>NC_048220.1:121946557-122075209 GCF_002007445.2 Ailuropoda melanoleuca | reverse complement strand
AACCGGCGCGAATCAATGAGATCAAACGCGGGGGAGATGCACCGTCAATTACAAGCACTTGGACAAGTCTAACTTTTTTTTTTCTTTTACAAATACGCTTTCAAAAGCAATCTCAGCAACGCCCAAATAAGAAGCTACCTCTAAGCAAAATAGTATATATAAAGGGAGGGCGAATATATATATATAATAAGTATATATAAATATATTACAGGCGTACAGGTTTACACGCGGTGAACTTTGTCTTCCTTTTCTCTCTCTCTCTTTTTTTAAACGAGTGACACTGCAAAGAAGAATTCTTCCTCTCTGTCTCTTGGCGAAGGGGGTATTCTATTTTCTTAGAGCGCCCAAGAGGGCGCAGGGACCTCGGAGAGAAGAGTGGGGAGGAAAGAGGAAGGGTGGGTGGGGGGCAGAGGGCGAGTCGGCAGCGAGGGCAGACTCTTTCCTGCGGCACGATGCCGTCCACGCTGGTGCTCACTTTCTCCGCGTGCGTCTTGCTTGTCTGGGTGTTGCTGGTCGGCAGCACCAGTGGCGGTGGCGGCGGGGGCGCTAGCCTCGGCGGAGGGCGCCGGGAGAGAGAGGCGCTGCAGCCGCAGAAGATCGAGGTGCTGGTGCTGTTGCCCCAGGACGACTCGTACCTGTTCTCCCTGGCCCGGGTGCGGCCGGCCATAGAATACGCGCTGCGCAGCGTGGAGGGCAACGAGACTGAGCGGCGGCTTCTGCCACCCGGCACTCGCTTCCAGGTGACCTACGAAGACTCGGACTGCGGCAACCGCGCACTTTTCAGCCTGGTGGACCGCGTGGCGGCGGCACGCGGCGCCAAGCCCGATCTCATCCTGGGACCGGTGTGCGAGTACGCAGCAGCGCCCGTGGCCCGGCTTGCGTCGCACTGGGACCTGCCCATGCTGTCGGCAGGGGCACTGGCCGCTGGCTTCCAGCACAAGGACACGGAGTACTCGCACCTCACGCGCGTGGCACCCGCATACGCTAAGATGGGTGAGATGATGCTTGCTCTGTTCCGCCACCACCACTGGAGCCGCGCTGCACTGGTCTACAGCGATGACAAGCTGGAGCGGAACTGCTACTTCACCCTCGAAGGGGTCCACGAAGTCTTCCAGGAGGAGGGCTTGCACACGTCCGCCTACAATTTCGATGAGACCAAAGACTTGGACCTGGACGACATAGTGCGGTACATCCAGGCCAGTGAGCGAGGTGAGCAGGAGTGCGCCGCGGGCGTCCCGCCCTAACCCAGCCGCTCTCGGCGGCTCTCCCTACACACCCGTCCGCTCCTCTGCAGACCCCACTACCCCCTGCTGCACCGAAGACCCGGGGAGGACGCGCACGCGGGCATTCGCCCGCTGTGCGCTGTTTGGTTGCGACAACCTTTGACCATCGCCCTTCGCAGTCGCGGGGTGAATGCAGAGGTCCTTGGGAGGTGGTGGAGCCTGGGGGAGGGGCGTCTGAGCCTGCAGCTCCTGAGTGCCCAGGTCCGACAGGTGCTTTCAAATCGCTTGGGTTTTTCTTCCTCCCTCTCCCTTCGCCAGCGCCAGGCTGGTGATTGGGGGCACACTCTCCGTGCCCTGCTGAAAGCGTCCCGAGGCCAAGAGAACTTGTTACCCAGTCCTTTACTAGCGTGCGCCCCCTCCTAGTGCGGAAGCATATGCATTTGCTCCACAACTGGCTAGCGCCTACTTGGCTAGCTTGGTTCTACCGATTTCCCTGGCTGCTCCTTCCACTTCCCAGCTTTCCTTTAAAGGGTCATTGTTTCGCCCTTCTCATTCCTTCCGTAGCCCTTATAAAGGAGCTTCTGTGGTTTCCACCAAAAATGTTTCGCTGTGTCTGGACTCAGGCGACACTCACTTCCCGCCCCCCCCAACCCAGCGCATTCGGCACCGAGGTCTCTAAAGCGCCCCGAGAGAGNCATTTGCTCCACAACTGGCTAGCGCCTACTTGGCTAGCTTGGTTCTACCGATTTCCCTGGCTGCTCCTTCCACTTCCCAGCTTTCCTTTAAAGGGTCATTGTTTCGCCCTTCTCATTCCTTCCGTAGCCCTTATAAAGGAGCTTCTGTGGTTTCCACCAAAAATGTTTCGCTGTGTCTGGACTCAGGCGACACTCACTTCCCGCCCCCCCCAACCCAGCGCATTCGGCACCGAGGTCTCTAAAGCGCCCCGAGAGAGGCTTTTCGAGAGCGCGCGCTGGGGAAGCGGGCGCTTACAGCCTTTGCACGTGAGCCCCAAGTTTTCTCCCCGGGTCTGTGGGAGTTTGAATAACTACCAAACCAGACAAAACTCAAGCCTGAGGATGGCGGCTACGGCTACAGGGAGCAGGGAGCGGGAGGAGAAGCAAGTGGTCGCGGATACCTAATCACAGAAGACCCCAGTGCGGCCCATTTTACTGCAGTGTAGGCTGCGTGAAGGTGGCCTGAGTTCCCAGCATAGTGCGATGCCCTCTTTTCTGGTGTCAGGTTTGGGGTGCACAGTGCTCTGAGAACCCACGTCGGCTCCCCACTTGGCGCGCAAGCTCCTGGATTGTCAATGGTGCAGTCCCGGCAAAGCTCCCCACGACCCCACGCAGGGAGGCCCGAGGGGAGAAGGGCTGAGCCAAACACAGAGCTAGTCCACGACATGGCACGGCCAGGGGCCTCGGAGCTGTGGCCGTGGGACACAGCGTAACCGGAAGCTAGAAGCCTCAGGAACAGGTGAGAGTGGGCAGAAGCTCCCTGGAGGATGGCACCGTGGCGGCCCCCTTGCCCAGTCTGGCCACTCGGACTCGGGAATGAACGCACTCTTTAGAGAGAAGAGGCGGGAGGTGTTGACAGTGGGGATGCATGGCCAAGTTTTGAGCGTTCGAACTCCAGGCTGTCTGCGCCGAATCCCTGCCAGACAAGCAGGCGGGGCGCCGGTTTTGCTGATTATGAAAAAGGGCACTTGTGTCCAACCGCTGCGGACTCGCCACGCCCTGCGGAGAAGCCTGCGNTAGAGAGAAGAGGCGGGAGGTGTTGACAGTGGGGATGCATGGCCAAGTTTTGAGCGTTCGAACTCCAGGCTGCGCCGAATCCCTGCCAGACAAGCAGGCGGGGCGCCGGTTTTGCTGATTATGAAAAAGGGCACTGGTGTCCAACCGCTGCGGACTCGCCACGCCCTGCGGAGAAGCCTGCGTCTGCTTCTTTCCCCTCACCCAGTCCCCAGGTTACTGCAGAGCCCCGTAGACCTCAGGTTGCCCTGTGTCCTCGGGACCTGATTCTTCAGCTCTCCTCTTTCGAGGGGCTGGCATTTCCAGGGCCTAGTTTTCAGGGCAGGAAGGGCTGGGGATCGGTGTGTGTTATCCTGCGGGCGCGAGCCGCGGTCTGCCAACTGCGTCTACGCTGCCACAGCCCTGAAGGTCAAAATGCTGGCGGTGACCCATGCACACGTGGCCTGGGATCCATGGCCTAGGGGAGTAGTGGTGTGGCTGAGGCAAGGGGTAGGGAGGGGCCAGTGCCCTCTAGGCCTGGGGGCTTCAGAGCTCTTGGACTAACATTCTGGTGCCCGGCAACCTCATAGCTGTTCCCAGGTCTTTCTTCTTCTTCTCCTTCTCCTTCTCCTTCTCCTTCTTCCTCTTCCTCTTCCTCTTCCTCTTCTTCTTTTCTCTCTCTCTCTCTCTTTGTTGAGTTTGGTGGTGAAAGTCTGCTGGGCTGAACGGTATGTTTTACAGGTGATGAGGCTACCATTCTTCCTCTAAAGTTTATTTCCAACAGCGACTTGGCAGAAGGATAAATATTCATAAATATAAAGCAAAACAGTTTCTCTCCTAAGTCTTCTCCTCCACCCCTGTTTCCTACCCTCTGGTGAGAAAGTTGCTTGATCCCAAAGCTCTCTCTGGGGATCTTGTACTAATCACCCTCACTTTGCCATAAGTGGTTAAAGTGTTAAGTGGGACTTCAGTTCAGGGTTCCATGGAGTTGGACTTCCAGAGCTCCTGCCCTGGAAAAGAGGTTGGGCTCCTCCTAACTCTCATGCCTCAGGCTCCTTAGCTAAAGTGGCGGCAGATGGGGCAGCCCATCCTGGGGATGCTGGGACGGTTGAGTGAGCTAACAAGTGGAATGTACTGAAACAGTGCCAGGCATATACCGAATGCTCAGTAAACGGGAGGTTTGATTATGGTTATTCTTGTTACATATATATGACGATAATCACCCTTACCGAGGTGAGGCCATGCCTTGGGGAAGGAACCCCGGCAGGAGGGACAGACGCTCTGGCTTCGGCATCTCCGCTCCGCTGCTGTGTGGCCGGGCAAGGTTTTCACCTTCTCCAAGGTGGAATTTCCTCCTCCTGAAACAGTGAGGTCAGAGGAGAATCAGGCCTCTTCACGCTAATCTGGAGTTTGGATTTGTACTCACTCAAGTATTAAAAACATAACTGACCACATTTTTGTCCTTGAAAACTCCATATGAAACATCATAGAACCAGAGAATGTCTGTCCTCTGTCCCCCACCGTCTTTTGGAAATGATATTTTTAAGACTTTTCTGAACTTAATTTCATCTTTTTTTTTTTAAAGATTTTTATTTATTTGACACAGAGAGAGCATAAGCAGGGGGAGCAGCAGGCAGAGGGAGAGGAAGAAGCAGGCTCACCACTGAGCAGGGAGCTGGATGTGGGGCTTAATCCCAGGACCCTGGGATCATGACCTGAGCCAAAAGGCAGCTGCTTAACGGGCTGAGCCACCCAGGAGCCCCAATTTCATCTTTAAAATCATATTACAAATGTTTGAATTTCTTTATGGGTTAAAACTGATAATGCCACCATCTCAAATAATAATATGACTAAAATTTCACTTGGCTATGTGCTGTGCTGTAAAATGAAGAACTGAGGGGACATTGATCATTCCTTTTAGGGATTTACTGTTGACATCAATAATTTAAAAAAATTTTTCCCCATCTTTTGTCTTTAGCCAGCACAGAGCATCACCGAAATACACACACCTGAGTCTATATCAGTAAAACAAACAAACAAAAAAAACTTTACTTAAACCTTATTCACTTCTACAGTCCACGACTGTCCTCAGTATTCTGTAGTCATCAATATATTTATTTTAAAAAAGGCAAGTTTAGGGACGCCTGGGTGGCTCAGTCGTTAAGAATCTGCCTTTGGCTCAGGGCGTGATCCCGGAGTCCTGGGATAGAGCCCCGCATTGGGCTTCTTGCTCCGCTGGGAGCCTGCTTCTTCCTCTCCCACTGCCCCTGATTGTGTTCCCTCTCTTGCTGTCTGTCTGTCTCTCTGTCAAATAAATAAATAAAATCTTAAAAAAAATAAAATAAAAAGGCAAGTTTAAAAATAACAATTTTTTTAAAGCAATAGGAGCTAGCAGTTGTTTTGTCTATGGATCTTAGGAGACACAGAACTGGAAGTTGTGTACACACACATTTTTGTATGAAGAACTGTAGTTTTATCCTTTTAGTTATTAATATGTCATTGATGTGGGCCTGCTAACAACTATAGAGACAACAGTATTTAATCAGTACAAGAGTCACTTATTTTTAGAATTAGGCTGGGGTAAATGACCAAGTGGTTGATCAGCAGACTTTTTAAGCAAATAACGCATGATAAGTGTAGAATAACACAGAGCAGGGGAAAAGAAGCATTGTAAGCTGCAGTATAGAAACTCTGAAAGTCTTTGGAGTGGATAGACCTTTGTGAACAACAAAAATAAAAGTGCAATCTCTATTTTGCAAATGAAACCCATTGTTGTGTAGTG
Source organism: Ailuropoda melanoleuca (assembly GCF_002007445.2). Lineage (NCBI taxonomy): Eukaryota > Metazoa > Chordata > Mammalia > Carnivora > Ursidae > Ailuropoda > Ailuropoda melanoleuca. The sequence goes on along the minus strand of NC_048220.1, from coordinate 122,069,477 downwards.
TAGAAATGGCCAGAAAGAAGTCTTTTTTCAAAAAAAGATATTAATCTTTTGGGAGTTAGTTATACAGTTACATAGATTAAAAAGTCAGAAGATTACATGAGCCTTATTAGGAACAAGAGTTTACTGCATCCTGCTTCCCATGTCTCACTTGCCAGAGGAAAGTACTTTCGATTCTTGCAGGAATTTCTGTAGGTGTTTGACTTCATACCTCTAAATAACATGTGACTTTGATTATTTCAGTTTGAGGGTTTCTCCCCTACTGTCCCAGTGGCAGATGATAATTTAGTTCTTTCTCCTGCATATTAACCACATGCTCGAATTCTCCTTGCAGACCTTTCAGAAAGATTGTGTAAAAATTTTTGGTTAGCTCAGCTTTCAGTATCAATATCATTATTGCCTTCTAAATGCTATTTGTAGTTGGACCATATTGGCTATTACAATGACATTTCCTGCTTTGCTCTAGTTTTCCTTGGGTTAAAAAAAGTCTGTTTTTCTTGTTTGCTTAGTTTCCTATGGACTTACAACTAAACTATCCATCCACTCTTATTGCAAGCCCCTCAGATGCTCCAGTTTGGTTATTTTCTAAGGCAGGTGGCACAGTTGTCACTCTGGATCCTTTCTTTAACAACCCCCTGCAGCTCCCATTGCCTCTCTCTCTCTCTCTTTCTCGGACTAGAGCCCTAGGTCTTCCTCTTTCTTGGTTTATGTTCTTGTTTTGGTGGAGCACTTCCTCCAGGAGCTTTCTCAGAAAGGACGGATGAGAGCTGTAGCTTGCTACCTTTCATGACTGAAAAGGTCTTCATTCTGCCCTTATACATTATTATGGAATTCTAGGGTGGAAATCATTTTCCCTCAAGACTTGAAGGCTTGTCTTATAAATTCCAATGTTGCTACTGGAAAGTTTGAATCGACTTGGATTCTTGACCTATTGTTTGTTATCTGTTATTTTTTTCCTGAAAATTTTTAGGATTTTCTCTTTGCTCTCAGTGTTTTAACATTTTATTATGACGTACTTTCATGCCAGTATCTTGCCTTAGGCACTTCAGGGGATTGGAGGGTACACCTCTTCAGTACAGAGACTCATGTCTTTTAGTTCTGAAAAAAATTTAAAAAAATTTTTTAAAGATTTTATTTATTTATTTGACAGAGAGAGGGCCAGCCAGCGAGAGAGGGAACACAAGCAGGGGGAGTGGAGAGGAAGAAGCAGGCTCCCAGTGGAGGAGCCTGATGCGGGGCTTGATCCCAGGACTCTGGGATCATGCCCTGAGCCGAAGGCAGACACTTAATGACTGAGCCACCCAGGCGCCCCCTGAAAAAATTTCTTAAATTATTTCCTTTATCCCCTTCATTTTCTCTGTTTGTCTTTCTAGAATTTGTATCATTTGGATGTTAGACTTCCTGGATTGAAACTCTACTTTTCTTACCTCTTTTTCCTATTTACTGCCTATCTTTTAAAAATAAATTCCTCTGATTTAGGTATTTCTTTGCTCCCCAAATTTCTATTAAGTTTTGTTTTCTAATTTCTGCTATATCATATTTTCAATCTGTGGCACATGGCATATATTGCTTTGCTTCCATAAAGTAACATCTCTTTTCTTTTTTAAGCTTCAAATTAAATGGAAAATGGATGCAAGAGTCAGATGGAGAATGTGAAAATATGTTTTTTTAAAAGATTTTATTTATTTATTTGAGAGAGAGTGAGAGCAAGCACGAGCGGGGGGAGGAGCAGAGTGAGAGGGAGAAGCAGACTCCCTGCTGAGTAGGGAGCCCAATGTGGGGTTCAATCCCAGGACCTCAAGATCACGGCCTGAGCCTAAGCAGAAGGTAGATACTTAACCGACTGAGCCACCCAGGTGCCCAGAAAATATGTTTTTATTATTGATAAAACCTATTGGGAAAGATGGATTTAGATTTGTTGCCAAAAGGGCCTACTTACTGTTTACTTCTCCCTTAATATGTGCCCTCTGCAAGCAGACATGCACCCAAAAGAGGAAGAAGGAAAGGATCCAGCATGCCTTTTTTTGGGTCCAGTGTGCCATTTTTGTTTTCAGACTCACCTCAACAATCCAACAATTTACTCCTTTTCCTTTGGTGGGGGGAGAGGGATGAATGAAGGTACATTGAGGGGTGAGGAGTCTCACCCTCTTAGAGGTTACTCCAGACGGAAACATGAGATTGGGGAAAAGATATCCCCCCAAGTCAGGTATGCCACCTGGACTGTTTCTGGTTCTCTGAATTGGCTTCTGTAGCCACACCTTAGCACTTCTCTCTGCCATTTCTAGAGTGATTGCAAAGTCTCTTCCAGAAGACACTGGGAGTCAGACAGTGGAGGATGCCATGGGACATCACAGGTCTTTGGCAAAGAGAGAAATAGAGCAGAATGATGAACAGTCCATCTAGAAACTTAGAATTACACCAGCATCCCTCCTTTTACAAGTTTAACAATTTGACCAAAAAATGAGTACTTATATATTTAACTATACTTAAATACAGCACAAATTGTCTTAAATGACCTTCCTTTAAGCAGCCTGCAGGGTTAGCTGCAGCTCTCTTTTGCTCCATACACTTTATTGGCTGTTGGTGTATACTTCTCCTGATTATGGCCGAACGCTTCTCACACTTGTCCATTGACTCTCCAAGAGTTGTCGCCAAATCCGTTTATACCAGTTGTACTTATTATAATAAGTGTGTAATTTAATTAGTTATTATATAAACTGATGAAACATGAGTAGGAGGAGAAAGCTATTTTAGTGAAAACTATTTTAAACCTTCTGACAGATTGTATAAAGGCAAGTTGCTAAAAATAGCTGCTGTTGAATTAGGCATGAATGAAACAGCCATAAGAAATTAGGGAACACCCTCCAAATCTAGAAGGATTCTGCATTCTCTCTGCTTTGCCAGCGTCTGAAAGTGCTTTCTCCAGCTTCAACCGGATGAGAATTTGCACTATGGGCTTCTTTATGCAAGAAGAACAATATCCTGCCCGTGAACTTGGAAATTAGTTCTCACAAAAGAGGGTTTAACTGCATGGTCAGCGCAAAATGGATGAGATCTAAAACAATCAAGCCTGCTCAGAGACACACGCTGCGGCTCCGCGCCACTCGTGCTCAGTCCAGCAGGCACTGACATTTAAAGAAAGGGTGTGTGTGTCAGAGGGTTTGGTCTCGTGGTCATGGGAATGGGGAGAAGGAGATGGGCCAGAGCTGTAAAAATAGACAAAGAAGTGACAGGGGGCAGCATTGGGCAGAGCCCAACCAGGGCTTAGCGAAGCTTATGCTCGGGCCTGAGGACACAGCCTGTTAGGGCCTGTGCTCCGTATAGCACTCCCACGGGTGCATAGGCTTACCGAGGCCTGACGCCTTCGGATGCCTGTATCCTCCAGCTGACCCCCTGGTTTGGATTCGTCCTCACTAACAGCCTCCTGCTTACAATTTGGCTTCTCATTTGGCATGCCCAGGGAGGTGTTGATGCAAATGTGTTTGTGATTGTGGTCCTCATTGAAATGAAGTAATCTGCATTTGAGAGTATCTAAAAACATCGGAGTTAGATGATGGGGATTCTGCCTCCAAGCAATGCCTCTACTCTTTATGTGCTGACAGCATCAGGTTCTATATCTGGGGGTTTGGGGTCAGACTCCAGACTATGATCAGTTGATGACATAGTTGAGGATCACAAAATGATGGGGGCTGCTGGCGGACAGTAGCTAGAGGTCCGGGGTCCTTCTGTAGATGGCCACTCTTGGAATCTGCACTCTTCAAACTTGTCCAGCCTCAGCCTTTTCCTTATTGGCCGCTATGTGGGATACCGTGGCTCTTTTTTATGATTTCAGGGACTAGAATTGAATCAGAGCTAAAATAAGGGTCTAGGTCATAATGAACAATGAAGAGTTTCTTTCAAAGCTCCCTTGCTGAGGGATCTTGGAATTTGACTACTTATCCCAAATATATAACAATAATTTTAGGCACAAACAACGCCTACTCCCACAGTTATAGTCCTTTTGGAATTTCGTATTGTTAAAACTTGTTCTCCTGAGTGTGAGCCAGCACAGCGAGCCCTTCTGTAGTAAGAAATGTCAGAATCATGATCTAACACTCGGAATTAACGTGTAATAAACGAAGTATCAGCAGGCGCCTCACCTTTCGTGCAGGTTGCCAAGGCAGCTTTGGCACAACCTGGAGTTTGTCTGACGTCTTTCAGCACCCATGCTTTTACAAAGAACAGACACATCGCGGAGGGCTGGCATGTGTGGTGATAACGTGGGGGACAGCCCCCCAGGCCTCTCTGGGTCTCCTTTCCCGTGTATGCAGTGAAACACAGTGGTCTGCATCATGGGGACCAGGGGCCATCGACAGTGATCGAATTAACTGGACAACGGCCAGGCACCCGCTTCACGCCAGCCTGGTGTAGCTCTTACGTGGCAGGCTACAAGGTTCTGGAGCTACTTAAAGCTTCTCAAATCTGGCAGTGTGGGTGTAAACGGAGAGAACATGAGGAGGGACCTGGAGTCTTGTTAACTATTTCCTATATACGTTGAGACAGCTCGAGAGAAATGTTTCAACATTCAGACAGCAGAAAGCTTACACCACTCACTGCATCCTCTGATTTGCCTAATGACTGTTCTCCCTAAAGCCATTCAGTTTGCTTTTTTCTGGAAAATGTATTTACCATCCTGTTGATACTCTTCACTGGCTTATATTGGGCAAATCTGATGATATCTTTAAAGTATTTTTAAAAAGAGTGATTTTGAAATAATTTTATACTTTTGGAAAAGATGTAAGAAAGTGTAAGAACCTCTGTACAGCCTTCACCCTGGCTGTTACCAGTTGTATCATTTTGCCCCATATGCTATCACTCCAAATCTCTCCCCTCCTCCTTCCCTTCCTACCACCTTCAAACACACACACACACACACACACACACACACACACTCACACACACACCACATATAATTAGCTTTTTATGAACCATTTGAGAAGTAAGTAGGGCCATCATACTCCCTTACCCCTAAATACTTAAGTGTGTTTCCTAAGAACAAACACATTTACTTACAAAACCCCAGTGTAAGCATGAAAAGCAAAAACTCTAACACATGCAATATTGCGATCTAATTTACAGACTTACCCAATTTTTTCCAGTTGTCTCAGTAACGCCCTTTATAGCAAAACTTTTTTTTTTTTTTACTATTTCTTTAAGATGCAGGATCACACTTTTAGTTTTCTGTTCCTTGAAGTCTTTTTAGGTTAGAACATTTCCAAAGTTGGGTTTTTGGCTGCTCTCCTGCTTGGAGTCATGTTGCCCATTTTGACCTTTTTGGTGCCGGGTGTAGGTTCACGCGTGTGCTCCTGTGGTTGGTGATGGTGGCTCCCATCACCTGGTTATGCTGGAGTCCGTTCGCTTTCTCCACTGTCAAGTTACTCTTCTCTCCCTTCGTAATTAGTAAGTCACGAATGGGGAGATGATTTAGGGCTATATTAGTCCCCGGTTCCTTGTCAGACGTCCCCCTCCCCTGGTTTCCACGTCCTCACTGTCCTGTGGGAAAGGGAGTTTCACGCATGTTCTTTGTTCCTCCCTCCCCAGTGGTGATCATGTGTGCGAGCAGCGACACCATCCGGGGCATCATGCTGGCGGCGCACAAGCATGGGATGACCAGTGGAGACTACGCCTTCTTCAACATTGAGCTCTTCAACAGTTCTTCCTACGGTAACTGTGCTTCCAGTTTCCCCTCTCTTCAAGGTGTCAAAAGAGGTCCTGAGAAAGTCAATAATTTGAATGACCTCAATAGACTTGATTCCATAGAAAGGAACTTAGAAATGTGTGATACTGAACACTCCCAGGACTTCTAAGTTCTCAAGCTTTTCTTCTCTGAGAACTCAGAGCAAGAAGATACCTCTTACTTGGGGTGCCCATGGACTGTCTGGGAGGGAGCATAGCTCCCTCCAGTGCTCCAGATGGTCATAAATCCAGGCCCTAAAGACCCCTCTCAAGCGTGTTTCCAACTGTGGGTTGCCACTATGATGGATGGTTGGAATATTTTAATGAGATGTGGGCATGATTTTTAATGGAATATACTAGAATATATTGATGTAATAGAACATGTTAAAGTGTGTCACACATTGCAAGTGTATTATTTCATAAAACTTTTATTTTGGTAATATAATCGTATGTGTGTATATATCTAAGCAGGTCACACATAGGTGTGTAATGGGCTGCAGTGTGAAAATAAAATAACCATTACTATAAATTGAGGTAAAAGCATTTTGAAAGCTACTGCTCCCAGCCCCTCTTCCTTCCAGATTATTGCCTGCAGTTCAGCCTCCCCTATATAGAATTTTGAGATCCACCAACACATATGATTGAAAGCATATCATTCCTTAAAATGGATCTGGGGAGGTTCCCGGTGTTCCTGTGATGGAGTGTGTTTAAGAAGGCCATGAAGATCACAGGTTCAAAATGTTTCTGCCATATGTGATGAGGACTCTCTCTGAAGGAGACAGCGTAGGACAATGGAAAATTTTCTCAAATACAGCACATTGGCTGCTCAAAACTGAGCAGTTATAGGGAATCATAAGTATACTTTTCACAAAGGGCTTGTTTATGCTGAGCTCTACTTCCCCGTTCTTGCTGCTGAGAGACAGTTTGACAGGATCTAAAACTTTAAGCATACACCTCACTTTGCTGCTCTGAAACCCTGGCTTAGTCAATGAACTCAAACAAGAGAGGATTGTGCGTAAACAGGTAGTAAAACACAACTCTCACAGGGCTAAAGAAAAGTTGATGAAACAAGAGTAGCTCCTGCTTCCTGTAGTGGATAAGACTGGCGATTTGAGGCTTGCAGGATAAACACCCATTTTTCCTCTTTGCTGCCATGGTTGTCTTTCCCCTTCTCTTTGTGTGAGCTAAGTGGTGGTTTCACTTTTTGACCCCAGATCAGAACGTAATTATATTATTGACTATAGTATTGAGTTCACTGAGATAGTGGTAGAAACGGGTCAAAATGAAAAACATTTATTCTGAGTTTTGCAAGTTGGTGATGAAAAACAGTGTGTATTCAGAGAAAATGCATGTGAATGCACATTATAAATGGGCCAGTGCAGTGCAAATATTAGGTACTGGAATTCCTTGCATTCACAAATAAAGCTTATATTACTTTTCTTTGCTAATTACAATACATGAGTATTATAGAAAATTTGAGAAACAAAATCACAGGGAAGAAAATAAGTTACTATAATTCTGCCACCCAGCTAAAAGTATATTGATAATATTTAGAAATATATACATCTTGCTTATTTTATAAAAAAATATTTACAGGGGCGCCTGGGTGGCACAGCAGTTAAGCGTCTGCCTTTGGCTTAGGGCGTGATCCCGGCGTTATGGGATCAAGCCCCACATCGGGCTCTTCCGCTATGAGCCTGCTTCTTCCTCTCCCACTCCCCCTGCTTGTGTTCTCTCTCTCGCTGGCTGTCTCTATCTCTGTCGAGTGAATAAATAAAATAAAAATCTTTAAAAAAATATTTACAAAAATATTTTTCCATAAAGTGGTTATACTATTTCAAATGTGGCTACATAGTATTTTATAATGCTGACATGCCATCTTTACCTCAGCAGTCTGTCGTTTTCAATATTTATGTTGTTGTCAGCTTTTTACTATTAAGAACAATGCTATATTGAGTAGCCTTTATGTGCACACGCACACGCACACACCCATGTTTATACATACATACTACCTGTGAGATAAATTTCTTGAAGTAGAATTTCTGGGTCCAAAGTTTAAAGTTCTGATAGATCTTGCCAAGTTGACCTCTGAAGAGGTTTACCACTTTATGTTTTTGCAACAAGCTATGAGACTGTCTGTTTTCCTGCATCCTTACATCATCTAACTTTTAAATTATTTTATTTGACTTTCTTTTTATAGCCATATGCAGTGTTTTGCCATTTCTTCATTTATATTCTGTACCATTCTTGTTGAGTTCATTCTTAGATATTATGTTTTCTGATTGTTATTATGATCATGTTCTTTTCCCATTACATTTTATAACTGGAGTTGTTATATAGAAAAGCTATGAGATTCTGTTTATTTTGCAAGAATTCCACATATTAAACCCTCTGTTCCAATAGTTTATTATATCATTTTCATATAGCAAAAAGAGTTTTTCCCCATTTTGACAGCTGAACATCTTATTTTTCTTTTTTCATTGCATTGGCAAGAACCTCTAGAATTATATTATATAACAGTGGTGATACTTTTTAATTTCTGACTTCTTGAATTGAAGTAGATGTTAAAGTCTCCTTTTATTTCTAGCTTATTAAATGTGGTTTTAAAAATTGGAAACCAGTGGGGAATGTTATCAAGTACATTTGACCTATTTTTTAAATAAATTTCCTAAGATTGAGCCATTGTAGTATTCTTGGAATTAAGTATACTTTGTCATGATGCCTTTTTTAGGTGTATTGCTGATTGTAACTTTTTAGTATCTTATTTAGGATTTTTGAGTCTATATTTGTGAGTGAGATTGGACAGGAGTTTTCTTGCCTTGAGGTGGTATCGCCAGATTTTAATATCAAGTTTACATTAGCTTTATAACATTAATTGGGACACTTTCCATTGTTTTTGTGCTCCAGAACAGTTTATATACCATAAGAATATTCCTTGAAAGATGGAAACAATTCAACTCTGTATCTGGACCTAACTTCTTTTTAGAGGTAATTTTTTGAAAAACTTAAAAAAAATTTTATTTTGAAATAATTTTAGACTTACAGAAAACTTGCAAAAATAATATAGAAAGTTCATATATACCTTTTATCCAGATTCCTCTAATGTTAACAATTTAAATAACCANTTTTATTTTGAAATAATTTTAGACTTACAGAAAACTCGCAAAAATAATATAGAAAGTTCATATATACCTTTTATCCAGATTCCTCTAATGTTAACAATTTAAATAACCATAGCAAAATTATCAAAAATAAGAATATTAACATTGGTACAATACTACTAACTAAACTACAAGCCTTATTTGAAATTTACTACATTTCCTGCTAATGATCTTTTTCTGTTCCAGGATCCAATCCATTTAGTTGTTGTATCTTCTTAATCTTTGCCAAACTGTGTCATGTCCTCAATCTTTCATAGTCATTCATGACCTGACAGTGATGAATCTGTTATTTCGTAGAATGTCTCCCAGTTGGGTTTATCTATTGTTTTCACACGGTAAGACTGAGTTTATACTTATTTGGCAAGAATACCACAAAAGTGATACCGTGTCCTTCTCCTTGCATGATATCACTGTGTAAGAAGTCTTAGCCATATGATTTAGTATTGGTGATTTGGGGACAACTTTTTAAAATGTATTTTTTCCATGAGTTCAGTTTTTCTGCTTCTTGAAAATTAAATTGCATAGAGTTATATAATGTGCTCTATACAGCTGGCAAAGTATCCTTGGTGTTTCTGATTAGGCCTCCTTTCTTTTTTACCTTTTACAGCATGGCTGCTCAGGCTCTGGGCTCTGGTATCAGTCTGCCTGAAAGGCTGTGCTCTTGGCAGATTGAGGTAACCCTGTCTTCCGTCGCGGGTCTTAGTTTCTTTTTAGTGATAATAATAATACTTACCTCATGACATCAAGCTGAGTAATAAATGAGGTAACATATGTGAGATACATAGCAAACTTCTTGGAACATAATGAGTGTTTAATAAATTAGCTATATTATTAGTCTTAGTTTACTTTGATGATTATATATAGTTCTTAAAATGGTAAGTTTATACATTTTTCTTGGTGTAGCTTTTTTTTTTTAAAGATTTTATTTATTTATTCGACAGAGATAGAGACAGTCAGTGAGAGAGGGAACACAAGCAGGGGGAGTGGGAGAGGAAGAAGCAGGCTCACAGCAGAGGAGCCTGATGTGGGGCTCGATCCCACAATGCCAGGATCACGCCCTGAGCCGAAGGCAGGCGCCCAACCGCTGTGCCACCCAGGCGCCCCTTGGTGTAGCTTTTTTAAAAAAGATTTTATTTATTTATTTGAGAGAGAGAGAGAAAGCATGAGAGGGGAAGAGGGGTAGAAGGAGAGGGAGAAACAGACTACCCGCTGAGCAGGGAGCCTGACATGGGGCTTGATCCCTGGACCCGGAGATCTTGACCTGAACCAAAGGCAGATGCTTAACTGACTGAGCCACCCAAGCATCCCTCTTGGTGTAGTTTTATAGATAAGTTTAGGCCATACATTCTGTTAACAAAGTAACCAGCTTTTATCTAATACAGCCTAAGAACGGGTGTAGGTGCTTTAGGAATTACATCTGCATGCAAATGACCAAGACTCCCACCTATGGTGATTTAAACAAAGGTGGAGCTTTATCCTCTCCCCTGTAAGAAGTCCAGGGGTGGGCAGTCCAGAGTAGAGATGGTGGTTCCATAATGTCATCAGACGTCCAAGCTTCTTCTGTTTCTCGGCTCCCTTAATGTTAGTGAACTGCATCCGTCCTCAGGATCACAAGGTGGTGGTTAGGACTCTGGGGATGGTGCCTTCATTCTAGGCAAGATGAAGGGAGAAGGATGAAAGGCAAACAGAGACCGTCTCAGTTGACACAATTCTGTTTGAAAGTCTCTCTGGAAGCCCCTCTGATTAACTTCTACTTATATATCATTTGCTACCTCTAGTTGAGAGGGATGCCAGGAAATGTATGCTCTCAGTTAGACTCACTGTTACCCCAAATCAATTTAGGAACCTCTTACTAAGGAAGAAGGAAGAATGAATGTAGGGAGGCAAATGTCGATGCTTGCCAGAGACTCCGAAGCCCCTTTCTTCCTCAGAGTAGAAGCAGTAAACAGAATCTTACAGCAGGCAGAGAGACCTAGACCAAGGTTCTGGTGTCTATCATTAGTAAAGGGTCTTCTCTGAGATTTTTTTTAAAGATTTATTCATTTATTTGAGAGAGAGAGTGAGCAAGCATGCACATATGTGAGTGTGCACGAGTTGGGGGGACAGAGGGAGAGAATCTTCAAGCAGACTCCCCGCTGATCATGGAGCCCCACATGGGGCTCGATTCCATGGCTCATGAAATCATGACTTGAGCTGAAACCAAGAGTTGGAAGCATAACTGTCTGAGCGACCCAGGCGCCCTATTGTGCCCTAAACATCAGCTATATGTTCATGAAAAGTTCTTCAGCATCACTTTCTCCCTGTGCTTCCTCACACCAAACTCTATACTGGCTCTAGAAAAAGGCTCTATTTTAATTAATACTTACTTGCTATTGGATTTTAGGAAAAACATATAATATGCCCATATTTACTGATTACTGGATTGTTTGGTCTTGGCAAGTACTCAAACAAATTCTCAGATCTGCCCAAATTATAGTTATAGGAATTCAGAATATATTATGGGAGAATTCAAGTGGTGGAAAATAAGACTGAAAGGATAGGTTTAAAAAAGTCTAGAGAGAAGTGGCGTCTGGATGGCTCAGTCGGTTAAGCATCTGATGCTTGATTTCAGCTCAGGTCATGATTTCAGGGTTCTGGGGTCATGCCTCATGTAGGGCTCTGTGCTCACCATGGAGTCTGCTTGAGATTCTCTTCCTCTCCCTCTGCCCCTCCTCCCTGCTCATTCGCATGCTCTCTCTCTCTCAATTAAATAAAGAAGTCTTTAAACAAATCTAGAAAGAAGGTGATATGTACTGCCATGTAGAGTTTTTACTAGCACCTGTTGGCATTGTTTTTCATCAGCATTATGTTTTTTGCATGTAAGTTAGGCGGCAGGTTATTTGGGTGATCCTGTCCAGGACTGTTACAATTATCAGAGAGAGTTCTTGAGTTCCTGATAACTCAGTGGGCAATAATTCAGGTGAAGATGAAAGTACAGTAGAGCTAGGTGATGCACATAAATTATTTGACTTGCTAGAAGTGGAAAAATAGAGAAATTGAGGAGCAATTAGATTTATTATGTTTTACTATAAAAGAAATATATGCACATTCAAGTCAGTTTGGGACAATGTGAAAAGAAAAAGAATTCTCATACGATCTTTCAACTATAACAGTTGTTAAACCACATGTAGACACTTCCTCTTCTGACCTTTCTTTCTGTGTTACTTTTGTTCTTAACACTTCTGTCATCCGATTGCATGTTCAGTTTTAAAGCTTGGAACACCCCAGACTCTGATGAAGTGAACATAGAGCAGACATGGCATCAGTGTTTGCAGTCTGGCTTGCATTTGAATTCTCCTTCTGTTTATTAGCTAAGTGACTTGGGCACATCAATCTCCTCGAGCCTCAGTTTCCCCATCTGTAAGGTGGCAGTTATACTTGTATCTTCCTCATGGAGTTTTTATGAGGATTAAAGAATGAAATGCTACAGGCAATGCCATTCACAATGGCATCACCCAATAAGTGGTGCTCTGACTACTGATGGGAGCCAGCAAGCCAGCCTAGCCCATGGCAAGCATGTAACACCTGGATGTTTGGAGAGGGTGGAGTGCGGCGAGGTCAAGAACCATAGCACTACAGAGCCAGCCCCGGGGAGCTCCAGGCATTCATTTCTTGGACATATTCTGTGATGTCTCAGCTAGTTATCCCAGTGTGGGTACCCCTTGCCAGCGCCAGCTCCCTGGCGTTAGGCTTGGTGGTGGGCAGGTTATTTCCTCCTTCAAAAATATTCTGTGGCCTTATTCTGAACACAAGCTTGGGTCTCCATGATGTTTAAAACAAAGCAAATTCACTTTCCTCGTTCCTGAAACAACCGCAAAGAGTCACCTCGTCTGCTGGACTTTTCACTAGCAGACTTCTTTTTCCTCTCCTTAATCCCTTGCTCAGGACCACTGACTGAAAAGATGACATCAGTGCTCGCCACTCTGAAAGTGGTATCACCAAGGTCACTGATGCCCTCCTCATCACCAAAGCCGTTAGTCTTAGGTCAGACCAAGCCTTGGGGCCTCTGAAGCAGTGCTGTCCAATGGAACTTTCTGTGATGCTGACTGTGTTCTGTTCTGTGTTGCCCAGTATGGCAGCTACTAGCCACTCGTGGCTACCGAGCCCCTGAAATGTGCCACGTCAGACTGAGGAACCGAATTTTAAATTTTATTTAATTTTAATTAATTTAAATTTAAACAGTCACACGTGTGGCTGGTGGCTGCTCTATTAGGCAGTGTAGCTCTAGAGCATTCCATATTGTTTTCCACCAGTTTCTTTCTGGAAACCTGTTTTTCTTAGCGTTGGTAGCATGGCATTCTTTGTTTCTCTGTCAGCTCCTCTCTGTCTCCTTGTACTCCTTCTGCCCACTAGAAACATCATTCCCAAAGTCTCCCTTTCTCTTATCCAGTGCCGTCAGGCCCTGGTCTAACTTGAGGCCATCTGGAAAGGACATCTAACACTCTCTCTAGCACTCATTCCTCTTTCTGGCTTCAGACCACTATTTCCAGCTCCAGCCTGGTGTTGTCACTTGGGCATTCTGTAGTTAGTCACCTTGTATTGACCGTGACCCTGACTGAAAGAAATCATTACCATTTCCAGGTCATTTCCCTCCTCCTCCATCTGGCTCTGCTCTTTCCTCTAGTAACACCCTCTTTCCTTTGCTCTCTGGCGTCAGCAGTGATGTGCCTCCCTTTCTGTTGTGCCTCACTCCCTCACTCTTGTAGAGTCTCGAGATTCCTCTTGCGCTGTCCTCTGTTTGCATTCTCAAGGGCTCTCCCTCTTCTGATGATTCCAAAAGCAGTAAACGCTTATTATTGAAAATTCACTAGATTCAGAAAAACATAAAAAAGGAAAAGAAAAAAAAAGAGAAAAGAAAACTTGCCCATGGTTCTGACTACCCAGAGAAGCACGCTTAGCTTTTTGGTGTGTGGCTTCCCCTCTGTAGCCTCTCGTAACCTCTTGCCTGGACGGCTATGGCCGTGAACCTTCCGTGTCTCCCCATTCGAATCCATTGCTATTTCCCAAGGCATGATTCTGATCATGTCATTCTTCTGTTACACTCATAAATCTCCAGAGGCACCCAGTTGTCTACTGAATTAAATTTGTCCCTACTGATGGGGCATCATGCCAAGCCAACTCTGCTTTTCCAGTGTTCAACAGCCTGGGTGTGGGCAATGTTACAGACACATTTCAATAAGGAACGCCCGCAAAAGCAGGAAGTCACAGGATCGATTATGGTGGTGACTAGATAAGCATTTAGTTTGGATTAGATTTATTAAGCATGGTTGTTTTCCATTTCTTTTTTCTAGAAGACAAAACTCCCAAGTTATTACCCTTTGGATTGCGGTAGACAGATTTATTGTATTGGATTTCACTTCTTTCAGAAAAAAGTGTTTTCCTATTTCAGTAAGTGAGATAGTTGCTGTTTCCAGTTCTGTATGTGTTTTCTAATTCTGCACATAAAACCCTTCATGGTTAAGTATTTTCTTTCTTATGCGCCTGGAGAGTACTCTTTCCCAGAGCTGAGAAACTCTGACCTTCTGCCTACAGAACATGACTCCTGTTATCTTGATATCTCAAATCACTTATAAATGAATCAATACATACTGATCGCAGCTTATAAGGAATGGGTTCCTCCTTGGGATGAAGGTGTTCTAGACACTCTTAGAATCAGGGGTCTTCCTGGCAAACAGATTTGGCTCCTTAACAAAGGCCACATTGTCTGTGTCTGGAGCATGCAGCTGGGTTTCCCCTGGCTGGGGGCAGGGAAGGCCGCTCTCAGGCTCGGCTGCGGGCTCGGCTGCCTGCCCTGCGTGCTGTCGCCTTCTTGGTGTGGGGAGGTTTCATGTGGAGGAGGACTTGGTCAAGTTTTGTTTGGTGGCCTGAAATTTAATCTGTGCTCCTTGAGAACGGGCCTAGGCCTTAATGAATTCTGTCCTCAGCTCTGTCTTATTTATCTTTTAACAGCTCCCTGGCACATAGAAGCAATTAATAAATGGCTGCTATTATTAGGATTATCATTATACAGATAACTCCACAAACAAATTCTTTGTCTCTGCCTTTTCTCATGCTCTACACTGAGGCTCCCAGCTGCCTACTGGATGTCATACACATTTGCACCTTTGCCTGGTGTCACAGGCTCTGCCAAGCATGCTTTTCCGTCCTGCTCGCCTTCTATTAAAATCCTACTCACACAGTTAGGGCCAGCCGATGCCTCCTCCTCACTTGAAACCTTCCCCCTTGGGAGTGTGGGAGCTCCTTGCCTCTTCCCGTACCCTCCGCGTTCTTTCTTTCTACTCCCCTGCCTCCTGCCACAGTGGGCTAGCTGATACCCTGTCATAACTTCAGCTCTTTGCACACGGACGTCTGAATCCCTCTCTTGAAGGTGGTGGAGGCTGTTCGAGATGTTCGTAATGCCTACTGCAGTGGCTGCCACGGAGCCCAGCGTGTGCAATGTGGTTAGCTACTCTCTGTCTGATTGCAGCGGGGCTAGGAGCTCCCGAGCCACCAGCTCTTTCTGGGTCTGTGTCTGTAAGAGGAGAGTGAGAGCTCCGCCAGCATTCTCGCTACTCAGCCGCTATTCTTCTGGAGTCCGCCGTGGACTTGGTGCGAACAAATGACTCTGTGCTGGACTCCAGCAGGTTGATTCTTTGTTGTGACTCCAGAGATCTGTAGGGATCATAAGGATAATTCATAGAAACAACAGTCTACATTTCCTTTTGGGATCCTGCAGGCCACATGTTTCCTCAAAAATGAAATCGTAAGGAGAAGAGTACTAATTCTTATCCATGTAATTTGCCTTTGGTTTTGTGAGAGGGAGCACTTTGGTTTTTTGAGAAGGAGCACTGTGAAGCAGGGGGTACCCAGTGTCTCAATGCCTCAGGTTTCCCATCTATAAAAGAGGATAATGTAACCGATCCATGGAGTCTTGTGAAGATTAAATGAGTTTATACATATAAAGTGTTTAATAAATCGAGCCTTTCTTTTTTTCAAAGATTTTATTTACTTATTTGAGAGAGAGAGAGAGTGTGTGTGTGACAGTGAACACGAGCAGTGGGGAGGGGCAGAGGGAGAGGGGGAAGCATACTGCTGGCTGAGTAGGGAGCCCAATGTGGGGCTTGATCCCAGGACCCTGGGATCACGACCTGAGCCAAAGGCAGATGCTTAACTGCCAGAGCCACCCAGGCGCCCCAATAAATAGAGGTTTTATTATTATATATGTTCTCAATAAGTGTTAGCGATTTTTATTACTGTTGATGGCCTGATGAATAGTGTCCAATAAATAATTTTTATATTATGTTGCCAGCACTAGAGAGAGATAAATCCTCATGGTCACCTAAGTTAGATTCATTCTGAGGAGATTCCAGAAATAGTTCAAAAAAAATCAATAATCTTGATCTCCAAAGTTTTTCTACCAAGCGCCCACTTTATCGTGCTTGCACGTATCTGCTGTGATACACGGCGTTCTCTCCTCCCACATCCACACAATGTCAGGTGTATTGTACCATAGTCATGACTCCGTTGACCTCCACAGTTGACTGTAGGTATTAAAAAAAAATGTGAATGGAAAGGAATAAAATCTTTTTCTTCCTCCAGCAGTGCTGCCATTCTCAGGGGCTGAAAATGAGTTATACATTATTATAAGGCAGTTAACTCTAGAGTGCTTTTCTTTCTCTCTCGCATTTCAGAGGAACACGTGTCCAAAAGGCCTTCTTCTCCTTTGAGGATCTTGGCATCGTCAGGTTATATCCAAGGGCAAAACTATGACAATACCGCCTGCCCCAGCTGCCAAAAGTAACACATAGTGACATGCTGCAGTCGAAGCGGGAGAATGGTCCTTTTATGGTGACTGCCCTGGAATTATAAATATTTTTATTTCTCTGTAGGAGATGGCTCGTGGAAGAGAGGAGACAAACATGACTTTGAAGCTAAGCAAGCATACTCATCCCTCCAAACAATCACTCTACTGAGGACAGTGAAGCCTGAATTTGAGAAGTTTTCCATGGAGGTGAAAAGTTCTGTTGAGAAACAAGGACTCAATGAGGAGGATTACGTAAGTGCTTGATTATGGGCCTAGGCCGTCAGCATCCCGAAAACAGTCTTCTAATTAAATCAGAGGTGACAGTGTCCCATTCTGAACCATTCAGAAATTCCTAGGTTCATGTCTGAATATCACTGAGCGTCTGTGTGTTTTTTTCCTGGCCCACTCCCACCTCCCAGCACCCCCACCCCACGTTTCCAATGGCTGCAGGAAGGAAAGTTGCTTGTTGCGGGTACTCGCGGTGATGCTGAGCAGATGGTGGTCGGCTTCGGGCGCCTTTTTGACTGGGAGTGTGTTCGGGGGGGGGGAAGATGGATGGTGGAGCCAAAGTTTTGCATGCCGAATTTTTCCAAAGCCTGATGGCAGGAGATATTTTGGGTCTTAGAAGCCTCTTTCTTTTGGCAATCTTCCTGACGAGTCTGCTTCTGCCTCCTGGGGCAGCGTCATTTCCGTCGGGCGTTCTAGAGCTTCAGGCTCCATCAGTGCCGTTGTTACTGCTGCGTTTCCCGAGAGTGGACTAGGGTCGGGAGCTTTGGCCACACTAAGGACGAGCAGAGAAACTCATCTAAGAGGTGGCACCGAACATAGCTGGCCACTCCCCACTTGGCCCCCTTGTTCTGCTGCCTCTGGCTCCTCAGAACTCTGCGTCCCTCCTGGAGATTCTTTCTCAGACAGGCTGAGCCGTGGACTCTCGTACTGATTGGGTGCATGTGCTGGTTTTCCAAACTGTTCGCTCCACAGTGTCCAAAGCAGAAAAGGAGCAGCTTCTTAACGGGAGATACATGGCTTCAGATAGTTCTTGCCCAAAGTGGATAGTGACCGTCTTCGTAAGACCAGCTTCGCTTGGGCACTTCCAAACAGGGCCTCTCTCAGTTTCTTTATTTGAAGGCCTGCAGAGGACAGACACTGGCCTCAGAGCCTGAATCTAACACTTCTTAGCGGTGTGATCTAGGGCAAATCACACAGTCTCTCTGGTCCAAACTACTCCTCCCTGTTGGGAGGATTACAGAGAGCCCATTTGAAGCATTTAGTGTTATCCCCATCAAAACGTTGGAGCTCCATGAAGGATGCCTCTTTTATACTATTGTTATATTACGTCTGGCTTTATAAGAATTTGCTGTCAAAAGACATATAAAAGGTCTTATAAACATATTTATTCATGTCTTAAATGTTATATATAATACACATATCATTTAAAATACCTTTTAACTTTCTAAATCGATACTGTCCAGTAGATATAGATATGTGAGTTGTAAATGTGAGCCACGTATGTAATTTAAAATTTCTAGTAGCTACATTTTTAAAAAGTTAAAATAATCAGGTGAAATTAATTGAATACTATATTTTATTTAACTCACATAGAAACTGTTCTTTCAACATTTAATCAATGTAAAAACTGTGAATGAGACTATATGTCCTTTTTATTGTGCAAAGCCTTTGAAATCCAGTGTGTATTTTACCCTTACAACATATCTTACTTCTGTTCGAATGCTCAGTAGCCATGTGTGACTCGTGGCTACCATATTGGACAGCGGGTTCTGAATTATGAAGGAAGTGGAGCTTCTGCCATAGAGCCCAGGTTTGAGGAAACCTATGATAGTGCTGTCATCATCCAAATCCTTTGCCCCAGGAATAGGAAAGAACATAAAGGCACTGAGCATTTTTGTTTGGCGTTTCACCTGCGCCTGTTGGAATTCAAGTACTACGATAGAGGCTGTCCCACAAAATGATGCTTCTTGGGTGAAAGAAGCATGTACCTACTATAAAGATCCATATGTATTCCAAACCAAGTGCCAGCGCTTTAGAGATTAGCTGTGGTTGTAGATTACAACACTGCTTCTCTCTGATGATGGGATCATTAAAACTGACTTTATAAATAAATGAAAATTATAATTTTAAGTAGAAATTAGAGATCATAGTAATTTATTTCAATTCTGAACATGTGTCCACTTCTCATATTTTGTGTATGTTTTAAAAGATTTATTGATTTATTTTTAGAGAGGGGAGGGGCAGAGGAAGAGGGAGAGAGAGAATCTGAAGCAAACTCCCTGCTGAGCGTAGAGCCTGGAGCAGGGCTGGATTTTGCAATCCTGAGATCATGACCTGGGCCGAAATCCAGCATCAGACGCTTAACCGGCTGAGCCACCCAGGCGCCCCGTCGTAGTTTACGTGTGTTTAGTTGGGCTCTTTTGAGTGTCTGTTGCAGATGATCATTGGGTTAGTTTAGACAGGTGGTTGTGGTGAGCATTGTGGAAGAAGGAGATGTGGGAGCCAAAGACTGGGGAGCTGCTCTAGCTGGGACTCACAGGTGCTAGACCTTGATCTAATACAGCAGGAGACGCTTAACACAGCTAGCAAGGCTTAGTGGTCTTCATTCTAGGGCTCAGCTCTCTTCTAGGTCTTTCTGCTTCTCTTTGTACTAATGGGCAGTCTTATCTGCTTACTTAGAGCTTCAGTCCATGATGGTCATCATAGGCTCTTCGGCCTCTACTATTGATTTCAAATCAAGCAACTCTGGTGGACTCTCTTATTAGTTCTAAAATTCACCACTCATTTTTTAAACAATCACAAGTCTTGTAAATTGTGACAATTTTGTTTATTTTCAATTCTTCTCCTATGTATGCTTAATTAAAAGTATACTTCATTAAATTAAGCATATTAAATTAAATTAAGTATATTTAATTAAATTAAAACTTTTAATGGCACTGGCTAGGATCTCAGTACAGTATTGACTATAAGCAGTGATAGTGGGCATCCTTGCCTTGTTCTTAACTTTAATGTGAAGAACACATAACAGATTTCATATCTGTTCAAATCACCATTTAAGCATAATGTTTAGCTAGGATTTTGGGGAGAGTCCTCATTAGATTATGGAGGTTCCTTTCTATTCTTTGCTGGTGAGGTTTTGTTCTATTTTGGCAAAATAACATCTTTTATTAGAAAAACTGAAACAAAAACAGCATAACAAGCATTGAAGTTTATATAATGGAGGTTAGGGAAAGGCTCTGGACACAGGTTTTTATTGCAGGCACTGTAAATTGTGATATGTCCCTGACACTCTGTCATATATGTTAGTACTGCATTCATCGTGTTTAGATGTTGGCAGCAGCCTTGGAAAGGTTGTGATCTTCCCAAAATGCAAAATTTGGAACTTTAAACTTTGGTAAGCTTGTACTGAAACACTGGGAAGTTGGGGTGTCTATGATTTTTAAAATAAAATAACTATTTTATGTTTTTAATTTATCGAATTTTGATGGATTAATGCAAGTTTGTTTCCATAGAATTGATCTTCTTTTCCTTCATCCCTCCCTTTTTTCCTCCGTGTCCACCTCTTGTGCTCTCTTTTTAAAGTTGATTTTTTATTGAGATAATTGCAGTTTTAAGATGCAGTACAGAGAGACCACTTGTATACATTGTCCAATTTCCCCTGTTGGTAACATTTTGGAAAATTATATATCTGATCACAGTACAGATATTGACACTGATACAATGCACTGACCTTACTCCTGTGTGTGTGTGTGTGTGTGTGTGTGTGTAGCATAGAGTGTGCATATTAAGTTCTATGCAGTTTTTTCATCTGTGTAGGTTGGGGTGTTTGAATTTCATCAAATGCCTTTTCTACATCTGCTGAGATAATCAGATGGTTTTTTCTTTGTTCTGTTATAATGTGTTAAGTTGCATTACTAGATTTTTCTGTTTTCTAGTTTTATTGAGTTATAATTGACATATAACATTGTATAAGTTTGGTATATGCATATATGGCAAAATGCTTACCACAGTAAGTTTAGTTAACACCCATCACCTTGCCAGTTATAAAATTTATTTTCTGATGATAAGTTTTATGATCTACTATCTTTGCAACTTTCAAATATACAATACAGTATTAACTATAGTCATCACACTGTACATTAATTTCCCAGAACTTACTTATAACTGGAAGTTTGTACCTTTTAGTCACTTCCACTACTAGATTTTTCTAATTTTAACAATGCCTGGACTCCAGGCATAACTGGTCTCTCTATACTTCAAGACCTTGAGCTTTTCTATTTCCCAGGTCATGTTGTGGAGAATAAGATTATGGTTGAACCTGTGCTTGTTCGCCTGGGTGTGGCTTCTTCAGCAGCGTCATCTCAAGGGCTCTTGTTAGTCTGTACATTAGCATCTCTGGGTCAGATATCTACTCCTGTTTCCCTCCTCTTTGGTGGGTAGTTTGGCAGGTGCATGTGTGTGGTGTGATAGAAAATCAGACTGCTTAGGGCTGGGCTATCATTGGGACTGTATGTGTTGCATGTTCTGTAATGGTCTAGTTATTAACACATGTGTCTTATGATGACATTTCCACCATTCCTATGGGTAATACAAAAAAATTTTTTTGTAAAGATTTATTTATTTCTTTTGGGGGGTGGGGCTTGTATAAGGCGGGGAGGGGCAGAGGGAGAGGGAAAGAATCCCAAAGCAGACTCCCCGCTGAGCACAGAACCCGATGCCGATGCCGTGGGGCTTGATCTCACCATCCTGAGATCATGACCTGAGCCAAAATCAAGAGTTGGCTGCTTAACTGACTGAGCCACCCAGGCGCCCCTAATAATATTTTTGCAAGTGCCTTTGTCCTTTTACTAGTGAGCCTAGTGGAGACCTATGCCATTCCGATACATCATGTTTTAGTAGGGCCCAAGGGCCACTACTGGAGACAGTGTAGGCTAGGGGTTTCATAGACCTGGCTTTGCCTCTTACTGTCCTTATCTTGGGTACATTTCTGAAACTCTGTGCCTTAGTTTACTGACTATAAAATGGGGAAATAATTTTTAGCTGACAAGGCTGTTGAACTCAAGAATTGTGTATAAATATTTAACACAATGCCAGGTACTTAGTAAATATTCAACAGATGATAGCTATTATTTCTCTTACTTTTGTTTCTTATACTCTAGACCAATGTATATGATACTCCTGCATGCCTACAGTATCTAGTACTCCTCTTACCCTTCAGATCACAACTCAGATGCCACCTTCTCAAGACATGTCTTTCCTGACACTCCAAACTATTTTATGGCACTCTGATTCTTTCCATCATAGCCTCTAGCTATGTGTGGGATTTTCTAATTAAAGCTGGCCTCTTCTATCAGACTGTAAGCTCTGTTGGAGCAGAAACTATGTCTGTTTCTGTTCATTCTTACATCCCCTTGTTGTATGCTTGGTACACAGGAGACAGCCAATAAACATAAACTTTTATTATCACGCTTACTATTTTAGTTATAAGTGAACAAGACAACATCAAATCCAACCTACTCCCAGCACAGTGATAGAAAAGTAGAAACTGAAGCCCAGGCAGGTGAGGTGGCCCTTCCAAATGTAAGCAGTATGCTGCACTCAATATAAAAATGTTGGGTGGTGATGGAATCCTATGCCTGGACCCTCTTAGGAGTTCAGTTTCACTTATACTGTGGGAGATGGTATTGGGGGATAGTAATGGGTTTTCATAATGGGGATTCTGAAGGCCCTCTGGGAGTCATCAGAAACCTCAAGTTAGAGGTAAAGCCCCACTGGAGAGACCTTCAACTCTCAGAAGGGTTCCCTACGTGGCTCAGACAAGTGTTTGCAAAGTGCCTGCCTGGCCTTCTCTGGTGGTTTTTATTGTGTTGCCCACATGGGTGATGGCTCTCACTCAAGGGCATCTTAATGGGTGTTTGGCTTTTGCCATGTGAGTGGTTCCAATTCCAGAGCCCTGGATTTGGTTTTAGAATGCACTGTGTGGTGGCCAAGCCAAGATTAGTTGCATCCCCTGACTCCTGCTTCTGTGACTTCCTTTTTCCACTACATCAGTCTGACCCTTTTATTAACAACATGCCCAATATGGGGGTGAACCCATGACCTGAAGATTACATGTCTTGGGCCCTACAAGTGAGCCTGGCAGGCAACACAGGCTGAAGTACTTCCTTCCTTTTCCTGCACCCTGCCTGCCCAAATACACACTTTTAAGATATCAGTTTCTCTTTACTCTTTCACATGCTTGACAAGACCTGGCTAGGACTCTGTGTCTTCATCTGCAGCAACCTGTCCCTCCTGTTTTCTTCTGAAGTGTAAATTATGATTTCCTAGATCATGAGGTGCTGTTTATTGAGTGCTCCAGAGAGCATGGTTGTGAGCTTGATTTGTGACCATGCTGCGGTGGTCCCATCTACGGTGAGATCCTCATCATCTAAAAATGCTTAAGCAGGTATACCCATGGCCATGAGCTCTGGAAGCCCACAAGAGCCACACTTCTATGCCAGCATGGTCATAAAACATTATGCACCTCATACACCGACAGTATTCACAGAGATGTGGAGAATTTATCTTGTAGCAGATCATATGTGGTGCGTGTGTGAAAATATCCACGGTCCTAGAGGAATGAAATCAACCACAGTGGAGTGGGTTCACTTAGTTCTTTAGTAGGAAGCTCCTTCCAAATCCATCCAAGTTTCCATGACCTCTTTAAATGGATAATGGTATCTTGACTTAGTGTGCATTAACTCTTTATAATTATGTACAAACTTTTGTGAGTGAATGAACATATGTATATTACTGGAGAGAGGGGCCAGTACCCCCACCTGTTTCTTAATGGGGTCAGTGTCACAAAGCAGTAAGAATCATTGAACTAGACCATGGCTAGCCAGCATACCATTTGCCCACTTATTGTCTGAAGCCCCATTTCTTCTTACAGATAGGGTGGAATATTGTGCATACACAGCTGCAGTGAAAACTCGCTCCCCTGGAAGAAAATGAAGAAACACCTAAATNGACTGAGCCACCCAGGCGCCCCTAATAATATTTTTGCAAGTGCCTTTGTCCTTTTACTAGTGAGCCTAGTGGAGACCTATGCCATTCCGATACATCATGTTTTAGTAGGGCCCAAGGGCCACTACTGGAGACAGTGTAGGCTAGGGGTTTCATAGACCTGGCTTTGCCTCTTACTGTCCTTATCTTGGGTACATTTCTGAAACTCTGTGCCTTAGTTTACTGACTATAAAATGGGGAAATAATTTTTAGCTGACAAGGCTGTTGAACTCAAGAATTGTGTATAAATATTTAACACAATGCCAGGTACTTAGTAAATATTCAACAGATGATAGCTATTATTTCTCTTACTTTTGTTTCTTATACTCTAGACCAATGTATATGATACTCCTGCATGCCTACAGTATCTAGTACTCCTCTTACCCTTCAGATCACAACTCAGATGCCACCTTCTCAAGACATGTCTTTCCTGACACTCCAAACTATTTTATGGCACTCTGATTCTTTCCATCATAGCCTCTAGCTATGTGTGGGATTTTCTAATTAAAGCTGGCCTCTTCTATCAGACTGTAAGCTCTGTTGGAGCAGAAACTATGTCTGTTTCTGTTCATTCTTACATCCCCTTGTTGTATGCTTGGTACACAGGAGACAGCCAATAAACATAAACTTTTATTATCACGCTTACTATTTTAGTTATAAGTGAACAAGACAACATCAAATCCAACCTACTCCCAGCACAGTGATAGAAAAGTAGAAACTGAAGCCCAGGCAGGTGAGGTGGCCCTTCCAAATGTAAGCAGTATGCTGCACTCAATATAAAAATGTTGGGTGGTGATGGAATCCTATGCCTGGACCCTCTTAGGAGTTCAGTTTCACTTATACTGTGGGAGATGGTATTGGGGGATAGTAATGGGTTTTCATAATGGGGATTCTGAAGGCCCTCTGGGAGTCATCAGAAACCTCAAGTTAGAGGTAAAGCCCCACTGGAGAGACCTTCAACTCTCAGAAGGGTTCCCTACGTGGCTCAGACAAGTGTTTGCAAAGTGCCTGCCTGGCCTTCTCTGGTGGTTTTTATTGTGTTGCCCACATGGGTGATGGCTCTCACTCAAGGGCATCTTAATGGGTGTTTGGCTTTTGCCATGTG
The DNA here is from genome assembly GCF_002007445.2 of Ailuropoda melanoleuca. Classification (NCBI taxonomy): domain Eukaryota; kingdom Metazoa; phylum Chordata; class Mammalia; order Carnivora; family Ursidae; genus Ailuropoda; species Ailuropoda melanoleuca. Next base: position 122,044,624 of record NC_048220.1, on the reverse strand, counting down.
AGTGGTTCCAATTCCAGAGCCCTGGATTTGGTTTTAGAATGCACTGTGTGGTGGCCAAGCCAAGATTAGTTGCATCCCCTGACTCCTGCTTCTGTGACTTCCTTTTTCCACTACATCAGTCTGACCCTTTTATTAACAACATGCCCAATATGGGGGTGAACCCATGACCTGAAGATTACATGTCTTGGGCCCTACAAGTGAGCCTGGCAGGCAACACAGGCTGAAGTACTTCCTTCCTTTTCCTGCACCCTGCCTGCCCAAATACACACTTTTAAGATATCAGTTTCTCTTTACTCTTTCACATGCTTGACAAGACCTGGCTAGGACTCTGTGTCTTCATCTGCAGCAACCTGTCCCTCCTGTTTTCTTCTGAAGTGTAAATTATGATTTCCTAGATCATGAGGTGCTGTTTATTGAGTGCTCCAGAGAGCATGGCTGTGAGCTTGATTTGTGACCATGCTGCGGTGGTCCCATCTACGAGGAGATCCTCATCATCTAAAAATGCTTAAGCAGGTATACCCATGGCCATGAGCTCTGGAAGCCCACAAGAGCCACACTTCTATGCCAGCATGGTCATAAAACATTATGCACCTCATACACCGACAGTATTCACAGAGATGTGGAGAATTTATCTTGTAGCAGATCATATGTGGTGCGTGTGTGAAAATATCCACGGTCCTAGAGGAATGAAATCAACCACAGTGGAGTGGGTTCACTTAGTTCTTTAGTAGGAAGCTCCTTCCAAATCCATCCAAGTTTCCATGACCTCTTTAAATGGATAATGGTATCTTGACTTAGTGTGCATTAACTCTTTATAATTATGTACAAACTTTTGTGAGTGAATGAACATATGTATATTACTGGAGAGAGGGGCCAGTACCCCCACCTGTTTCTTAATGGGGTCAGTGTCACAAAGCAGTAAGAATCATTGAACTAGACCATGGCTAGCCAGCATACCATTTGCCCACTTATTGTCTGAAGCCCCATTTCTTCTTACAGATAGGGTGGAATATTGTGCATACACAGCTGCAGTGAAAACTCGCTCCCCTGGAAGAAAATGAAGAAACACCTAAATGCTGGAGTATTTCCTCATCTTAAATTCTAAAACCATTAGTTTTATTGCTGAGATGAAAGATCCTCAGTCATTCCTTCATTTTGGACTAAAGAGTCAGTCTAGTCTTTCCAATTCCTAGTGTTTTCACATTATGTCTTGAAGAGGTAGACTTAAATTTATCCTTGCTACTATTTCTCAGTTTAGACTGAGCCAGTGCTGGAGACATCTTTTCCCCTCTGGCAGCCTGTCTGACTTCTCAGTCGTGTAAATCCCACTCTTGGCCTTGCCCCATTCTCCCTATTGTGTTTGGCACTTCTGAGGCCCATTCACTGGCTGGCCTCATAAACAGTTGGCTCTGCCTTTGGGTGAAGCTCACCTTCTTCCCCTGATGTTGTTGTTGAAACCAAAATAATACACGACTTTCTAGACTGAATACAATAAATGAAAAAAATAACCAGATGGAATTAAAAAATTTATGGTACTGTAAGAGTTATAGAGAAATAGCAGTGACCTGTTCTTCTCTACTCCTGACTCCCATTCCTTAGAGGCAATAATCCTTAATGTTTTTATTGGCCTCTTCTGCTGTTTCCCTCTCTATTTCTAAAATAGACTATTTATGCTGCTGATGTTGTTACATAAAATCTGATATCATCTCATTATTTTCTAAGATGGAAAGAGATTTAGCTCCTTTACAGTAACAGTTTCTCTACAAATTCTTACTTTTCCTCCCATCCTCCCAATATTTTATAACATAGTTTTTAGTTAAAGGTACATTCACAAAATAAAATTTGAAGAAAAGCTACCCCCCACATTCAGAGCTATTATTATTATGACCATATATATAATGAACCATGTAGCAGAACCATGTGGTGTTTTATGATTACATTTCCTCTCCTGTGTAGCCTTTTTCTCTGAAGTTAATAACTTCCTTGTTTTTTATTTGCTTCCATATAGTTCTCACTATTTTGTTCTCATTCCCTAGAATGATGTTAGTGATTTTTCTTCTTCAGCCCATTTTTTCCCCGCTCTAGTTTAGAGTAATTGCTTCCTTTAGTATCAACCTGGAAATGGTCCTTCAGCTTTCTCCTGTATTAGGTCCCCTTTTTCTTGGATATCAAATCTCCTTCTTAGTTGAATTTCACCTTAATTTTGGAGAAGATGATGTGAGTGGAAAATCTTTTGAGACTTTGAATATTAGAAAACATTTTGTTTTATTTTTATATCTAATCGATTATTTAGCTGGGTATAAAATTTTAGTTTGAAGATTCATTTTCCCTCAAATTTTGATGTCATTGCTCTATTGTTTTGCAGCTTTTGGTGTTACCATTCTGATTATTTATGTTTTTCATGTCACTTTTTTTTTTCTCTGTCTATAGAAGCGTTTAGTATTTTCTCTGTATTGTTGATTGTTTAATCAGGGTTTGGTCAGGAAAAAGTAGGTAATTCAACAGAAGGAATTTAATAGGAGAAGGTAACTTTAAGGTGTAGGAAGAGATGAAATGCCAAATAGAATAGTGAGGCAAGCCAGAAATTAGCAACAGCAAAAGCTATTACCATTTCCAGAGCTAGAAGGACCAGGAAAGAAACAGTTTTACCAGGACCAAAGAGTTAGGGCTTCTCATAGGAGCTAGACGCATGGAAGAAATGCATCCTCGGCCAGAGATGCCACCTAAGGTGAGGGGGGAGAGAGGAAGAAATATCCTGGCTTTTTTCTTCTTCCTGACTCTTCCACCAGTGCTTCCCATTGGCTGAACCAACCAGAAGTCAGCTGACAGGGAAATGCAGCCTGGAGGAATCATCCTCCTGTGATATAGGGTAGAACAAAGCAGATGCAGGGGGGGAAATGAATTGGAGGCCACAGGCAGACAATTGGCTCACTGGTGCTCTGTGTTTTCACAATGATGTGTCTTGGTGTGGGTCTTTTAAAATCTTTGTGCTGGTCACTTTGCTTGCTTTCCAGAAATTTTGAAGCTGGATGTTGGCTCTTTTCAGTTGATTCTTCAAATTTTTTCTCCCATTTTCCAACTCTGACTTTTTCTTTTCCTCTCTGAGAGATTGCCTCAACTTTATCTTCTGAAGTGTCCACTGAATTTTTAAATTCTGCTATCATATTTTTAATTTCCAAGAGATCTCTCTTATTCTCTTTCTAAAAAATAGTACCCTGGCATTGTTTCCTGGATTCAGTATCTTATCTTTCTGCATATACACTTTCATCAGATCTAGACTACATTTCTTTCACATTTTAACTTATCTGAAGTTGGGATCCATGTTATAATTGGTGGACTATCACAATTTAGTAAGTAGAATTTTTTCTAAGGGAACATAAAACAAAGATGCTTTTTACAATTCTGGTATCTTACTTTTGTTGAGACAAGGTGTTTTTTGGTAAGTTTTCTTTTACTTTCTTCATTGTTTATTTCAAGTTCCTTTTAAAAAGTATTACTTTTGATTTCTTTCTCTTTCATATTACAAGGTTTTCTTAAACTATTGGTAAACTTTAGCTATTTAAGGGTGATCCATGAAAGAGACTATCTAGAAGCTCTGTGTGCATGAAAACGTGTTTAGGGGTAGATTTTATTGTAGGGTAATAAGGTATTGAGCTAGCTTTTTCTTTTCTTTCTTTCTTTCTTTCTTTCTTTCTTTCTTTCTTTCTTTCTTTCTTTCTTTCTATTTTTTTTTTTTAAAGATTTTATTTATTTATTTGACAGAGAGAGAGACAGCCAGTGAGAGAGGGAACACAGCAGGGGGAGTGGGAGAGGAAGCAGCAAGCTCCCAGTGGAGCATGGAGCCCGATGCAGGGCTTGATCCCACAATGCTGGGATCATGCCCTGAGCTGAAGGCAGACACTTAATGACTGAGCCACCCAGGTGCCCCTGAGCTAGTTTTTTCAAAGGCTTATCCCAAATATGATTAGCTGGAGGTTGTTTATATTAGGCTCATCGAAGAATTCTCCAAATCCCTTCTTGAGAGTTGTAGGGCTTCCCTACATTCTGGGAGACTATGGTGGGGAAGCTTCACCTTTAGGATTGTAGACTTTTCACTTAAACCTCATTTTCAGTTTTATGCTTCACCTGAGCTCCACCTGTGCTTGATACCTTCCTGTTCAGATCTTTTTTGTGTCAACACCTTTAGCCAATAAACCTCCTGTTTTCTGCCTGGATGGGAAGGGACAATTTCTTCTCTGGGTAAGGTTTGTTGGTGGCTGGGGGCAGGGGAAGTGCATTTGAGTTGAAGTGATCTATACACAGCCTTTCAATTAATCCCACCATTTTCAACTGCATGGCACCCCTGCCTCCAGAGGTAACTGGTGTCTCCAATTCTAGAGCTTCTTTATGAGAATTCTTTGTTTTTTTCCTGGTACCCCCTGCTCTATTCCTGTGCACAGTCTAGTTTCAGCTTCTTGGGTCTATTGTGTTGGTTACCCCTTTCCAGCTTCTAAAATTTTATTGAGATTTCTCATCTATTTCCTTCCTGTACTCTTTCCACTTATAAGTTTACACCTTAAAAATTTCTTTTATTGTTGTTTTGGTAGGGATTTTGGAGGGAATGTGTGTTTTACCAGAAGTCTCCCGGGATTGTTGAATCTCAGGACCATGCAAATGTTCAAAGATGGTGATGCCATCTTGTTTTGTATGTTTGTTTGTTTTTTTTTGGTAGTGACAGGTGTGGGAGGGTAATCTCGTTATATTCAAAGCAAGGAAGAGAGTTGAGTGTGTTTGAGAGAGGGATCTATCATGTTTCTTGTGGTCCCAAAAGCTGTAGCTCCTTTCGAAATTCCTATTTGGTTCTAGTTTCCCTTGTAGTGGCTACTTTTTCTTGACTTACTAGCTTAGTGTTCACTTTCTCACCCTCACAGACATGTCTGCCTTCTGTGATTCTTTAAAAGCAATTATACACAAGCAACATACATTAACAGTAATACTAAGAAAAGGGGTGTTCTTTTACAGGTTTGTTATACAGGTGTATGAAGTCTTTTTTTTTTTTTTAACTTTATGTCTAGGACTAAACTCCTCTAATATAGCTTATATACCAGCTTCTCTTGAAAAATGATTCTTTCATACATGTACAGGAACATCATCTAGGGATCCTGTTGCCAGTCAAAGTAGAAGTTTAGGTTTTAAAGTAGATTTTTTAAAAGCCAAGTTGACTCAGTTTAAGGTTAGAAGATGGGATATTTAAATAAAAATAATGGGAGCTGTTTGTGTCCTGGCACATTATTTGTAATTTATCACAGTGCAGTGGTAGCAACTTAAAACCCTTTCTAGAATCGGTTAGGACTCTTTTATTGTAAAACAAAATACTTCAGAAAAAAAGTTAAAAAACATTTGAAGTTGTTAACAGGCCCCAACGTGGGGCTCAGTTACCTTCCAAAGCAGAGACTGTCTCCTCTGAATGTGATCCAACCCCTAGTAATCTCCACTATTGCAAAGGTCATTATTCTAGAGCCAAATGCAATCCAGCTGGGAAAGAGCTGTGGGAGAGAAGGCCGACTTCCTGACCATGGACTAGGGCAGTGGACTTGGGCTGAGAAAGCCCTTGGCCAGGTCCCTTCACCTCTCGGGGCTTCCTCTATTATAAAACCAGAGATTTGGGCTACCACCTCAAGGAGCTTTCCCATTCCGAATTTCTGTTATTACATATTCAAAGTGTTTTTCTGACTTCAGTCTTAATTTAGAGGCTGTTTCATTGTCCTTATCTGGGTATGGAATGTACATCCTTTACTGAAAAATCACAGTGTAACAATCATCACAAGACCTCCCCTCCCCTATTTTAGGAGACTTATTACAATGTTCTATTCTGCTGCTTGTAACCTTACATCAGAAAAGTCTCTTGGAAAGTTTCATTACTCTGGTTTTTAAGAACAAAGGACCAACTTTTCTTCTGCTTTGAAATGGTCACCATTCTATGGTATGTGTTTGCATATGCAAAACTCACCTTTGCATACATAAGGAATTGCAGTGTTCTGTGTTCAATCTGCATTAGCAAAGAGAGCTGCAAGTATACTTTTGCAAACACCAAATTAGAGCCTAGTTTTTAAGAATGGATCAGAACTGTTTTTTAGTCTTTCTCCAGTGAACCTCAGAAATGGCTTTTTGTTTTTACAAAAAGGTGTTCTAGTTATAAAGAACATGTAGAGCCCCCCCCCACTTTTTTTTTTTTTAATGAAGTAATGCTACATCCTTAGTGCTTTGGTTTTCAAATTCAGTTTCATGCTTCTTAATGCCACCTCTGTTCTTGACTTGGGGTAGAATTTGGTAAATGCTGTTTTTATTTCTAACCAGGTATTCTGAGCAGGGGGTGATTTTATAACCTTGAATATTTGCTCGTTTGAGGTTAGCGGGCCACCCATAGCTTGTTTTTTCTCCTTATTTAAAAGTTGAAAATTTAACTAATTAAACAAATATTCCGGCAGTGTTTGAGGCACAGGAGTATTGTTAGGGAGGTAGGATGTGTATTTGGGCATTGCCTCTCTCCCACGTTTCCCACTGACACTCAAAAATGAAATGGGAGCCTGGGGAGCAGCCGATTTATCTAGCCAAGGTATTTGAACAGAGACAGGTTTAATAAATCATTGTTTAGATAGGCCACACATTACATTTTGGAAAGCCCAAAATGTTGGAAAATACCGCTCTCATTTCCTTCAATGAGGGGATGGCCTAGCAGTAAAGCTGTCTAAACCAGCTTGGATTTTGACACTGGTTTCGCACAGGAACAGTGTGGGAGGTGCCATCAGTTGAAAAGTTATCTGATCATCAATAGAATCTTGGCCAGGCACTTCGCCCCCTCTTACATAATATCATTTAATGGACTCTGTATACTCTTACTGAGATTTTTAAAAGTTAGTTCTGCAGTAAAAGTCATGAAAGAAGAAAATGCAGCTGATGGATGCAAGCCCTGTTTGCCCCACTGCTGGTGAGACTGTGCATAGGCGAGCTTTTGTGTCTGCCAGAGATGCTTCAGAAGGAGACCCTCCCCTCCCCCCGCATGCTGCCGGCTCCCCTTTTTGTCCTCACTCCCTTTCTTTAAAGTCAGCCAGGGAATCATTTGTCCAAATGAAAGGCCCTTTCAGGCCCCAGAGCTCTGCTAATTGTATTTGAAAGAGTAAAAGCGAACCACAAGTTGGCTTTTAACAACAGAAAAATAATGAGTTCACATGCCAACATATTAATAAGATTAGTTTTATTAGGAAAATGTAATCAGGCAGACAGTGGCACTGCAGAAGGAATGGCTTATTAAAAGCCACTCTTTTCACTAGCTAAAGAAATACCAGTTGGCTTTCAAAGCACATTTAAATAAAGATTCACTGACATCTAAAAAATAGTCACTTTCCTTTTCTTGAAATAGGAAAATTGCTTTGAAATTGTTTATTCTTGTAACTTTTAAATTGTTTTCGTTGTGCCACATTAGAGTATTTTAAAAACTTGGGAGTCTCTCAACTAAATTGCTTTTTGTTTGATTGTAAATCTTTTATCCATTTGCTTGTGAGTTTTCACATATTGGCAGGTGTGGATTTATTAATTGCAAAAATAGTACCGAACAGGTGCAATCTGAAAATGTTTGAAAAAGGAAGAACCACAGTACTTATAAAAAAGGACTTTTCCAAACAGTGTGTTTCATTTTGACCTTTAGAAAGACAATCACTGTTTTTTTTAATTTCCATTAGTTACAGTGATATAATTTCAGTTAGAAAGATATTTTGCAATAATGGTGACAATATACTCAAATATGCTTGATTAAAATAGCAATGCAGTGGGGAAAAATGTTTCACAAGTGAAAGGCTACGCTGTTTTACTCTTTTTTTTTTCACTTGTATTGTCACTGCATGGAGTAGAGGGCATTTTCGCACATTGGCCAAATTCTTCACAATGAAAACACAATTTAAGTTCTTTTTAGAATAATCAGATCACTTAAACTGTGGACAGTGGCTACGTTACCAGTTTGGCTTGCAATGAGCACACACGTCAGCTCGAGCTATTATACCCATTAGTGCACGTGAAGGAGCCCACCGCAAAACCGTAGAGGGGGAAAGCTCTGATTAATCCGGTTTTTTGCTTTTCTCCCCTGGTGCTCCTGCAGACTCAGGGTCTCGGCATCCCTCTTTCTCCCCATGGTGAGGAACTCATTTACACAAAGATATTGGGGTTCGCTAGATTAGCATCGCCAGGATATCGCATTTATAGGAAGCACCTACAAAAGGAAGACTTACAGTAAGTGAGCCTAGAGGTGGAGTTTTGCTGTCAGGGGGAGAAGGTGAAAGAGTCTCTCAAATGCCAGGATTCATTCTTTCTCGGAGGGAAACATTGCTTTAGTCAGATCACCGCCCCCCCCCCCCCCCCCACTAGAGCAGCGCTTCGACGCCAGCACGCGAAGCCTTGCATTTTACTAATAGGACAGCCGCAAAAGGACTTGGCATTTCACATAAATTGACAGGAGCCAGAGGAGAATGCCCATGTGTCCAGCCTTCCGGCCTGGGGGAAGGGAGGCGGACAGGCCCCAGCCAGTTTCCTGGGCCGCTGCTCTAACACAGGATTCTGGTGTTGGATGCTGACAGCAGCCACAGGGTTTTAAAGTCCAAGGGTAGAGTTCTGGTTCAGAAGGCCTGGCCATTGATGCTGCTGTCCGTGTGGGTGGATGTGGTCGAGGAGCCCGAGGTAGTGGTTCAATAAATATTCATTAATGGGCCATTGAAACAATTGATGACCTCGGGGCATGCGACCTTGCGTGCCAGAGACTTTAATCTGTGAAATGGAGAAAACCGCACCCGAGTTGCTCTTGGAAGTTACGAAAAATGATTGTGAGGGTTTTATAAGCTGAAGCGCTTCGAGTGATAGTGTCCAAAGAAAACAGCCTGGCAGCCAGAAGCAGGACATCCCGGAGTCTTGCAAGCAGCATGCCACAGCACTTGTAAGTGACATCCTTTCTGGGGGCCGGCCAATTGTTAAACCAGGGGAACTAGAATAATACATTGCTACGGACTCGATCTGCTTCCCAGTTGTGAAATTTCAAAGTAGCTCAAGCTGTAGGAAATTATTTTGGATTAGTATTTATCTTCTGATTTTTGCCCCCTTGGAGTGAGTGTGCTTCATTTCGTAAAGTTCTAAAAATCTTCCTCCCACAGGCTGTTTTTGGAGGGAGGGAGGACGTGAACCAAGGATCTCTTTTTTTTTTTTTTTGGTATAATAATTTGATAATTGGCCTAAATTGGGAGATCTTTATTAATTATTTCCTTTATTCTTTCCTTTTCCTGCTCTATGTGAGATAATTACTAATTCACTGAAGTCAGATGGCTGTGTTTCCAGCCCATCGTAAAGATCTTAAAGATTTAATATCTGTTAGTAAATGGCCCTGTGTCAGATTGGCACCTTAATTTGCCCAGTGTTGCCATACAAATTATATGCATTTCAATTTTAGGACATTTTTCCTTTTCTGTACTCAGCAGTGACATATATTTAATGTCAAACCTATGTCCAAGAATTTCTTGGGGAGGGGCAGCTGGGTGGCTCAGTCGGTTAAGCGTCTGCCTTTGGCTCAGGTCATGATCCCAGGGTCTTGGGATTGAGCCCTGTGTCGGGTTCCCTGCTCAGTGGGAAGCCTGCTTCTCCCTTTCCTTCCCACTTGTGGTGCTCTCTCTCACTATCTCTGTCTCTCTCTCAAATATATAAAATCTTAAAAAAAAAAAAAAGAAAATGTAAATTAAAAAAAAGAATTTCTTGGGGAGAGCAGGTCTCAGATACAGTTCCTAGGCTCTCTGGCTGCACACGTATCTTGCTGATCCTTGACCCCGTGCATCACCATGCATAGAGTTAAGCCCGGAGATGTTTGAATCTGTATGCATACCATCAAGCATTTACCAAGTCCTAGCTTTGGTCAAGACATTGTGCTAGGTCCTGTGAGGACAATTCAACATTTGTGTGGGTGGCTGTGGAAGGACAGGTAGGAAGAGATGGGTACAGATGAGCCTCCTAAGTGAGGCTAACGGAGTCCAAGCTTAGAAGTAGGAATGCCATTAGACGCATTTAGGGAATCGTGAGCAAAATAACCTGGCTTCACCGGAGAGATTTCACAGAGGAGTAGTTTGGAAAGGTCTCTTTCTGTGTTGAAACTTGCCCCTCCCTTGGCTGCCAAGACGCCACCGTCTCCAAGTTCTCTGCCTACACTGCAGTCCTTGCTAGTGTCCTTTCATGAATCCTCTCTCCCACTCGCTCCACAAATATTGGTGTTTCCCAGGGTTCTTCCCTTGGCCCTTTTCTCTCCAAACACTATTTCTGGGCAGCACATCCACTTGTCTGGGCGGGATGTTCACCTCTATGTGGATAGCACCTAAATTTGTATCTCCAGTGGCAGCCTGTCTCCTGAGTGGCACCTCCCCCTTCCAAATTCCCACCGGCACCTCTGCCGGAATAACATGGTGTCTTCCTGCCTCATGTTTTTATTGGGAACTGCTCCATTTCAGTGCTTGGCTGGACGAAGCAGAGAGGGGCGTCAAGGAGGAAGGGAGTTTGAATTCAAAGAATTTGTTTTACATGCAGAAGGAAGTGGGAAGTAGGAGACCGTAGTCAAAAGGAGATTGTCAAGGATTTTGTGAAGTAGACCTGCTCCAGGTGATGACAAGGTCTAGGGTCTTGCTCCTCAAAGGGTGGTCTGGCGCCGTCACATTAGGATCAACTGGGAGATCCTTGGAGCGAGGGATCTTGCTGCTTCACTCCTTAGATCTACCGAATCAGAATCTGCATTTGAACGAGGTTCCTAGGTGACCTGTATGCACATTAAGGTCTGAGAGGCATTGGTCTAGGGTGTGTGCATGAGAGTGAGTTGAAATCGAGGGGAGATGAAATTTGTCAAATAATGGCTGTCAGGGAACCAAGAGGCTGTGGTGTTGAATGAATGAATAATGCACAGGGACACTGAAATGGCCCAGTAAGAATGCAATAATGTGGGCGGAAAGGAAGAATGTGAGCCGACTACCAACCTCCTTAATGCATTCATTATGCCCTGGGAGCGAGGGAGGGTCCTTGCGTCAGATGACAGTGATATTTGACAGAGGATTTTTGACATCTCAGTTCTTTGAGAATAGAGTCTCTAATTAGGATTCCCCCCTCTTTAAGTTCCATGTCTCAGCTCTTAAGATAACATAGCAGGTTCTTAAATGGTGATGGATTACTTTATGAGCAGTGGACTTAATGAGGCTAAGCCCTTTTTTCTGGCTTTATGTCAATTTATAATTTTTCTTTTCTTCTTCATCCTTTTTTTTTTTAAAATAGCAGCAAGAGCTGACTTTAATGATCTGATAGCCAATATTACCCCTTTTTTTTTCTTCCTTTGATCCTATTTTCCTGACAATTAAAAATGTGTTTGCTAGGATAAACTTTCACTCAGCTTCAACAATTACCAACTCAGTCTAATTTCATCTGTAAACTTGCCTACCTTCACCCCTGACACCTGATAATTTTGAAGCAAATCTAAGGCATCCTCATTCCATCTGTAAATATTTTAGTTTGATTTTAAAATATAAGACTCTTTAGTATTTTTACAAGTATGCAATACAGTATTGTTAACTATAGTCACAGTGCTACACATTAGATCCCTAGGACTTATTCATCTTATAAGTTTGTACCCTTTGACTAACATCTCCCCGTGTCTCCCACCCCCAGCCCCTGGCAATGACCATTCCACTCTTGGTTTCTGTGAATTCGACTTTCTTAGATTCCACTTATAGCTGAGATCATAGAACATTTGTCTTTTTCTGTCTGGTTTATTTTGCTTAGCATAATGCCCTCTACGTTCATCTATATTGTCACAAATGGTAGGATTTCCTTCTTTTTTATGGCTGAATAATATTCCATTGTATATCTGTCAGTTAATTTATCTATTAATTTATTGATAGATACTTAGGTTTTTTTTTGTGTGTGTGTGTGTGTGTGTCTTGGCTATTGTGAATAATGCTGCAATGAACATGGGGTTGCAGATATCTCTTCAAGATACTGATTTCATTTCCTTCATACATATACGCAGAAGTGGGATTGCTAGATCATATGGTAGTTCTATTTTTCAGTTTTTGAGGAATCCCCATACTGTTTTCCATAATGACTGTTCCAGTTTACATTCCTACCTATGGGGCACAAGTGTTCCATTGCCTCCATGTTCTTACCAACAGTTGTAATCTCTTGGTTTTTGTTTTGTTTTTAAAAAATCTTAAAAAGATTTATTTATTTATTTATTTGTGAGCGAGAGAGAGAGAGAGCTGGGGGAGATGCAGAGTGAGAGAGAGAATCCTCAAGCAGACTCCCAGCTGACCACAGAGCTCGACATGAGGCTTGATCCCAGGACCCTGAGATCACAGCCTGAGCTGAAATCAAGAGTTGGATGATTAACTGACCGTGCCATCCAGGCACCCTGTTTTTTTTTTTTTTAAAGATTTTATTTATTTATTTGACATGACAGAGACAGCCAGCGAGAGAGGGAACAGAAGCAGGGGGAGTGGGAGAGGAAGAAGCAGGCTCCCAGCGGAGGAGCCTGATGTGGGGCTCGATTCCAGAACGCTGGGATCACGCCCTGAGCCGAAGGCAGATGCTTAACGACTGCGCCACCCAGGCTTCCTGAGGTGCCCTGTTTTTAAATAACTATCCTAAGAAGTGTGAAGTGATATCTCATTGTGGTTTTGATTTACATTCCCCTGATGATTAGTGATGTCGAGCACTTTTCATGTACCTGCTGGCCATCCGTATGAACCCTTTGGGAAAAATGTCTATTCAGGTCCTTTGCTCATTTTTAAATGAGATTATTGTTATTATTTGCTGTTGAGTTGTACGAGTTCCTTATATACTTTGAATATTAACCCCTTAACAGATAAATGGTTTGCAGATATTTTCTCCCATTCCATATGTTGCCTTTTCATTGGGTTGATGTTTCCTTTGCTGTGCAGAAGCTTTAAAAAGCTTGTAATTATTAGTTATTAAATTTCAAGAAATGCCCCATAGTCTTCAAGGGTTCCACTTGTTTATTTTTGCTTTTGCTTCTTATGCTTTTAGTGTCATACCCAAAAAATCATTGCCAAGACTGATGTCCAGGGATCTTTCCCCTATGTTTTCTCCTGGTAGTTTTCTAGTTTCAGCCTTACATTTAAGACTTTAAGCCATTTTGAGTTAATTTTTGTGAGTGTTGTAAGATAGAGGTCCAATTTCATTCTTTTACATGTGGATATCCCGTTTTCCCAACACCATTTATTAAAGAGACTACCCTTCTCTATTGTGTATTCTTGGTTCCCTTGTCAAAGATTAGTTGATCATACATGTGTGGTTTTATTTTTGGGCTCTTGATTCTGTTCTATTGGTTTGTGTGTCTATTTTTATGCTAGNGTTTCACATTCTTTTTTTCTTCCTCCTGATATGTAGATAATATCTTGGAAATCTCATGCTAGAGAAGTTATATTAGTCTTTGAAAGAAGAGGCTGATATCTTTGGTTCTCTATCCCGGCATGTGAATTCAGTCCTCGGGGAGGTGCCTTGCTTGATAAGCAAGTTAACATGGGTGATGAAGGTGCTGGTTTGGAGTTAGGAGATTTGAGTTCTGGTTGTAGTTCTGTCCTGGTGTCTTCGTGACTTTGAGTGAATCAGGCAACTGTTACGGGCTTCAGTTTCTCATGTACACATTATGCTGGTTGGACTGTATGAGCTCTAAATTCCCTTCAGTTTGTGGAATTTTATAATTCTCTGGTTCTTTGGGGCTATACCCAGGAGTTTCTTCTATCGTGGCCAATATATTTATTGAGTTCAGTGTTATTATGCCTTTCAAAATATTGCAGCTACTGCCATGATTCAAAATCATGACACATCTGCATCTAGAATATTCTAACTGTTTTGGTAACTTTCTTAAGCGTATTAAGTATCCTCACATTAGCAGAGTGTGTTAGCTCTACAAGTTTTTAAAAAGAAATAGAGAATCTTTTAATTGCCAAGGGAATGAAACAATTTTCTTAATGAGATAGACTTAAAAAGACCAATCTCTTCAAAATGTTTGCATAGTTTCCAAAGGCTGTCTTAAAATGTGTTCCAGAATGATTTAGATAAGTTCATTATGGTGGATTCCAAATGGGACTGAGAGCATGTCGATCATTTGGTATGTGACTCTACTCTTTTAGGTTGATATTTAAGATCTATAAATGTCTTTTAAAAAATTATTGATTTAAAAATTAAAAAAATTTTGATTGATGACAGAAAATGCAGAACTAGACTGGACAAAGCATGAATGTTGACCTGATTGTTACGTATTTTCATGTGTTCTAATAGCAACAACTGTGGAAAATTTCCACTATTTTCCTGGCTTGAATTGTTCATTTAGGGAATTGATTAATAAAGAAAACTTTTTATTGTGGGAAATTTCAAATATATACAAAAAGAGAGCGCAGTATAGTGAAGCCCCATGTCCCCATCACTCAGCTTCAACAATTACCAACTCAGTCTAATTTCATCTGTAAACTTGCCTACCTTCACCCCTGACACCTGATAATTTTGAAGCAAATCTAAGGCATCCTCATTCCATCTGTAAATATTTTAGTTTGATTTTAAAATATAAGACTCTTTAGTATTTTTACAAGTATGCAATACAGTATTGTTAACTATAGTCACAGTGCTACACATTAGATCCCTAGGACTTATTCATCTTATAAGTTTGTACCCTTTGACTCACATCTCCCCGTGTCTCCCACCCCCAGCCCCTGGCAATGACCATTCCACTCTTGGTTTCTGTGAATTCGACTTTCTTAGATTCCACTTATAGCTGAGATCATAGAACATTTGTCTTTTTCTGTCTGGTTTATTTTGCTTAGCATAATGCCCTCTACGTTCATCTATATTGTCACAAATGGTAGGATTTCCTTCTTTTTTATGGCTGAATAATATTCCATTGTATATCTGTCAGTTAATTTATCTATTAATTTATTGATAGATACTTAGGTTTTTTTGTGTGTGTGTGTGTGTGTGTGTGTGTGTGTGTGTGTGTCTTGGCTATTGTGAATAATGCTGCAATGAACATGGGGTTGCAGATATCTCTTCAAGATACTGATTTCATTTCCTTCATACATATACGCAGAAGTGGGATTGCTAGATCATATGGTAGTTCTATTTTTCAGTTTTTGAGGAATCCCCATACTGTTTTCCATAATGACTGTTCCAGTTTACATTCCTACCTATGGGGCACAAGTGTTCCATTGCCTCCATGTTCTTACCAACAGTTGTAATCTCTTGGTTTTTGTTTTGTTTTTAAAAAATCTTAAAAAGATTTATTTATTTATTTATTTGTGAGCGAGAGAGAGAGAGAGCTGGGGGAGATGCAGAGTGAGAGAGAGAATCCTCAAGCAGACTCCCAGCTGACCACAGAGCTCGACATGAGGCTTGATCCCAGGACCCTGAGATCACAGCCTGAGCTGAAATCAAGAGTTGGATGATTAACTGACCGTGCCATCCAGGCACCCTGTTTTTTTTTTTTTTAAAGATTTTATTTATTTATTTGACATGACAGAGACAGCCAGCGAGAGAGGGAACAGAAGCAGGGGGAGTGGGAGAGGAAGAAGCAGGCTCCCAGCGGAGGAGCCTGATGTGGGGCTCGATCCCAGAACGCTGGGATCACGCCCTGAGCCGAAGGCAGATGCTTAACGACTGCGCCACCCAGGCTTCCTGAGGTGCCCTGTTTTTAAATAACTATCCTAAGAAGTGTGAAGTGATATCTCATTGTGGTTTTGATTTACATTCCCCTGATGATTAGTGATGTCGAGCACTTTTCATGTACCTGCTGGCCATCCGTATGAACCCTTTGGGAAAAATGTCTATTCAGGTCCTTTGCTCATTTTTAAATGAGATTATTGTTATTATTTGCTGTTGAGTTGTACGAGTTCCTTATATACTTTGAATATTAACCCCTTAACAGATAAATGGTTTGCAGATATTTTCTCCCATTCCATATGTTGCCTTTTCATTGGGTTGATGTTTCCTTTGCTGTGCAGAAGCTTTAAAAAGCTTGTAATTATTAGTTATTAAATTTCAAGAAATGCCCCATAGTCTTCAAGGGTTCCACTTGTTTATTTTTGCTTTTGCTTCTTATGCTTTTAGTGTCATACCCAAAAAATCATTGCCAAGACTGATGTCCAGGGATCTTTCCCCTATGTTTTCTCCTGGTAGTTTTCTAGTTTCAGCCTTACATTTAAGACTTTAAGCCATTTTGAGTTAATTTTTGTGAGTGTTGTAAGATAGAGGTCCAATTTCATTCTTTTACATGTGGATATCCCGTTTTCCCAACACCATTTATTAAAGAGACTACCCTTCTCTATTGTGTATTCTTGGTTCCCTTGTCAAAGATTAGTTGATCATACATGTGTGGTTTTATTTTTGGGCTCTTGATTCTGTTCTATTGGTTTGTGTGTCTATTTTTATGCTAGTACCATACTGTTTTGATTACTATAGCTTTGTAATATTTTTTGAAATCAGAAAATGTGACGCCTCTTGCTTTGTTCCTTTTCTCAGGATTGCTTTGGCTATTTGTGGTCTTTTTGATTCCATACAAATTTTAGGATAGTTTTTCTATTTCTATGAACATTGCCATTAGAATTTTAATAGGCATTGCATTGAATCTGTAGGTTGCTTTGGGTAGTATGGTCATTTTAACAATAGTGTTTCTTCCTATTCATGAACAGACAGGATTCTTTCCACTTATTTGTGTCTTCTTCAGTTTCTTTTATCAATCTCTTAAAGTTTTCAGTGCACAGATCTTTCAGTTCCTTGATGCAAACACTATTCTTATTTTTATTACCATGAATTCTTTTGCCCACTCTTAAATTCACACAGCACATTCTGTATGAATGAAACCATAAATTTATACTCTGTGTCTGGCTTCTTTCACTTATATGCTGTTTTTGAGATTTGGCATGATGTCTTATGTATTAGTCTATTTTCTTCTTTTTAAAATTGCTGAGTAATATTTTATATTACTATAAAATATTATATTTTATATTATATTTTATAATTTATTCTTCTGTAGATTGGGACATATTTTTTCCAGGTTGGGACTATTATGACTAAGGCAGCAATGAACATTCATGTATAAGTCCCTTTGGGGACATAGGCTTTCATTTTTATTGGATAAATATCTAGGAATGAAATTGCTGGGTCAGAGCATAGGTGTATGTTTAACTTTACAAGAAACTGCCAAAGTAATATTGTTTTAAATTCCCACCAGCAATGTATGATAGTTATGGTTGTTCTACAATCTTATCTACACTTGGTGGTGTCAGCTTTTTACTTTTAGTTAATCTGATGGAGGTAGATTGGTACCTCATTGTGGTTTTAAATTGCATTCTCTTAGTGACTAGTGATTTTGAACTTCTTTTCATGTGCTTGTTGGCTTACTTCACTTTTGTGATCTGTTTGCTGAAGTATTTTGCCCAATTTTAAATGGAGTTATTTTGTTATTGACTTGCAAAGTTCTTTTTAAATATTCTGAGTATATCAGATATATGTATAATGAATATTTTCTCTCAATTTTTCATTTTTTAATATCTTAAATGACACTCTTTGATGGCAGAGTTTTTTATATTGATGAAGTCTTTTTTTTAATGTTTATTGCTTTTTTGTATTCTCTTTAAGAAAAACTTGTTATTCCAAAGACACAAACATATTCTGTTTTCTTTCAGAGCTTTATAATTTTAGCTTTTATGTTGAGATCTGTGATCCATCTCAAATGAATTTTTGTATATGCTGTGAGATAGAAACCAAATTTTAGTTTTTTCCCACATTTTTTAAAATCAATTTGTCCCATCACCGTGTGTTGAAAAAATTCTGTTTTTCCCATTGTGAATTGCTTAAGTGACTTGGTCAAAATTCAGATAATGATGTAAGTATGGATTTTGGATTCTTTGTTCTGTTCCATTACTGTATTTGTTTGTATTTATACCAATTCTATACTGTATTGAATACTGTGGCTATATAGTAAATCTTGAAATCTGATAATACAAGTTCTCTAATTTGCTCTTCTCTTTCAAGGAAGTTTTGCACGTTCCAAGTTCTTTCCTTTTTCTGTGTAAATTTTAGAATCAATTTGTCGATTTCTACAAAAAAACTTCCTGGGATTTTTTGATTTGGATTGTATTGATCTGTGGACTAATTTGGGGAAGAACTGACATGTTAAAAACATTAAATCTTCCAATCCATGAACATGGTATATCTCTCCATTTATTTGATCTATCTTTAATTTTTTCAGTAATGTTTGTAGTTTTCTGTGTGGAGGTTCTGCATATCTTCGATTAAATTTAATTGCTAATAATTTTATGACTTCTGTTGTAAGCAGAATAAAAAATTTATTTTCAATATTTTGTTGGTAGAGTATAGAAATGCAGTTGTTTTTTGTATATTGACTTTGTATTGTTTTATATTTGTATTGATTTGTATTGTTTTGTTCTTTAAATTAAGATATTTACCATTGATATCTTTTCAATCATAGACTCAATCTGCTTTTAAATTTAACCAGTGAATATTTCTTTTTTCAATATTGCACTTTTCAGTTCTAGAATAGCCACTTGCTCTTCTTTAAAGCTTCCATTTCTCTGCTGATTCTGTATTTGGTCATTCTTTATGGTCATCCTTTTCTTTGTTTTTGAAAGTATTTATAATAGCTGCTTTAAGGTTCTTATCTGCTAATTTCAACATTTGGATCATTTCAGGGTCACTTTTATTCACTATTTTCTTTTTTTTTTTTTAAGATTTTATTTATTTATTTGACAGAGATAGAGACAGCCAGTGAGAAAGGGAACACAAGCAGGGGGAGTGGGAGAGGAAGAAGCAGGCTCCTAGTGGAGGAGCCTGATGTGGGGCTCGATCTCATAACTCTGGGATCATGCCCTGAGCCGAAAGCAGACGCTTAACCGCTGTGCCACCCAGGCGCCCCCATTCACTATTTTCTTGACTATAGGTCATCTATCTCTCTTGCTCCTGAATGTCTATTATTTTTTGAGTTTGTAATGGATGTTGTGAATGATATGTTATAAAGACTGTATTCAGTTATGTTCCTCTGAAGAATCATTTTTATTCCAGCAGGCAATTAAATTACTAAATACTTTGAACTTTTGGAAGCTTGGTTGTATTTTTTATTAAGGTTACTCTGGTTTGGTTTGCTTTTCGTTTTAGGATGACTCCTTAGTCTCTTGGTATAGACTTTACTTCTAAGGTGTGGCTTATATAGGGCTTTATTAGAAAGCCTGAGATATTTCCCAGGTTACAAACTCCAAATGCTCTTCTGTGCAAAAGGCAGCAATTTAAATGTTCCTTAGCTACTTCAGCTTTCCAGCTCTTGCTTTCTACTGGAATTCTTGGTGTCCTTCTCTGTGTGTGCAGTTTAGGAATCAACTAGGGACAGCAGAATTTATGAATATATTTGAGTGCTCCCTTCTCTGTGGCTATCTTCTTTCCAGGATTTACTCCCTCATTGTATGTCCTCAGGATCATCTCTGAACTACATCTGCTGACCTCTAAAGCCAGGAAGGCTCTGCCTTTCTGCTTGAATCCTAGCTACCCCATGTCTTCTGGACAAGGAGTACCCTTAGAGGATACTCCTATACATTTAGTTCTCATGAAATATGGTCCTTTTTTCCAAGGATCAAATCTCCTATATTTTCTGTTTCTTTTTGGTCACTTCCCAGTGTCTTCAATTAGTTTTTTTTTTTTAATTTTTTTTTCTGAGAGTATAATTGTTTTTTGAAACGTTAATCTGATACACAATACTCTACCACTACTGGAACTCTCTTTTTAAAAATAGAACTATAATGCTATTTCATACCTGAAAGTTTCCAATAATTCCTTAATTTCATCAATAAACAGTGTTCAAATGTGCAGGGAATTAAATTTCTTGTGAGGGAGATAATGTATAGTTCTCTGTGTGTGTGTGTGTTTGTAGCAAACCTGATGGAAAAAATTTCTTAAAAGGGAAATTCATTCATTCACTGGCTCAGAATTATATTGTTAGTTTCAGTATGAACATCACGTATTGGAGTTAAAATCTGGAAGTCTTTCTCTTAGTAGCAGCTGCTGAATCAATTTTATGGCAATTTCAACTACATCAGACCCAGTCAAAAACAACTACACGAAAAAGGGCTTTGAGCAGCTAAAATTGACGTACAATCTATTAATTTTATCAGAGTAGAATCTCTCAAATCCTCACTCAGAAATTGTTTAACCCATTTTAAGAATAGTTGTAATGAGCTTTGTGATTTCTTTCCCCAGTTTACAGAACATTAATAGTAATAAGTCTGAGAGAGAAAGATGACATCAAGAGAGGCACAGTGAAAGTAGCAGGTAGTGACAGTGGAGTCAACTCAAGTGAGTACAGTCTCTGTGTTAGATGCAGGGCTAGATCCGAGAGAAACTAAGATACCCACCATGTGGTTTGTGCATCAAGTAGCTTGTGGAATGTCAGAGTATGGAGGCAAGCGGAAGTGTAAAATAGACTGGTCAGTGAGATGATATGAGTTTGCAGTAGGTGCGCTTGTGGAAGAAAGGAAGAATTGGGTGGTTCAGGGAAAGATCCAGCAAGAACAAGTTTGAGTGGCTCACAGAAGGTTGATGTGTCGATTAGGATCCTGGGAGGAAATAAAAGACACATTGAAAGGAAATGAAATCGACCTCAGTGAAGGGATGATTACAAAGTTATGTGTGGAGTTAAGGAAGATTAACAAAAGATGGCAAGGAACCCCATAGCCTGCAAATGTGGGAAGCTGTTACAACTCCTAGACCAGAAGGGGGCAAGAGAAGGCAGAAGTTACTAGCACCCATGTGGCTTGTGGCAGTTGGGGAGAACACCTGTAACATCTGGTAGAGGAGTGCAGCCCCTGACATCCTGACCTTTATCTCCTTCCACTCTCTCATCTGCTGAATCAACCAGAAGCCAGGGAACAAGAGGACCCAGTTGAGTTGTCCATATATGTCAGCCTCCTAGAGCACAGAGCTAGTTGAAGAAGGGTGGAAGGTGGATCTGGAGAGGGTAACCTGAGAATATCCAGTAAGGTTGAGTAGGAGTTTGCTTTGGATGAGGCAAGGTCCATGTGGAAGGCATTCCAAGCCCAGGGGCTAATATGTAAAGGTACCTCATGGCATGCTCAGAGAATCCAAGAAATTTTGTGAAGAGTAAGGCATAGAGTTCATTTGGGAATGTGGCTAATAATGAAGAGTCAGTGGCGCCTGGGTGGCTCAGTTGTTGAGCGTCTGCCTTTGGCTCAGGGCATGATTCTGGTGTTCTGGGATTGAGTACCACATCAGGCTCCTCTGCTGGGAGCCTGCTTCTTCCTCTCCCACTCCCCCTGCTTGTGTTTCCTCTCTCGCTGGCTGTCTGTCAAATAAATAAAATTTTTCAAAAAAAAATAATAATGAAGATTCAGCAAGGGAGAAGTGAGAATATCTAGAAACATACAAGTCTGGTGTCAGCGTTGTGTAAAGAACCCAATATACTTTTTAATAGCAGTGAAAGCTACTGGTCTGCCTGTTGTCATAGCCTTCCTTACATATGGAGAATCATAATAAGTTAATATCACATGCAGCATACTTATGCTATCAAGGCAGGAATGTATGTGGCTAATTTAGAACGTATGTGGCTCCCCAAGAATGCTTCCACCAAAAGTGTTTACATTATTCAAATATTTTGATATTTAGAGAAAAACCACTGAAGAACCTGGAAACTTTGCTTGTATGAAACATCTTTTTTTTCTTTGATAAAGCTGGGTAGATGAAGCTTTGCTACATTTATTACTATTATTTATCAGTCATCATATTTCACATTGAGTGCCAGTTAGAAAAACATTACATCAGTAGATCTTTTATTACCTGATTTGGTTGCTGATGTGCTTGAAACAGACTGGTCTCTGATATAGGACCTCATCCTTTACATCCAGCTTGTTTAGATGCTCCTTTGGCCTAACAGGCCTTTTTCTTCATTGCTGGGGCAAGGTTGACTTTGAGTCTATGACTTATCAGAAATCCTGATCTACTTGATCTGAGACATGTATTAGCTCTGGTTTAAAGACTTAATTAAGAGATGAGGGACAATTAGCTTGTTACCTCGTGTCTCCTTTCCTCCTTCCATCCTCTGCCTTCTCACTCCCTCTCCAAGTGTGGGTTTTGCTTCTCCATCACTGAAGAACATCGTCACTCTTAGTCTTCTCTTTATTACTCTTATTGCTCTTTCCAGTCTACATACTCAACTTGTAGAGCTACCAACCCAATTAAAAACACAAACTAGAGCACAAAGCTGTTTTCCAGTATTAGGTGGCTGAACATACGTGTCAGAAGGGTAAATGTCATAACTAAGCAGTCCTGGTTTGGACCCCTACTAAAAACTTGCACATCCAACATTTTCTGGAATCTTGACCCCATCCATTGACCAAGATATCTCCATTCTGTTAGAGTGTTAGAGTCTCTCTCAGGGATAATAACAGTGCCTATCAATGAAAGGTTTGTAAAGAATAAATGCAGTAGAACTCAAGTGTTTACATAGCTTCTAGCATGTAGCAAACATTCAATAAAAGGTAGCTGTTATAATAATTACCTGGCATTAAAGAGAACTGCTTGACTTTGTTCAATCTAGCATTTTGTAAACTTGTTAACCACTGCTATTTCTAGAGTCATCCATTAACATTTTAAGGAATGCTCCCGTTCTGTGGAACACATCTTGGGAAACTTTGAATTAAGAACTGAACAAAATAGGGGCACCTGGGTGGCACAGCAGTTAAACGTCTGCCTTCGGCTCAGGGCGTGATCCCGGTGTTATGGGATCGAGCCCCACATCAGGCTTTTCCACTATGAGCCTGCTTCTTCCTCTCCCACTCCCCCTGCTTGTGTTCCCCCTCTCGCTGGCTGTCTCTATCTTTGTCGAAAAAATAAATAAAATCTTTAAAAAAAAAAAGAAAAAAGAAAAAAAAGAACTGAACAAAATTAAGCTTTTGGCTATTCATAGTGATCAATAATGCTTGAACTAGGAGTTGGGGTTCTGGATCTTAGCTCAGTTCTTACCATACCTTGAAATTGCTTAAAGAAAAAGGGAGATGTTTCATTTTAAGACACAGGACAGAAATGAAAAGATGTCCACCCCCCGTCCCCAAGGAAAAAAAAAACCCAAAGCCTGGATTTTTGCTTAGCTCTTCCTTGCCATCACATCTCCAGATGACTCAGGGGAAGTGGTCTGAAGTTCTCAGGCTGTTTAAAAGGATGTCATTAAGTTGGAGAAATTAGAATTTACGTGTTCCTTCTGATTTTGGCCTTTCAGAAATAATGAAGCCAGAAATTGTTCTCCTGTGTTTCCCTGTCTCCATCTCCCTTTGGTTTGGTCACCCCCCTTCTTGTCTTGGGTCTATCTTACCACCTGGCAGTGAATATTGCAGGCCTTGCAGGGTCCTGCTGTCTGCCCCAGCCCTTCTCCCATTGGATTTTGGTATATACATTTATCCACTTCAACACGGTGCCTGATAGCACCACAGACCCCTGGGACTAGAGGCCAATGAGTATCCAGAGCAGTCTATGGGGGTTGGGTCATCAAGCCTTCCAGAGGCACATCTGTCTGGTTGGGCACTGGTGGGATATGAAGGCCAAGGACAGATATCACTTACTTGATCATCTGAAAGCCAGGGACAATTATGTCATTATGTATGTGCATTTCTCAACTAAGCCTTCAAGGGTAATGGGTGATGAGAAGCATCCGGATATGACGTGTGTGTGACACATTCAGAGGGCAAATGTATCAGATGACTGAATTCTCTGCATGAACAAGGGGAAAGTTTCTGAGTCATTCTCATTTGCTTGTGCTCCACAGCCACCAATTCGAAGAATCCAATTCCATAGAGTCTTCCTCTACCTTGTTGCTCCCTGCCAGCTGGCTCCATGTGGCTTTCCTTGCTGAGGTGTGCTCATGTAAATGGATGCCGTATGCCAGCATTGTGGTGCCTGTGCTTAGCCTCCACGGCTGTGGCAATCATTAAAAGGGCAGCCAGTTGCTGTAGTATGGGAGGGATCATAACTTGACTTAACGATCTTCCCAGGACTACTTTTGCTTAATGATCCATTCTGTGTTAGGTGATGGGAGAAAGAGAGAAAAAAAAATTGCTTCTGTCTGTAGGCAGCCACACTATAGGCTGTAAGATCTGAGTTAATCCCAGGGTAGGCATTGCTACAGCGGTGGATCTGAGCCCAGGATAGGACAGTCATTTGGGAAATTTAGGGCAAACCCCCATCCCATCATAACTTCAGTATAGGGAGGAAAAAATCTGCCAGACATGATGGCAATGCTTTGGCTAAGCTCACAGCTGGGCCCTGGCTCTCTCACCAATGTGCTGCCTAACTGTTGTTAGTAAGCCTCTTGACCTTTGCATTTCCTCAGAGTTCAACTAGGATAAGGATTTAGATTTTCAACTTAACTTTCCTCAAGGCTAAAATAAGCAAGTAACCAAGTGTGAATTCCATGAAGGCGTGCCCAGTAAAGAAGATCAGGCATTAGAGTGTCTGCCAGTAAGAATGAGAACTCTCTTTTGGTGTTGAAGAGGTTGTGATGTCACTTGGTTTATGGAAATTCTTGCTGTTACCCTAAATTATAGATTTTTAATTTTATGATTCAACAGAAAGTTGAATTAAAACAAAAATCTCTGTTTTTATTGCATGGAGATCACTTGTAAAGTGTTCATCAAATGCATAATATTCTTTAACCTTTGGCCTATCCTTGCGGCATGCCAAGGCCATTTGTTTCCCCTGTCCATGATCAACAGGGGCCCAGTAGGTCAGGATAAGTTTCATTTAAGGGTCTTATTATTAATCAGACAAGCTGTCATTGTTCCTGATATGATAGGGGAAAGGGCACGTCCTAGACCTATCTCTTTTCTTACCTTGTCACCATGAAAATTTCCATTTCCTGGGGCACATGGGTGCCGCATTCAGTTGAGCATCCGACTCTTGGTTTTGGCTCAGGTCATGATCTCAGGGTTGTGAGATTGAGCCCCATGTCAGGCTCTGAGCTCAGTGTGAAGTCTGCTTGAGATTCTCTCTCCCTCTCCTTCTGCTCCTCCTGCTTGTGCTCTCTCTCTCTCAAATAAATAAATACATCTTTAAAAAAATTTCCATTTCCCTCATCTCCCCTTCAACTGAATGAGAGGTTAAGGGTCATGTCTTTTTCAAAAGACTCTTGAGAAATGTTGCCCAACACCCTCAGCTTTCCTCATTTGCACTGGGAACCATTGGTTTGTGGTAAGGAAGATAGAACCACTGTGTGATATGCTTGAGTTATGTGAATACCGCAAGCGAAATCCCAGGACAGCCTAGGCTTGCATTTAACATTGGTAGCTTTCTCCCAGTAGCCTCTGTCTGAGAGCTTTACAGGCTTTCTCAGATGTCCAGACGACCCCGGGGAGCTTGATTACTGCTGTGTTATTCACTCTCACTTTACAGAACAGCTGAGGCATGCAGCATACTTTGCTTACTTGTTTGGAACTCAGGCATTGAGGAATTCATCTATGAATTTGCCCCTCCAAAGAGAAATAAGAAAGACTTCACTCACTGTCACAGATAGGGGCCATGTCATGAATGGCAATTGTTTATGATCAGTTAAAATATAACGAGATTTCTATTCAGCTTTCCCCATGGTAGAGGATTAAACAAACAAACAAACAAACCAACACTAATAGACATGGCTGACAAGTGCTCGCAGAGAGGAAGGTCAGTGGCAAAATGGCATTCTTTCATTTGGAATACCTGCTGCTGGCCAACTACAGAGGGCAAAATCAAGAGAATGGAGATAAAATGATGAGAGTGTTAGTGCCAGTATGCTACCTTGTTCTGGCAAACTTCCCAGAATGAGTGGAAGATGATGAGTGACTTCCATTTTGTTTAAATGATAGATCCTTTATTTGGTACACAGCACAAGTACTTATTACCCTGAAGCTTGCCCCTCACTGTGGTCTACTTCATAACTTTCTTGTGTAGAGTCCATCTGTGTGCTTTTGTGTTGCTGTGGTACTATTTCATTGAGATTGTAAACTCTCAGGGATCGTGAACTATATTGTTCAGCATCTAGCAGGGGAATGGCTGTGTTTAGGAACTTACTTAAGACTTATGGGGTGCCCGCTGGCTCAGTCGGTTAAGCATGTACTTTCAGCTCTAGTCATGATCCCAGGGTCCTAGGATCGAGTCCTGCGTTGGGAGCCTGCTTCTCTCTCTGCCCCTCCTTCCTCTTCTGCTCTCTCTTTCAAAAAAATAAATAAAAATCTAAAAAAAAAAAAAAAAAAGAAAAGACTTAATGCCTAATGATAGGAAGAGCTTTTTGGCTAGAAATGATGCTAAATACTAGAATACTCAGATGAGGGAATCCTATTTTCTTTGATTAGTAACAATAGCATGATCTGTCAGTCAGGACTTTGAGGTTCAAATTTTGTTATGACCAGAGGCAGGGGGACATACCAGGTGACCTTGTTCCTTTTAACCTGGAGGTCGAGTGAAAAATGTTTCAAAGGCAACTTAGTACTCTGGATCTTTTTCTCCCTCATTAAAAAAATTTTTTTTTGCACTTGCAATTTTCAGTGTCTGTAATGTGCTAACGGGCTTTCCTCTCATTTAAAAAACACGTGTGGATGTGAGAATGTTCTCCTCGGGAAAAGACGGTCTCTAGGGTTTCACTTCTGGCTTGAGGTTCTATGAGGTAGGCGTTATGAAAACTCCCCCGCAGCAGGCCGGGGTGCCAGTGAGCCTCGGAGGGGTCAGCAGCTCTCCTGCTGATTTTGGCAGGAGAGGGAAACACTCAGCCACTTTGAGAGGAAAGAAGGTAAATTTTGCGATCCATTTGCACATCAAGGTAGAATGAGTTTTCAGATCTGGACACATGTTCAGAACTTATCTGTTCTCTTCTACCATCAAACCTGGTAGGAAAAGAGTAATCCAAGTTCATGTTTCTCAGCCAGATAATTTGGGAGTATAAAGGGGGCAATTGAGAGAGCCTATCAAGGAGGAAGGAAGAGGAGGGGCCAGAAGGGGGTTGGGCTGGGGCATTGTCCGGTGCTGTGGGTCGGCAATGACAGCGTAGTGGCCGTAGGGTAGGATTTTGAGAAGGACTCAGGAAGAGGAGGGAGAGAAGTGGACAGCTGAAACCCAGTAGTTGGTACTTTACAGTTTAAGCAGGGGGCATACTAGGCTCCCCAGGAACAAGGAGTAGAGAGGGCACAGTCCTCCATTAGAGAGTGCAGGAAGACTGATGGGGAGCGATGCTCTTTTGGTTCTAGAATTAAGGACAGGATTAAATCAGAGTTTTTCTACGGCGTCTTACAGCTCCCATATTCCAAGTTTCTGTGATTTCCTTTAGTAGCAGGCTGAGTTTTATATACTTACCAAAGGGAAGATAGAGCTATCTTTTGAAAAAAAATTTTTTTATCATGGCCTGAGAAATTACACAGCTTAAGTCCTCTTATTACAACTTATTAAATCATCGGCATGCACACTTTCTCAAGCCATGATGAGTTCATGGCTTAAGTGAAATTTCATATTCCTTTGGAAAATTGAATTAACATAGCCAAATCAGCCGAAAATTATCTTCGACTAGTAGATGTTATTTCTGTATCATTCTTCTTTGCCTAAGAAAATAATGATTCTGAGACTTAAGCTTGACGACTAAGAGTAAAAGCCAATGTCTACCATTTGTTTTCTCAGTCCCAGAAACCGTTTCAAGATGTTTTATATGCACTAACTCATTTAATCCCCAGAAGAGCTCTGTGGGATGAGTAGGTACCAAACCCCCATTTAGCCAATGAGGAAATTGAAAAGTAGAGAGATTAAGTAATGTGTCAGGGCTAGGATTAGACTTTGGGTCCAGCAGCTAACTCTGAGCTTTTCTGTGAACCAACATGCTTCCCACCCTCCTCCTCTCCTAGATGGTCAGTGGAATGACCAGTGTGGGCTGCATGCTTTGTGCTGGAGCAGAATTAAGGGTGTGACCCCCTGGAAGTGCTTGGTATGTTAAAGCATGAACAAGGAGGGGCGCCTGCGTGGCACAGCGGTTAAGCGTCTGCCTTCGGCTCAGGGCGTGATCCCGGCGTTACGGGATTGAGCCCCACATCAGGCTCCTCCGCTGGGAGCCTGCTTCTTCCTCTCCCACTCCCTGCTTGTGTTCCCTCTCTCGCTAGCTGTCTCTATCTCTGTCAAATAAATAATAAAATCTTTAAAAAAAAAAAAAAGCATGAACAAGGAGCCTTGGTTTCCATTCAGTGTAAAATGGGCCCATAAGATATGTTATACCATAAGTAGATCGCTTATTTTCTGAATACTGCTATTAAGAATTAAAGGCTAAATCCCTCGGTTTATAATTCTCTATATGGAAACAATAACAACACCAAAACCTAACAGTGAGTACTGACTCTCTCAGGCACTGTTGGATGTCTTTCACATCTATTAATTCATTTAAACCTAAGAGCAACCCCATAAGTCCTAATATTTTCCAGATAGGGAAAACTGAGGCCCAGAGTTGTGGAGAAACACATCTAGAAGTGGCAGAGCTATGTAGTGACCCAAGCCCTAGCCATTATTCTAAACTGCCTCCAGGACTGGGCTTTGGCAAATCCAAAATATTTGTTTCTGTGATGAGAACAGGACTCACCGTGCTTAAGGATGGGATGAGGCCACCTAGTACTGTACACTGGGCGGTGTCTTCTGTGAATGCTTGTGTATTTGAACCAGGTGATGCAGATCGTTGTGTCTCTCTTCCTATGGGATCTTTTTCTAGGGATGAGGCACAGAATGCCTCCTTACAAAGACTCACAGTGGTCTTCCATGGGATGCTGAATTCATTCTGCTCCGTGGCATTCCATTCTTACACTTTCTCCTGAAATAAGAAAACTTGTTTTGATTTTTGTTTTTGTTTTTTGTACTTTTACACAGAATTTGAAGCTACTCAATTTTCAAGGTCGTATTTGCTTATTTCATGTTCAATGAATGTTCAATGGGTTTACATATGGTATCAGAACTTTCAAATGGTGCTTATGGAATGAAATTAAGTGGCTTCCCCAAGTTCACATTAAGCTTAAGTTTCTTGAGGGAGGACTATCTTACTTGATCCAGTGGTCCAGGCCTATTTCCATTCCTGTTGTTAGAGCTTGGGGAGGGGGGTTGGTCCAGAGGTTGGGTAGGGAGTGGTCAGATGCACAGGAACCACTAGGAACACAAACTGGAAAGAGAAACTGAAATGCTATTGCCAGTGGAAGAGAGGACTGGGATGCCAGGCAGGTAGAAATGACAGTGCCCACTCCTCTTTGAATCCTTAACACCAGCGCTAGAGTGGGCTTTCAATAGTATCTGAAAAATGAATGAATGGATCCGTACTGTTCCTTAGTCAGTGCATGGAAAGATCAGTGCATTCAGAGCATGGGAAGATCATGGGGACCATTAAAGATGGTGAAGACCTCACGGGGCAGTAGGACTTGGGTTGGCTTGAGGTAAAGAGTAGATGTGAGGACGGAGGAGGGCACCTACGTAGAGGGAACTTTGGGCAAAGGTGGATGCCCCTGGAGTACTGAGCCTCATCAACTGCTACCATTTCCTCCACTTCTGTAATATCTTGTCTCCTCTCCAAATTCCCGAACTGAGGAAGGGTTTTCCTCACTAAGCCAGTGCCAGGAAAACCAAGGCATGACTCTTGTTAGCTGCCCTTCTGCCCATCTCTGCCACTGTTTGTGGACCTTGAGACTAACTTGTGAACTGTTTTGATTTGCTTACATTATTCATGAGTGTTGAGACATTGGTGTTTGGGCTCACCCAACTGGAGTTTCCTTTCCAGGTTAACATGTTTGTTGAAGGATTCCATGATGCTATCCTCCTCTATGTTCTGGCTTTGCATGAAGTACTCAGAGCTGGTTACAGCAAGAAGGATGGAGGGAAAATTATCCAGCAGACTTGGAACAGAACATTTGAAGGTGAGGATTCAGTCTGTAAGGTGACAACACTCTGTAGGTGATCAAGCTGCTTCTTCCCTAGTTTTACTTTTCTCTCTTACACCTGTGGGACTTTGTCAGTTTCTTGTTTTTCTCAGCTGTAAAGTAAGTATAGTAGGTCAAGATCAACCCACCTCACAGACTTGTTGTGAAAATGAAATGAGATAAAGCTTGTGAAAGTGCTTTGCTTGAGTCCTACTGACACAGGAAGTGCCTCGGCTCCGTCTGATTGTTAGATAACAACTCTGTGCTTCTTCAAATTAAATTTATCACAAGCCTCATTCACAACAAATAATCAGTTTCTGAAGAGTTCTGTGATCAGTTTTTTTTTTAAAGATTTTATTTATTTATTCGACAGAGATAGAGACAGCCAGTGAGAGAGGGAACACAAGCAGGGGGAGTGGGAGAGGAAGAAGCAGGCTCCCAGCGGAGGAGCCTGATGTGGGGCTCGATCCCAGAATGCCAGAATCACGCCCTGAGCCGAAGGCAGACGCTTAACCGCTGTGCCACCCAGGTGCCCCTGTGATCAGTTTTAAAAGAACTAATACCAAATATATATTCATCTGTTCAATCCTGGGTGGTTTGAGATGATAAGCAAGTCCAATCAAGTCCTGTGCTTTTATTTTACTTTTAAGATGGTGAGTATCAGCTGTGGCTTTCTTAAGAACAGAGAAGTATAAGAACCATGGCAAAAAAACGGCCCATAATCTCATCACTCAAGCAACCTCTGCTGACATTGAAAAATTGTACAAGAATGAGATTACTCTTGGCTGGAAAATATAAACAAAAATGTACAAAATGAAAAGTGAAAGTATCCCTTCCCACCGTAGCCCCCTCTCCCTAATGTAAGCACTATTAATAAGTTCCTATGAGCCGGTCTAAAAGTATTTTGTGCCTTCTGCCAGCACATATGCATTTGTATATCTTATCCAAAAGCTTATACAAAAGGAATCATATAATGAATGCCACTCTTCATTTCAGCTTTTTAAAACATATATGTCAAGTAAAAAAAAAAAATTTGCCATATGGGCACTCATAGATTCAGCACAGTTTTAAATGGTAGTTCCATATTTTTCGACCATATGGCTGCACAAGGATTCCTTTAGTCTGCCTCCAGTTGATGGCTACTTCAGTGTTTACAGACGCAAAATGCCATCACAGGCACCTTACACACCTTGATGAATATTTGTGAGTATATTCAACAGGAAACAGTTCTAGTCATGAGATATCTGGGTCGATATGTATGTTAGTGCCTTTTAAAGTGCATTTAATATTGCCAAATATCTTCTATGAGGTTTACTAGTCTAAATTCTTGCTAACAGCATATAGAGTGCTGGTTTCCTCTCACTTCACTGACACACTCAAAAGAAAATTAACATGAGACTCAATGAGAATGACCCTGCTGCTGGAGTCTTGCAGCTCCCAATTTCATATTCATTCAGTCATTCATCAAATAGTCTTGAGCACCTACTATGTGCCAGGTCCTGTTCAAAGTGCTGAGGATTCAGCAGTGAACTAAAGACCCTCCCTGAAATCAACTGAGCTTTCAGGGCAGTGGAGAGAACTGGCGATAAACAAATAAATGCACCATTTCAGGGGCTATACAATAAAGCAGGTAGGGAGACAGAAAGTGACAGGAGGGGGTGGTAGGAGACTGCTAATTTAAAGAAAGTGGCCAGGGAAGGTCTCTGATAAAGTTGCAGGTGAGTAGAGACCTGAGGGAGGTGAAACAAATTATGTAGATGTTTAGGAGGGAACATTCTAGACAGAGCAACAAGCACAGAGACCTTGAGCATGCCTGTTGAGAGAGTGCTAAGTGCTGAGCGCAGAGGCCTGTGCGGCTCGAACGTGGCACGTGAGGGGCACGTGTTAGGAGCCACGGTCACAGAGGTAGCGGGGGCCAGATCATGTGGACCTGGAAGCTGTACTGAGGCTTTGGGTTCCACCCTGAGTGAGAGAGAAAGCCACCAGAAGGTTTTGGGGGACGTGATCTTTTTGGAGCCTTTAAAAGGGGTCCTAATGGGGACCATGTGGAAAATAAAGTGTAGTTTGCAGATGGGTATCAATGAAAAACCCCCGGTATGGAGTACAGATTGCTGGACCAGGGTTCCGGAGACCTGCCTCCGAGTCACTGACTCGGTATTTTGGGCTTCTCTTTCATTACCTGTACGAAGGGGTCGGACTAGCTGATAGCCGAGGGGAGGCCCTTTCAGTCCTGCATCACGCCAAATCTTTCCTTGAGTCCTTTCTACATTTATTTGCAATTCGACAAATGAAATCTTTCAGTGATGGGAACAAGTATTGTCAAGTCTGGATTTGGGGCCCATATATATGTTTTTTCATTTGGGACTTCAATGTACTCCATGGCCTCATCTTGCCCTTGTTTATTAGAAATGCTAGGACAGTGCTGAAGGGTCAGTTTCCAGCAAGAAGGGGTCAGCAGCTATGGTGACAATTGGATTTAATTTCTCCTTGGTGGCTTTAGTGAATGCCACGTCTTACTTGAAACTAGTGTGACGTCTACTTTAACTTTAGAAAGATTGGAGCACATGAACGAATGAGCCTCTAGGATTGTCTTGCTCAACTTCTGACTGCTTCAGTTGAGGAGCTGGAATCAAATAGGATAATTCAAAGGGCATGTTAGGACGAGTCAGGTTTCCCAGAAGTTGTGCCCAATACACCGAGAAACCGGCATGTGTGGACACAACCTCGGTAGGCCACATCCCGTTCTTAGCTATTCCTCACTACATGGTGTGGTCATTTGTTCTTGGTCTTCTCAAGGAGCTTGTTAAGGGAAGGGCAGGTGCCCACAAGGGCTGGAATTCAGTTTTGTCCAGAGGGCATGGACTAAATTTGCCCATAACCCATCTTGATGCTTCCATTCTAGGGCTAGGTCTACCCCGGCAATAGGAAATGAGTCCTAGAACAATCAAGTCTACAGTTCAGTCTAAACTTAGAATCTTATCTGTCTGAATGTAAAGATAGTTGAAGCCAATTGAGCTTGAATTGAATCAGTCTGAGTGTAGCCCCCAAAAGAATTCTGAGAAATGGTCACTCTGGAAGTGACCATTAAATTGTCAAGGGAAAAATACTCTGGATTTATTTGACAAATTTGGGTTTTATTACCATGAAACCTATAACCATCTCTCAAGGCTCTCAATAAATTGCCTGGGAAGAAGCTGAATTTCCTGTCTGTGTGAGAGGTCAGAGTGACAAGGTAAATTGGACTGTGGCTCAAACCTTGAGGTCCACTACAGGCCAATAGAAATGAGGGTGGAAAGTCTCATTACTTATGTACAGGAAAATTCTGCTGTCAGCCCGACAGTCTCACCTTAAACACAATACTCTCAGGTGAAGTCTCACTTGCTAATCGGCCACCCTGAGGGTTCTCACCCCATTTCTGGGCAGAATTGTAATAGCTTAAAGTGTAAAGAGGTCTTNTTAAATGTCTGCCTTTGGCTCAGGTCATGATCTCAGGGTCCTGGGATCGAGCCCCGCATCGGGCTCCCTGCTCAGCAAGGTCTGCTCCCCTCTCTCCCTCTGCCCTTCCCCTCACTTGTGTGGGCTCTCTCTCTTTCTCTAATAAGTAAATAAAACCTTAAAAAAAAAAAAAAGAGGTCTTGGATTACTAGGGCCACCTTATTTTAGAAAATACTCTGCAAAAGCCTTAGCAGAACACACCTTTATAAACACCTCTGAATAGAATGACGAATGGTTTTGGATAGGCAATATGTTTGGAGATAAATATGATTTTTAAAAATGGCATTTCTTACTTAAAAGTTGTATAGGCTGTCAAGGATAAACAAGTTTGAGATAGGTATATCCTTTGTAACCAGTCTATATTAAAAAGACAAAAAAAAAAAATCAAGATGAATGGTAGCTCCATCCTGTTTGTGGCAAAGTAGACCAAAGTCTGGAAAACTCAGTGGGCCTTCAAACCACAACCCAAAGGACAGTAAACCCAAACACTTGCCCTCTCCAAACCACACCAGAGGATGGAACTTTCCCTTGGGATCCCTTTTCCCAGACATTCATCTTACTTCCGGAGAGAATAAATCAATAGAAACACTAAGAATTACACCGAACTCTATTACAGTGTAAATTGAAAGAAAACAAGTAGCCTTAGTTAATTAGGATGTGGCCAACATATGCATTCTCTTACTTAGTTAATGAAAATTACAATGCAGACAGACATATTTGATATCAACTAATGATACATATTTGCTTTTACTGATAGCTGTCTAAGCCACTGTTGCTAGCCAGGCAAATTCAAATCCTTTGTGTGGGCACTCAGGACCACCTATTCCAGTCTGACATCTCACTGCTTCCTTCCACACACATGGGCCACCTCCCCCAGAGCCTCACCGTCCCTCTGCTTCCTTTCAGCTTCCGTGCCTGTAAATACTAACAAGGCTGGCCTTTCTGCTGAGAATACTGCCATTCCCTGATGGCTGCTTGTCTAAATCTTGGACTTCACTAACATTCCTATAAAAGACCTGCCCTTTCACTGAGTCTGCCTTGAGTCTCCAACCAAATGCCAGCTCCTTCTCTGAGTGGTGTGGGCATGGTCGGATGTCCATTCCCAGATTCTAAATCCAGTGGTAGTAGCCACAGCAGAAGAGAACAGCTAACGTCTTTACACCTGTGGTGGAAGTGTTTGACCTGTCCTGGCTCATTTAATCATCTCAACAGCCTCTTAGCTGGGAGGTACTGGTGTGCCTCTTTCACAGTCCTGAAGACTGAGGCCCAGAGGGCTAAGCCCTTGGCCATGGTCACAGAGCTCATAAATGTGAGAGCTAGGATTCAACTACATGTAGTCAGAAATCCTTAGTCCAGGCTGCCCCTGTCTTGAGGGGGGAATGTGCCCAGTTCATCTTTGCCTCAGCGGCAGCATTAAATTCAGCACCTCCTGCCAGCCCAGAACTCATCTGGATAAACGAAGAGTGGTTTAACGTAGCTCAGTGAGGCGGTGGGTGTCAACTACACTTACCGCGGGCATTGTTTCGCAATATACGTTAAGTCAGACCTTCACGCTGTACCCTTGAAACTCATACAGTGATGTGTGTCAATTACAGCTCAATAAAACTGGGAAAAAACCCCCCAGAACAAAACAAAACAAAAAGGAATGAACGCAAGTGGGGTAAAGACTAGCTCTTCTTTAACTCTTGGCTCCCATGACCTGTGAAGCAGGCCCTCTGCTCTCCTGGGCATCATGGGAGCCCACAATGAAGCACATTCGCTGAGTCCTGGGCCTACAATGAGTTTTCTTCTATAATGTGTGGCCGGTGATAACAAAAACTCATGACAAGTCAGGAGCGAGCCACACCTCCAAACTCTCTCTCCTTGCAGGGTTGTTGTTGTTGTTGTTTTTTTAAATTAATACAAAACTCTGGGGTTAGCATGCTGCTTTCAGGATTAGTCTTAATCTTTTTTTCTTTTAAACATATTCCTCAAAGAAGGTCATTTATTTCTTTTTCTTTTCATTTTTAAATGAAGAAATGTTAAGAATTTAGGAATGCAGACACAGATGAAATTACAATGTCTTTCCAAATGCCAACAAAAATGCTCAGAGTCTGATGAGTTCCCTGTGGCATGAGTTTGTTTAAAGAATCCTGTCAATTCATTTTCTTGTTTTTGTTGGCAGACAGAGGTCTTTTAAGTCACTAACTTGGAGTTCTTCACATCTCATCCTCTAGGTATTGCTGGGCAGGTGTCCATAGATGCCAATGGAGACCGGTACGGGGATTTCTCCGTGATCGCTATGACAGATCCCGAAGCGGGCACCCAGGAGGTGAGCAAATGACAGTATGACTCCGTGGCTCCTCCTGCTTGTGAGATTCCAAGGAGTGCATTTGTCCTGGTGTCCAAATAGCTGTCCCCAATGCAGCCTCCAAATACAAATGAGCTCAAAATCTTGGAGTTTCCGAGTAGGGAGGGCTCACTTCTGGTTGAGGATATCCTGGATGATTCAAGAAATGGTTCCAAGTTTACCCTCAGTGGGGAAATCTTATGTCCAGCAGCCAAGTGTGCTTCTTTGATGGCTGTCGCTCGGAGGTGATGTTCCCATAGCACTTGATGGGACCTGGCATAAGGGACTTGCTGCTTTTCTCCTAGTGTGCATGTGTCGGGCCTTTGTGAGAGGAGCAGAGCCTGCAGAACCTGGCACTTGCTGTATTTACTGAGTGATTTTTTTAACCCTTGGAGTGGTCTGGGTCATGGACATTCCAGTCTCTCCCTCTGTGAAAGGTGGAGAGTAATAGTCCGTTGTAGGGCTGTTATGGGCATTCAGGAGTGAATGTGTGTGAAGGACTTGGAAAGTGCTCGCAGCACAGGCCAGTGATCGTTGGATTTTGGTGATTATCTAGAATTCTTTGTACCATGACATGAACTAGCCTGTGGAATTGCTGGGCCTCCTTCAGGAGAGACAGGGGCGACATCCCAGGCCACTCAGGTCCAGTGTGCTGGTGCCCAGAAAAAAGGGAAACAGATCCTGAGAACCTGGGGGAAGCGTGCTTCTAGATCAGGGCTCAGGTAGCTGGTGAAACATCTGTTTGAACCACGAACTTGGACAAACCTTGAACTGAGTCAGCAAGGAATACTGAGCCAGTTCAAAAAGAGAGTTCAGTCTGGAAATGGGCTTGCCAATAGGTAAATCCATCAGAGAGGAGAATGGAACTCCCGAAGGCACGGACTAATCTTCCAGCCAGAGAAGGGTGAAACAGGATATTCCTAAAAGATACTTTTTGACTCTTTAAAAAAAAAAAAGGATTATTTATTTGAGAGAGAGAGAGAGAGAGAGCGCACACACACAAACAGGAGGAGCAGCAGAGGGAGAGAGAGAAGCAGACTCCCCACTGAGCAGGGAGCCCAATGCGGGACTTGATCCTAGCACCCCGGGATCACGACCTGAGCCAAAGGCAGATGCTTAACTGACTGACCCACCCAGGTGCCCCCTTTTTGACTCTTTATATGCCCAGCTGATGGAGTGGTATGAGGCCGTGCACCTGTAATGGCTTAATCTGGCTATGAGATGGGCCCTGACTCTCTCCCACAACTCTGAAAGCAGTTTGGGCTTTACAAATGGCTGACTGCGTGGGCTGCTCTGTGGCGGACGGCGATGCGTCCCCTCCGAGGAACAAGGGAAATCCATACATTCTGAGATTGTTGTTTTCTGTATGACCACCCTCCCGCCATAGGGAGCCACAGTTCTCCCTAAGTTGTGCTTACCTTCAAAGCACCATTAGTGACTGCAAATCTTGACTTACGAAGTCCTCAAAAAGATACCATTATAGGCAGTGTGATGGGGTGCCCACCCCATGCCTCCGTTGGAAACAGAGAACTTTGAGCTTTCAGTTTGCATATTTGTTTTTTGCTTTGACATAGGTCATTGGTGATTACTTTGGAAAAGAAGGTCGTTTTGAAATGCGGCCGAATGTCAAATATCCTTGGGGACCTTTAAAACTGAGAATAGATGAGACCAGAATTGTGGAGCACACAAACAGCTCTCCTTGCAAATCATGTAAGTTTAGAGACTTAATTTGCTCTGTGTTTCACCATCTACACTATCACCACAATGCAAGTTTAAAAGACAGATGCTATCCAGGAGCTCACGTTCTGAAGGTCCAGCTTGCTTTTTCTGATGTGGTAAAACCCATGGAAATAGTTCACAAATTGCCATCTCACTTTCGTCAGAGGTTTCTAGGTCTTCCTTCTTTTTCATGATGGTAGAAGCCTTTTCCTTATTATTATATCTCTTACCATAATATAATCTCTTCACATTTGAGATGACCACTTAGGGAAAATACAAAGATCCAATATTAAATGTGTAGCAAGTCTCATGCTGATTTTCGGAGTTTGTAGGTGTCCTCCTACCCCTCAGAACCAAACAGATAATGTCCCTTAAACACCCCCAAGTTTACGATTGGCAAGTCCGTGTAAAATATGCTATATATGAGCAGACTTGTCATAAATATAGAAGCAAGTGGACATTCTTACAAGGAGGTCACATAGGAAATTGTTGGAAATCGTTGCTTTAGAGATAAGCTAGTGAGAGAGAACCAAGTGAATATCGATCTTTCGGGCCAGTTA
The DNA here is from genome assembly GCF_002007445.2 of Ailuropoda melanoleuca. NCBI lineage: Eukaryota > Metazoa > Chordata > Mammalia > Carnivora > Ursidae > Ailuropoda > Ailuropoda melanoleuca. The sequence goes on along the minus strand of NC_048220.1, from coordinate 122,006,504 downwards.
GTCACTTTAGGCTAACATATGTATGCTCCTTATTTTGGGACCAGCCTTCAAACTGCGTTATGTATGTATATGCGATAATTACGGGAAGGAGAAAAGCAGACATATGTTAAGAACAGTCTCTGGAGTTGCTGGGCATGGATTTGAAATCCCACCCTTGTCACTTACTGGTTTTGTGACCCTAGGAATGTTCTTTTTTACCTCTTTAAACCTCAGTTTCCCTATATGCCAAATAACAAAGATGTACCCAACCCTTCGGGCTGAGGCTTAACCGGGGTAATGCATTAAAGGCTGATGCTACACTGTTTATACAAAAGCTAGCTATTTGTCATGTTTATATAATAACTGGGACGCTACTGAACTCGATTGTTTCAAATTGTTGTTCACATTTTCACAAAGTTATATAGGACATTTTGACATGAAACTCTGGCTTTGGCGAGAGAACATCTAAAAACAGAACATTAGCCCAATGCACTTTTCACCAAATCTAATAGCACTTTGAGGTGTCGTCAGCCGTCTGTGATAATAAGATATGCTGGCTCAGTCCCATGGTCCGTCCAGTTGTCTTCTCTGACTAGGAGCTCAGGAGAGGATGCACGTACCTGAAAACCTCTGTTTCCAGTGTTCCTCAGATCTTTCTTGAACCTGCTTTATTCCATTGTTCTCCCATGGTCCTTTCTTAAATGCTTCTTAAGCTTTGCTCTTGGCAAAAAAAAAAAAACCCAAAAAAACAAAACAAAAAAAACCACTGCAGGATCCCCTAGAAAAACTTTATTAAAAAAAAAAAAAAGGAAAATTTGCCACAAGTGGGAAATTGAGATACACCTTCCAGTGACTAAAACTTGAGACATTTCTGTTTCTCCAAATGAACTCTTATTATCTATGTTTCTTTTTTAAGCAGGTGGTCTAGAAGAATCGGCAGTGACAGGAATTGTTGTGGGGGCCTTACTAGGCGCTGGCTTGCTAATGGCCTTCTACTTTTTCAGGTTAGGATGATGCTTTATCAAGTTTTACAATTCACTCTCCTCTATTGCCTTGGTGACTCACCTTTGCACAGTCCTCCTTGTGACTTGTCCGTATCTTGCTCTTATCCCAAAAGCATGGCGGTTAAAAGAACAAAGCTGTTCTTTTTGATGGTCTTCATGACCCTGCCGGTTTGGTGGTCAGTGGGTTAGCACACTGGGCAGTGGGTCAGGGCTTTCTACTGCATTCCCCTGTGGGCCACAGAGCCACTGCTATCCTTTGATCACATTCTGATGCAAATTCCTACCACCCACCAAATGTTTGTTAAGTGGAGAAGGAATCTGGACAAAGGAAAAACAGCTTATCTATTCTTAAGCTTCCCCCAACTCAGAACTAGGTGTCTGGGTTTGCCTTCTGAAGACAAGGAGGTGGCTCTGGGCAGGCCACGCTCTCAGGCTGGTCTGTGCTCAGTACTTGGAGAATCCACACGTTTAACTGCTACTGTGATTAAGCCCCAAAGCTTGTAAAATTGTACTATTTATGTGTGTTCAAGGTACCATAGTCTCAAATCATGAGGGCGGTCCATTCCTTTGTAATCTTTGGTGATTGAGTTTGTGGCTTGGTCTCAAGTCATTAGACCAAGATTTCTTCATTTCTGTATGGAAATGTAACCCCGGGTGTATGTGACTCTTTGGGGGAACAGTTGTATTCCTGTTCCTTTGGTCACAGAACACTTAATCTGATCTTTATCTAGGGCACATCCTGGGAGTTAGGGAGAGCTTCTGCGGCAGCACAGACAAGACTTAACCCACAAGGCACCTAGGGAAAAGGGAGGGCTTGTTCTATGGCATTTTAGAAAACATGCCAATTTTCCTCCTTGAATAAGGGCATAACGCCTTGGGGCACACTGCTTTAATCTCCGACCAGGGTTTCATATTCTGTCACTTCTCATTTATCAACCCAAACCCAGATGTCCCTTGAGGGCATTCTTTGTAAGAGAAACCATAGTATTTTGTTGCCAAGTGAGGTTTTATTACTACATTCACTTTCCCTTTACCCAGGAAGAAATACAGAATAACCATTGAGAGGCGAAGCCAGCAAGAAGAAAGTAACGTTGGAAAACATCGAGAGTTACGGGAAGATTCCATCAGATCCCATTTTTCAGTGGCTTAAAAGAAATCCTTTTCTTTTGGCCTGAGATTCTTTAAGGAGATAGATGGGATGAAAGACATCAATGGAACAGAAGGGGCGCTCTTGAAGAACTCATTCTCATTCTTTTAAGCAGTTAATCATTTTGTTGTAAAATTTCTTTAGAAGCTCAGGAACTATAATTAATCACCATATGTCTCCTGGTCTTTCACCTCATGGCAAACAAATATGAGAATATAACGTCTCTCTGTTAAACGTTCGTACTGTTTCAAGGGCATATGATTGGATTTATGTTTGAAAATTTGATGTCTCCATATCTTGATGGCTTTTGGGGGCATTTCACATAAGGCTACAAAAATGTGGTTTTCTTAAATGAAATGTTTAATAGCTAGAATAAAATCATTTTTACGAGTAGAATATTCTTGGAAAGAATTTAACGTCCTAAAAGAGGAAAATGTAATGAAAAATCTCAAGGTTGGAAATACGGTGTTCCTTTCCGTAATGCTGGTGGACAGATTTGAAGTCGAGGACTACTCTGTCCAATGTATATATTCAGGTCCTGACTTCATATCTCGATAAAGGATTTCCTGCCTCTCTCCTTCAGCATCTCACAAAAGCTATTCTGGAAAGTTGTAACTATTAGTAAGATAAGAGGATTTATATAAGAAAAGCAATTCTAAAATGTTTCACTTTTTAATGTAAAAAAAGCCCTGTTTCACACTAACATTTTATTTTAGGTATTTTAATCTTATATTTTGCTATTAGAAAATGTGTCTATTTTTTCATTTTGAAGATTAAATTCCACTTTTATTTTAAAAGCATGGGTAAAGTGTACAACAAACCAGCAATGATGAAAGACCCTTCTCTTTTTCTCCCTGTTTCCCTCTCCCCTTTGGCCATAGCCAAATGCCAGTTGCTGCTTTAATTACAGAGATCTAGAAATGTATTCAGATCACAGACTCTACAGGAGGACATCGATTTACCTGTTTTAAATGCGAAGTTATTTTAAGGATAGACCTCTTCCAGTTCTGGTCAAATGATGAGTTTCAAGATAAAGGGTGGAATTGATTAGAATTAACTAGGGTTTAAGGCAGCCCTTTTCCCTTAACAAATTTATAGAGTATTAGAATTTGACAGCACAGAAATGATAAATTAAAAAATGCATACGTGACATTTTACTAGGACTCAGTGATATTTTGGTTAAAAGAGGGAATCTAAATAGTTACTATATTCCTTTTTGGTTGACTCCACAAAGCTTTATAGTCGTCCTTTACTAATAACCCGTGTAATAGCGGGTGAGGTGTAGATTTAAGGGATTTGAACAAAGTTAAATAAGCGTTTACTGAATATCTACTTTGCACCCAGTACTCTGCACATAGGTATAAACTCAGGTTGCTATTTTTGCTGATAATTTATGCAGAAAATAGTGAGAGAAGAATAGAGAATTGGCAGATTGGCATACCCTGTTGTTATTATGTCACAAAGGGCTTTCTTCAGTAACATTTTGAACATCTGGAAAATAGTTTTTAAAATTATCTTAGTGACTACAAAACATCATGTATAGGGAGGAAAATAGGGGAGTTCAAGCAACCCCTTGGTAGTGATGGAGGTCGTAGCTCACACAGGCGGGAGTGCAGGCAGGCAGAAGGAAAGCTGCATATCTTGAAGGCTGGCCTGAGCTTGCTTCCCTGGAGGAGTCGGCCTCTGTCCCTCCTACTTCAACCAGCCAATGGATTATTTCTCTGTGAGGCATATTTCCCCTCTACATTTACAAAATGGGATTCAGGCAGCTGGAGGGCATGTTAACCGAATGAGCTATGACCCACGAAATGACTATGCTGTAGATCTCCGTGGTGGATGCAAAGGAAAAAGTGCTGACTTCAAAAAAAGGTGACAAAAGAAGGCAAGAAGGCAAGCTCCAGAAATTCCAATGTCAGAAGAGAGTTTAGGAAGTAAAATCTAGGAAAGCAACATATTTAATAACTCAGGACTCCTTAAAGTGAAAACAGAATGGAAGGTTTGCATCCATTTTTTTTTCATGAATTGAAAGCTTATTTCTCATTTTTATTTTTCAATGATGTTTTCAATGTATTTTAGAGATATTCATTTTATACTACCTTGTGTTTGTGAAAAAAAAATTTAAATTTCAAGCCTATGTGCTTATTGCAGGGGGAAAATCACTCTATCTGGTTGCAGTCTTTGGACGTAAACATTTCTGACCTTTCTGGAATTAATATAGGGGCCCGTTAACTGTCACATTTTTAAAGCAAATATCTTTTATTTTTACTTCAGGTAGAGGAACAGTTCCAAATTTAATATTATATCCCCAGATAAAATGGTAGAAGCGAGATTTTAGTTTTTTAAAAATGGCGGAACAAGTCATGAGGTTTCTCATAGGTACGTGCATTCTGTTCCAAAGTTAAAGCAGTTCTGGGGGTTTTTAAGATTGATTGCTATCTATTTACATGCCCGTTTTCACTTCTTTCCTCCTTGAAATCATCATATGAGTTACCAAAACTCCATTAAGTTTTGAAAATGCCATTAAGTTGGAAAACTTTGCTACAAATGGTAGGTTTTTGGAGCAGGCGTACCCCGGGTTGAGGCCTCCAGAGATTGTAATCTGGGACTTAAGCTCCTACTGCTAAACCCATCTTTGACAACTAGTCGTTCATACTCCACCAGAAGCCACGTGTCATACAGTAAAATAAATAGGGCTTCAGTTCTTAAATCACCCTATAAATTTTTACCCTGAAATCTAGGGTGTTCAGATTTCAGAAGGGAAACTTTATCAGTATTTTCTCATCTGGCCGAACAAGCTGATATGTATATAGGTCAAAATGAGTATATGCTTTTTACATATACTCATGGTGTTGGAATTAAGTATAGGTTTTATGGTAATCATTGCCACCTTAATAGTTTGGTTTTTTTTTTTTCTGGGCTGTCTCCAGATGATCACTTCTATCCAGAAATAATTTTCTGTATAGAGTGTGTATCTTCCCCCAGACTGACTACAGTTTCCCTGAGGGAGCCCCTACAACATTATATTTCTCAGAACTGTCAGCTTGTCCTTTCCTGAACCACAGACATAGTTCCACAGGCTTTGAAATAGTTGGGGTTTTTTTTTTTTTAATGTTTCAGAAGCTATATTTAATGGAGAGAGAAGAGAAATGTATGGAAAGAGAATGTCTCCTTTTCTACTCTTCTGTAAAATTCAGACTTTTGCTTTAGAATGTCCCATCACTTCTCCCTGTTCACAGGTTCTAAGGTTCTTAGCTTATTCAAGGTACCTGTGCCTGCTTTGTCCCCAGTTTACCACTTTCCTTCTGGTTGCTACTGATTTTGGAAGTGTAAGGTATACTGTTGGCAGTGAAGTTAAAGCTATTGTATAGACCTGATACAGACAGTGACAATTCAGAAATTAGCTTCCCATGGCATCACCACCTTCTTGTGAGTGAGTATACAGGGCTATTTGTGGAAGTCTCTTTGGGAGGCCAAATAAAATATTATACCACCAGTATTAAGGGAGTGTTTATAAACTGAAAGGAATGAATACTTATGTTTCTTGGGACACAAAGAACCCAGATCCTGAGTGGATACAGTAGAAAACCGAACACCAACCCAAATTAGGCCCCTCGATCTAGATTTCACGGGTTCTGTTTAGTTATGCCCCTGGTGGTTAGTGCTTCATGGAGAAGCTGAAAATGGGCTGAATTTCCTCTTCAGTGGAAAAAAAGGAAACTGTCTGAAAACATGGACTGTTTTGGGGGCAGTGTGGAACCATAGAGAATGAGAAGGTGCTGTTCAGAGGGATCTGTTTCTTTTCGGTTGATCTTTAGAACTAAAGAATACCCAATAATTTAGCCCATCTTCAACTGCCAGACTCAGCAAAAAGCTTGGGACACACCCAGCCAGAAGAATCAGGAGCTTGATCCTCCAAAAGAAACAGAAGAGAGTGGTATTGCAAGCAGTTCCTTACCACCCCTTTCTCCCTCACTGCCCCCCATCCATCTCCCTCATCTCCGCCCCCCACCATCCATCTCCCTCACCTCTGCCCCCCCTCCATCCATCTCCCTCATCCCCGCCCCCCACCATCCATTTCCTTCACTGTCCCCCCATCATCCACTGTGGCTTCAAAGATGCATTGGCATCTTGCCTATGCAGGATAAAACTTGTGAGTAGGACCTCCGTACTTCCTCAGAGGGGAAGAAGACAGAACAGTGCTGCCTATAAGAATGTAGCCGGCTTTGGATCAGAACCCTTGTGCTAGCTTGACCACACACGCTCTCGGGGCAGGACAAGCCTGTGTGTGCCTATATTCCAACAAGCCTCGCTTTGGTTTTCAGCATGTAGATCTCACGAATGTCTCTTGCAGGCATACCCCACAGCTAGACTCTAGGATTACAATGACTTTCAAAAGGGGCTGGATTGGAGTTTGTTCAAATTTTTCATTAACCACTAATGTTAATTCATACCAAAGGCAAAGCAATCTAAACCAGCTGATGCTGTTAATGTTCATGTTTTGAGCTACTTCAAATATGGTCAAAGGGTTTCAATGGAAGCCGAGTGTCAGAAGTAAAAATCCGTATGTTATAATAGCTCTCTGATGTATCAGGTGTGGAATGATTCCTCGGGGAGAGATTTGAAGAAGCAAAATTAAGAGTTAGCAAAAATGCTGTTGCTTTGATTCACATGTTTAAAGACCTAACTTTTATGCACAGGAATAAAGGGCCCTTCCACAAAGGGTGTACATCGGCACACAGACCACCAGATTGTTCTTTATTTGCTAGGGGAACAAAGCTGTGCTAGCACACAATAATTGGGCAGAAAATTTTGAGAAAGAGAACAATTTGGATTTCAAAACAAGATGCCCTATTGATTATTTAATGCCAACATCCAAGAAAGTTCAAAGAGGTGCGTCTTACTTAGAAGACAGCAATGGGTGCCCTCAACAACCTGGAGATGCTGTGAGTTTGCAGATCTTTTTTGCTGGGTCCTGGGAATCTGAGCTTTGTTCCCTGTGCATGGTGAGGAGTTGAAACCAAGAGGACATGGTATAGACACTGTGGAGGATTACTTCTGCAGCCCTTGTCTTCTGGGCCATATTACTCATTGTTATTTTAAATATGGGACTACCAAACAACACAAATCTACCATGAGTATGGTAGGAAAGTAAAATAAAAGCTGCACAAGCTACAATTTATTATTCTAATGTAAGTAGAACTATCTGCATATAATGTGATTTAATTTATTGTTTTGTGTAGAAAATGAAAATTAATGACTGTGGATATAACCCCTGTTTTGTATAATATATTTTATTTCTGGTGCAAACTGGTCATTAAAGTATCTACTTCATTTGGTGTTTGGATATAAATGTGTATGTGTTCTTGTAAATGTTTCTCTTAAGCAAGAATGCCACATGCTCACAGTATAACAATGTGTTCTCATTAAAAATACATCCCACAGAAACCTTTTTCCGTTTATAATTCAACCAACATACACTGCAAATATCCATATTCTCTGAGGACTTTCTATTTTCCTAGGGCGGGTTGAAGTAAAGATCAATTAGCGGTTGTGATGAATTGTATTGCTTGAATGTACCCATGAAAGAACTTAAGAATTTCTGCCCAGCAAAGGGAAGTTTATAGAAATAAGAAAACAAGATATTATAATGAGCGGTAAACCTTGAATTGGCAGGTAAGGAAAGAACTCCTCAGGAACACTGTTATCTTTTTTTTTTTAAAGCTTTTATTTATTTATTTGACAGAGATAGAGACAGCCAGCAAGAGAGGGAACACAAGCAGGGGGAGTGAGAGGAAGAAGCAGGCTCATAGCAGAGGAGCCTGATGTGGGGCTTGATCCCATAACGCCGGGATCACGCCCTGAGCCAAAGGCAGACACTTAACCACTGCACCACCCAGGCGCTCCGGAACACTATTATCTTGTACACAGTTGGCCTCACTGACCCATAGTGTGATGTCCCTTGCCCAGTTGGAAGAGGTCCTAAGTCACTTTTGTCCCTCTACAGAGCCCTCAGGTTCTAGCAGACTAAGCAAACTGACTAGCCTCGAGCATCTCCAGTTGCCTCAGGGTTGTAAAGAGCTGCTTCATTATCTGGAAAGTTATCTAGGATTTATTTTAAGCTGGAGAAACACAGTGATTCTCATGGTTGGAGTGGTGTTTCCCTGGTCCTGCTGGCTACCACTGCCGGCAAAGCCCCTGACAGCACCACAAGTGCCATTCACACTGGGTGCCCCGGTTTGAGAAGATTCTGAGCGGGATGTGATTATGGGCTGTGGGTGGGAGTGGGGTTGGGGGAGGGGTGGGGAGGCCTGCCAGGAATGAAGGGTGGGGCCAGGAAACCGCCAGGAAAGACGGGCTGTCTCAGTCCACTCGGGCTGCTGCCCGGAATACCCCAGACAGGGGGGTCTTCTCCAGCCTAAGTTTATTTCTCACAGTTCTGGATGCTGGAAAGAGCAAAATGCCTGCTAACTGGTTCCTGGTGAGAGCTTTCGTCTTGGCTCATAGATGGCTGCCTTCCTGCTGTGCCCTCACATGTGCTTTCCTGGGTACACACGCATGCAGAGAGAGAGAGGTAGAGATGGAGGTATGTGCTGGGGAGCCTGAGCCAGTGTACTGAGTAAACAACGCGTGGAGTATGAGCTCATGAATGAGGAGCCACAAGGCACCACACAGGATTGGCAGGTAGTTCCCTTAGCATCGGAGCTCACACTTTGGGGAAGTGAAAACCTTGGGTTCTTTTGATTGAAGGCACAGTTTCAATTTCCTGACACAAAGGAAGTAAAGTCACAAGATTTATTACTTACAAATCCCAGGAACAGGTGCGTGGAGCATGGGAAATGCAATGAGGGGAGTGGGGGAGGGGGAAGGCAGTGCTCTGTCCCAGGTCATGAGTCAGCATGAGGTAGACAGCAGGAGGGGTGCCTGGGTCACTCAGTCGGTTAGGCGGTTAAGGGTCTGCCTTCAGCTCACATCATGAACCTGGGGTCCTGGAATCGAGACCCACATTGGGCTCCCTGCTCAGCAGAGAGTCTGCCTCTCCCTTTCCCTCTGTCTCTCCCCCACTCGTGGTCTCTCTCTCAAATAAATAAAATAAAATCTTAAAAAAAAAAGAGAGAGACACAGCACGGTAGCAAGCACCTATTATTTATAAGGTAGTAGGGGCGAGGTCACTAACTTTTCACAGGCTTAACTCCAAATAGTTATTTTAAAGGGTGCCCTGTGAAAAATAAAGCAGAAGCTTACGGCAGGACTCCTAAATTAAAGTCCTTATCTACATGTCTGGGGATGTGAGTAGGGTTATCATATTGTAAAATGCCTAGGCAGCAACTCATCCCACATAGAAATAGAGACAGACAAGTAGAGAGAGGGAGGGCGGGCTCTTGTGTCTCCTCTTGTGAGGACACTAATCCTATTAGATCAGGGCCCCACCCTTGTGACCTCATTTAACTTAATTACCTCCTTAGTGTCCCCATTTCCAAATAGAGCCACAGTGAGGAGCTGAATTTCAACATATGAATTTGAGGCCAAACACAACATTTAGTCCATAATGTATAGGGTATTCCTATCACTTTCCCATATCACCTTGGGGATCATGACCTCCTTGAATCTTTCCACCCTGTGTCTTATGTCCTTATCATTCTCTCAACTTCTCTATTCATACCCAACATCCCACAACAGGCCAAAGACGCCTCATTGCTGTGGCTAGTGGGGGCTGTGTTCCCTGGAGGAGCCCTAGGGAGTTCCAAACACCATTGACTTAGGGGCCTTTCTTAACCCTAAATCGTGGGCTTCTGGAGTTGACACGCTATAGTCACTACAGTGACCACTATCAGGATAGGTATCAATGACTGTGAAAAACCAGTCATTTAATAAACCATTGTTAGCACCAAACTAGAACTAAGAAAAAAGAGTTCCTTTGCAAGCTTTGCTCACCCCCGACCATCATTAGCTGATGAAGCTCTATCACTCCCATTTCAGAGGTGAGGACATTCTTGGAGCCAGGACATAACCCTGGCTCCATACTTGTGGCTGTGCGCCCTGTGTGGAACTGGGGGGAACCAGACTCTCAACCTCGCTGGACCTCTCTGAAGACATCAAACTTAGAATCCTGCCTGGCATACAGTGAAGCACTCAGTAGGTGACCATTATATTCTGCTGTTTCCTTGGATAAGGAGACAAAGCCCCCAGTTGGTCATTTTTGGTGACTTCCAAGATAATATGGCTTGATGACGAGTAGCCCCACCCTCTTGGAGGATGAGAAGAGAGGCAGTGAGGAGGAAGAGGGCCCTTTTCTGTACACTGGCCCCCTCTCAGGAGTCCGGACAAGGGCCAAGAGTGGGACAGTGATGGTGACATTGCCTCTAAAGCACTCAGAGGGTCAGAGCGGTTTCATTCAGATCTGTTTTCTCTTGGGGTGGAGGCGCACTGTTGGCCTTGCATGTCAGCACTGCTGCACACCCGCTTTCTTGCCCTGGCTGATCTGGCCCTAAGAACCACTCCCTGGAGTTCGTCACCCCGGGGCAACCATGCTGGCAGCTGTGATCTGTCAGAGCAGTGCCTGCTCCCCTCCCAACATAAAGGCCCTCATGGGTCCTGAAGAACATCTTTCCCACCAGTGGTTGCCCTCAGCCCAGGTCTCTCCTAGGAATGCTGGGATTTTGTCCCAAATGCAACAGGGGCACCTCATAAGGGTGTTAGTTGGTGGGGGGGGTTGCCTAATGTAGACAAACGGGGTTCTTGTTCCACTGTTACTCCAGTGGGCCAAGAGAGACAGACGTCAGCAGGCTGATGGGAGATGATGGCATCAAAGTCTTGAAGTTCGTGCATAAAGGGGCACCTCCCAGGCCCAGGGACACCAAAGATTGGCATATAGTTAACACTGCTCTTCCAAGAGGGCCTTCTGTAGTTCAGAAGGAGGGTCAGGTAAGGCAGATCTGGTAGGCTGCGTTCCAGGCTGTGTCATCCGCTCCTTATTCCTTAGTGTGGCGGCCAGCGCTGGCTACCCTCCATGGAGCCCTCGAGAAGAACTAGCTGTGCACGAGAGACCTGTGCTCCTCCAGCAGGAGCGTCTTGGGTGGTGTCAAAGGTATTTTATGCTTTCAGGCAAAAATCCGGCAGAAGATTATCTCTAAATGGAACTTGTCACCTGGCGTCTGAACTTTATACCCCCCTTCATGACTCTCCCCAGCATTTTACCCAGAAGGAAAATGAAGAATGAGCAAGAGTGTGTGCCCTTCTCAAATCAGGAACAGTCGCTGGTTCTTGAGAGCTCTCTGCACACCAAGGCTGGGCTAAGCACCTTATTTTGGTTCCTTTTCTGAACCATTATATGGTTATCCATATGTCACTCTGATGAAGTAGGACTATGGTCATTTCAAAAGTGTGTAAATGGAGGCACAGAGAGGTTAAGTAACTTGCCCAAGGCCTCCCAGCTACCAAGTGGCAGAGTGGGGGTTTGAAGTCCGGCTGCTGTTCTAGACAATGACTGTGCCAAACCACGTGGGCCAGTAGAGTGGTCATTTTCAGTCTTCTATAAGCAGAGCTCACTTCCTTTTCATCACCTTTCTCATCCAGTCAGATTCCCGTTCGTTGCTCCCTGTCCATCTTCCCTGCCACCAAACAAGGCCTTTATCACCTCAGCCCCAAAGTCGTGGTGAGCAGCCTTCTCACTCCAGCTCCCCACTTTTCCTTCTTCTCACCGCCTCCATGTCAGTCTTCCTAAGACACAGCTTTGACAACATCACTCTCTCTTACTCAGTAATCTCTGACGACTTCCATTCCTCCAGGTCGGATCCCATACTCTGGGCCTGGTGTTCCCAGCCCCACGCCCTCGGTCTTGCTTTATTGCCCGATGAGTCACTAGTCCTTTGGCTCAGTCACATCGTGCTGAATTTGACTTACTCAAACGGATTTACTGGTCACACACTAAACATTCCCTGTACTTTCTCGATGGCAGCTTTTTATTCCCTCTGTTCCTCCTGCTTAAAGACCCTTGGCTCACTAGTTCGGCTCATCCTTTACTCACATCCCGGTTTCTCTGCTGACTTCCCTGTCCACCCTGGCTTCAGATGAACGCTCCCGTATTTTCGGCACTTACTGTCTCAGGGTTTACGAACACGTGGTCTGCAGATGCATTCTGTTTGGCCAGCTAGTGTTTAGAAAAAGAAAAAAGGAATTTTAATGCCTTCGATGGGGCCAATACTCTCCAACTGGCCAGAAGCCCTACACTCCTGATGTTTTTACATCCAGCTTTCTTCACTAATTTACATTCGGTTTTGGGGCTTGCAAACTCTGTTTTGAACAATCATGTAGAGCTTTGTACCATCTCTCCCGCTGCCACTTTACTTATCCTTTTACTGTTATAACTTCTACACTGCTGGTCTTCAAAGAATATCCTGACACCTGTTTCTCCTTTTAGCTTCTTTGTCAAGTACTAAGTATTCCAAAATAAAATATTTCCTGCATCAGGGGAATCATTACCCAAAGAAACTCCATATAGTTTTTGTAACGTTGATATTCCATAATGTTTCTACTTTGTGAAATTTTCTTAAAATGGAGATATTCTTAAATGGCCTGCTTGAACCTCTGTTTTTTTTTTATTAGCTGTGGGGGTCTCAGCAAACCACAGGCCTTTGCTAGCCTCAGTTTCCTCCTTCGTACGATTAGGAGGATAATAACTACTTTGAAGGGTTCAAGTGGTTCCTGATACGCAGGAGCAGTTCAACAAGGGGGGGTTGTGACTGTTTACACGAGGTAACCTTAGCGCCTCAAGTTCTCGGGCTCCTGGTGTGAACACTGGCCCATAATTGTGGTTCTTGTATGTGACCTTGTGGTAGATTCTATCTACCCCCATGCTCATTTCATAGATGAGGACCCTGGGGGTGTGCACAAGGTGGCGGGTGGGGGGTTCCCGGCACAGAGAAGTAATTAGCTCACATTGGTGGCATTGAACTTCCCAGAACCCTCGAGGGCTAAATTATCTCATGCAGTCCCTCCCACAGCCCTGTGAGGTGGGCACTGAGCTCATGTCTGAGACACAGAGAGCTTCGACACCTTGCCCTCGTCCCCAGCCAGGAAGTGACAAAGCCAGGGTGTGAAATATGGCAGTGGCCCCCGCAAGGGCCCTAGAAGATCCCCCCACCTTTAACCCTCTGTTGCCCACCTCCCTATCTGACATCAGATGTGACGATGAGGAAAAGATGGTGCCTTTGCAGCAGAATTTAGGATTGCAGCTCCGAGGTTCCCATGTACCATCTGTAGACAGGTTGTCAACCCAGGGAACATTACCAGTTTGGCTTTAATAAGGAGAATAAGAACAATAATACAGAAATGTCCATAAACACTAATTGATTAAATATGTAAAGCTTTGGCTTTTTTACCCTGAGATTACAACTATGAATTTCTGTTTGAGCTGTGAGAATACCTTTTCTATCATCAAATGTGTGTGTGTGTGTTTTTTCTTTTAGTTCTTTACTTGACAGCAGTAAACGTTAGGAAATGATAGTTGAAATTCATGAACTCCATCAGTCTGCAGACATTAGTCTGTGGTTGCAATGGGATTACATAATGTCTGCTTGTTTATTCACGGTGACATGAGAATACATCCTGTCTTCTGGGCCAGCCTGCCCCCTTGCTATATCGCAGTGGTATAGAGATACCCATCTGTTCAGTAAATCCTTGCTGGCTGATTCTTTTAAAGGCCACACAAAACCTGTGCCCAGCCCAGATTCCTAATAGTTTATCCTTTGTCCTCCTTGAGAGATCCCTCACATTCTGCCTCACTGAGTGATTGATAGATCATTTTTAAACCAAAACTGTTGGCAGAACAAACATCTCAGACCCCCGCTCTTTCCTTCAAAGGTTTTCCTGTTTCTTTTCTTTTCTTTCTTTTTTTAAAAGATTTTATTTATTTATTTATTTATTTATTTATTTATTTATTTATTTATTTTTAGAGGAGAGACAGAGTGCAAGCAGGGGGAGGAGCAGAAGGGACGGGAGAGGGAGGGGAAAGAATCTCAGGTCGACTCCACACTGGGTGCAGAGTCGGACGTGCGGCTTGATCTCACCACCCTGAGATCACCTGAGATCATTCTAGCTGCTCAAAATTCTCCTTTTCTCAAAAAATTTGAGTCTAGTTGACACAGAATGTTACGTTAGTTTCCGGCGTACAGCATAGTGACCCCACGTCTCTGCACCCTCTGCTCTGGCCAGCACAAGTGCGGTCCCCGGCTGTCAACACGCAACGCTGTTTCCCTACGCTGTGCCTTTTATTCCTTTCTTACCCGTTCCCTAACTGGAAGCCTGTATCTCCCACTCCCCTTCACCCATTTGGCCCAGCCCTTCCCACCGTCCCCTGTGGTAACCCTCAGTTTGTTCTCTGTATTTATAGGTCATAACGCTTTTTGCTTGTTTACTCATTTGTTTTGTTTTTTAGGTTCCACATGAGTGAAGTCATATGGTATCATTAGTGTATACTTGCAGATGATCACACTGAAACATTTTTTTCTTACTTTAAGCTTTTTATAGCTGCTTTGATGTAAGAGAAAAAAAGAAAAGCCCCTGATGCCAAAACCTTGCATATCAGTGTGGATGATTTTTGGATTTTATTCTCAATTTCTACCCATCCAATATCCTATATCTTTTCATTCAAGTAAGCTGTGGCCCAAAGGCTTTCTTAGATTTTACTTAAGAATTAACCATCATTCTTTGGCTCATCTCTGTCATTAAAAAAAAAAAATCCAGGGGCTCCTGGGTGGCACAGTGGTTAAGCGTCTGCCTTCTGCTCAGGGCGTGATCCCGGTGTTATGGGATCGAGCCCCACATCAGGCTCCTCTGCTGGGAGCCTGCTTCTTCCTCTCCCACTCCCCCTGCTTGTGTTCCCTCTCTCGCTGGCTGTCTCTATCTCTGTTGAATAAATAAATAAAATCTTAAAAAAAAAAAATCCAAACCCACTGGTGGTGTGCTAACATGGTTTACAATGGCTTTTGAGAACAATGTATTAAAATTTCAGAAACTTCGTGACCTGGTTAACAAAGTCATTCTTAAAAGCTAAGTTATATAAGCTTACAATTAAATAAATTTTATTATATTATTATTTTAAAAACTTTTTTTTTAGATTTTATTTATTTATTTGAGAGAGCATAAGGGGGCAGGGAAGGAGCAGATAGGAAGGGAGAGTGAGAGTGAGAGAGAATCTCTCAAGAGGACCCGGCGCTGAGCATGAAGCCTGATGCAAGGCTTGACCTCACAACCCTGAGGTCATGACCCGAGCTGAAACCAAGAGCCAAACACTCAACCGACTGAGCCACCCAGGTGTCCCCAAATAAGTTTTATTAAAAACAAAGGTAATAAATACAAAACATTACTTTCAAATTATTTCATTACATTTACTATTATCTATGCATTTGAGGTTATTTAAATCTACTCTATCTGTAAGATATCTGTAAGGAAATACAAAATAATCATGTGCTACTGTACATCTCTTCTTAGCTCCACGTTCAGTGAAATCAGGTTGGTAGCTTGACATTGGCCATGTTATGAGTCTTCACGCCACAGACATCAACAAATGCTACAGATCATGGCACATTCCCTCCAGATACCTGGTTGTTAAATGTTTACCAACGTACCATTGTTTATCTTCTCTTCCTCCTACCAGGTGAACCCAGAATGCAACCCATCAATGATGCTTCTCTTCCACAGAAAAAGAAATTGATATTCTGAGAAGTTAAATGACCTTTTCAACAGTAAACCCAGCATCAGAGCCCAGGTCTTCAAAAGCCTACCTAGTGTTCCTTCTATGCTAGGGAATGAAGGACACATCAGACTCTAAAAAGAACCTTGAATATTGGGATAAACTTCCCAGCTTGCTAATGGCCCTGGGGAAAGTGCTGCCTTGAGGTTCTCCCAAGAGATCAAAAATTTGATTCCTGATTCCTTAAAAGACAAAAATGCTTTTATGGCCACAACTAATAGTCCCAAGTTGTTTTATAAGAAACCCTTGGTATTTTAGTGAGGTTTGTATGTACAGTGGAACTTGAAGGGTGGCAAGGGGAGGTTCCAGAAGGATGAGAACCCTTAGGAATCTGATAATTGGAAGATTTCCTTTTGTTGAACCTTTTAGAATCCCCATCTCCTGCCCTATTTACAGATCCTACCCCCACACACCACATACCCATACATGGCACACACGTGGAAAGTTGGAAACGAGATCAAAATACAGAAAATAGTAGGCCTTTCAAGTAAGATGTCAGTCCATGCATTTGCATTAAACTATATCTTGTGGCATTTTAAATATTACATTTATAATGTAGAACCAATCTAAGTACACTCAGTACAGCAGAGAAGAAATTTTACAGGCTTCCTCAAGAGTAATGAATGTAATTTCCTAAATAGAATGAAGAATCCAGCATCAGACTCCTATATAAACTCCCAGACACCCACAGCTATTTTTTAAATCACTTATAGAACAGTGTTTTTAATATACTTAGTTTTATTCCATAAAATTAATAAAATGAATATAATAATAGATAATAAATTAATGGCTTTCCTCATCGTTTCAGGATGTTATTTGCATGGCCTAGCTACTGCCCTTCAAGGACTAGTATTTTCTTTTTCTACCCTCACTGGCCAAGCATGTTCAGTTGCTCTGTATGTATCATATTTATACTTCTGTGATGATATATCTTTTTTTAAGATTTTATTGATTTGTTTATATATAGAGAGAGCATAAGTGGGAGGGGCAGAGGGAGAGAGAGAGAGAGAGAGGGAGAATCTCAGACTCCCTGCTGAGCATGGAGTCTGACTCGGCTAGATCCCAGGACCCTGAGATCCTGACCTGAGCTGAAGGCAGATGCTTAACCGACTGAGCCACCCAGGTGCCCCGTGATGGTATTTTTCTTTTCTTTTCTTTTTTCTTTTCTTCTTTTCTTTTCTTTTCTTTTCTTTTCTTTTCTTTTCTTTTCTTTTCTTTTCTTTTCTTTTCTTTCTTTCTTTCTTTCTTTCTTTCTTTCTTTCTTTCTTTTCTTTTCTTTTCTTTTCTTTTTTTCTTTTCTTTTTTTTTGAAGATTTTATTTATTTATTTGACAGAAAATCCAGCGCGAGAGAGGGAACACAGCAGGGGAGTGGGAGAGGAAGAAGCAGGCTCCCAGCGGAGGAGCCCAATGTGGGACTCGATTCCGGAACGCCGGGATCACCCCTGAGCCGAAGGCAGATGCTTAATGACCGCGCTACCCAGGCGCCACCCCCCCCCACCGTGATGGTATTTCTGACTCAATATTTGATTTTCAATTTCACACCCAACCTCCCACCACTCAAATTTTATCTTATTTTCTATTGTAGAAACACAGGTAACTTGTAAATATTTCCCTTGACAACCACAATATATACTGTTAATAAAAGAGTATTCGTCTAAATGCAATGTTATGTGAAATAAAAATGGGCAGGTAATATTCTCCATGTCAAGCCATTATCCTAGGTATTCAAATTGCAGTGATTCCCTGAAATTTTTAAGTTTGAGTGATGCTTGCTGATATATAAATGGAGGACTGTGAATAAGCAAGAAATGGACACAGAGCACATCTGTTGTCTCTCTGGAAGGCTGGGGATCATTTAGATGTTCACGTGATTCTCCTCTTCACTATTGTTACATTCAAACAGGAAACTGAGAAGTATAGGAAGCTTATGCTGTTTAGTTTAACACAGAACTTTCAATGACGAAGAGAGTTCTGGGTAACCTTGATGGATGTTATATTGCCGTGTACATATATCATGGAGAAGATACAGAGTCCAGGTGTGCCCTACCTCAATTAAAGCCACCCTCTAATTACTTCACTGCATTTGGTAAAGAAGATTCCTGAGGCAATCTGGACATCTCGCCCTTTGCTTGAGAAGCCCATGGTACTCAGCTGTACTGGTAAAGTCCCCAAGAGCTTCGTTCCTTAAATCTCTTTCAAACATGTAGGAGACATTCCTGCGGCCTACTTAGGGAACTATTTCTTGAGGTACGGTCATCACATTTCTGAAAAATTTTGGTGGCAGCTGATCCAAAATCTTGGCCTTGAACTCCAGCCAATGTTTACTTGACTCCAAAGTGTCCTGCCAAAACAAAGTAATTGCACAGCTGACAGAACTTCTCTTGTTACCTCTTAGGAATGACCATAATTTACAGCCAGCAATGCCAATGGGGGTCTCCCAGTGAACATAGAGTTACTCTGGGTGCATTTCAGTGAGTCTTCTCAGAGCTAATGATCTTCTCATAGTTACCTTCTCAGGAAAACCCAAAATTCCTTGTCTGAGTAGAATGAACATCACTGATAAGGAGCTCTGTTTTTACTGTAACCATGTGCTACTTTTTTTCTTTCTAGATGTCTACTGGTTTCTTGACAGTTTGGTACCATTTCTGAGACCTCCAATTCTTCATGTAGATACTGGTTCCAGGCTTGAGGTGGCCATGACCAAAGCTGTCACTATGGAGACTTGTTAAAGGAAAGACATCCTATTTGGCTTTAAAAACAGGTAGGCAAGTGAGGTTGTTGCCAGAGGGGAGATGGTGGATAGAGGGGTGGGCAGAACAGATGAAGAAGATCTAAAGGTATAAACTTCCAGTTATAAAATAAGTAAGTCACAGAGACGAAAATTCCCTGCAGCATAGGGAATACAGTCAATAATACTGCAATAACAGTTATCATGGTGAGCATTGAGTAAAGTCTAGAATTCTCTCAGCATCAGTAATGTATAGAATTGTTGAAGCAGTATGCTGAGTATGTATAGAGTGTTGAAGCAGTAATTTCAGTACACTTAAAACTAATATAACATTGTATGTCAATTATACTTCAACAACAGATTAAAAAAAAACTAAGCTCATACAAAATTCAACTTAGCTATTTGACTTGAAGGTTGCAAAGAAGGAGGAAGCCAGAAAGAGAAGAAAAAAGAAAGTGAGAAAAGCTATGAAGCAGAGAAAGACTTGGAGACTGGTCTTCAGGGCAGGAAAAAGCCATCCCCTGAGCATGGGATCCCTCTTGCAGCACAGAAGAAAACATCACCCAGCCTGTTAATGTTCTAAGTAGCAACTGAGATCACAATCCAGAAAAGCCCCCCTTCTGTGCTGAACGACTGATTACATGATGTGGTATAAAAGGCTTCAATCAATCATTGATCATTCAATAATTTTTTTTTAATAGAGAGAGAGTACGTGTGTGCTCATGAGCAGGGGTAGCTGGGAGGTGGAGGGAAAGGGGCAGGGGTTGGGGGAAGGGCAGAGGGAGAAGGAGAGCCAATCCTAAGCAGGTTCCGCACTCAGTGCAGGGCACAATGTGGGACTCGATCCTGACCCTGAGATCATGACCTGAGCCGAAATCAAGAATCAGAAGTTTAAACAACTGAGCCACCCAGGGGCCCCTTTTCAATAAATGTTTTAAGTGCTTATTGCTAGATGTTGGGGACATAATCATTAAAAAAAAAAAAAGGAAACCTAACTAAACAAACAAAAAAACTTGCAAGCTTCCTTCTTCTAGAAGGAATAATTGTTGAATTTTTCTGAAAGAACATTCTAGGTTTAACTGTTCATTTAAAGATATGATAGGTTCTGGGCTCAGGATCCTCTGGGCTATAGATTATGGAATCTAGGAGCCTTGTAATGAGGCAGGCGGGAAGATGTATTCCTAAACTTTGTGAACCTGGGTGAGAAGATGAGGAGCTAAAGGCCCATGGATGACTAAATGTTGCACAAGCTAGAAGACTCAGGGTCTCCAGGGTTTGTTATTATACTTAAGAAGCTTCAATGTCCTCTGCTTTCTGAGATAAACTTATCCAAAAGAAGCACTGGAGAAATTTCATTATGTTCATCTTCAGGACCAGCCAATGGGAAGAAAGATTTGGGGACTGGTTCTGACAAGGAGTCTAGGAGTCCACCAAAGTCACCCAAGAGAGGCACCTAGTCATGGCAAAATTTCTCCAAAACATTCATTCTCCATTCTGGCTTGGCTGTTAAACCATGACCTAAGTCCTTGTTTCTGTAAAATGGCAAACCCCCCACCTCCTCTTCATGCCAAGGGAATGGTCCTTTGGCTTATGCTTTTACTGCTCTGGAGTTCATTCAGTTCCTTCTGCATTTTGGGGCCCTGGAGCTTTACCTTGATTTTGTGTCTGTCTGTGTGTGTGTGTGTGTGTGTGTGTGTGTGTGTGTGTGTGTGAGCGAGCTCAGCTATACATTTACAGGAATGTTTGATTCTCTCTCTCTCTTTCACTCTTTCCAGTATTTCTAGCTGTTCTGTAGTGGGCAGTTTCCAGGTAATCATATCTTCCATACTGCCCGAAATAAAGTCTTTGCAATCTGATTAAAGGTAACGAATGGAAAGAGATCAAGCTAGAAATGGTGGGTGCCTTTTCCTCTTAGTTGGAAGGGTCAAGCATTGGCAAAGTCTTCAATCTGGGTCTTTGAGGTGAGATGAACTTCTGTATGGAATGGCCTATATTTCTCCTGAGAAGAGCTTTCTGACAGGGCATCAGTTACATTTGCTGCAGGATTCCTGGGTGTGCTGCCTGGACCACCTGACTGAGTTCCTAAACCTCCATTAGTTATTCTACCACCTGGGGAATTGAGGGTCCTATTCATACCTATGGTCTGGATTACTGGTCTCTGCTCCTCAGGCTCTGACCCACCGGTTAGCCTTGTTTTTAGTTCTTTGTTACCCTGTGGTTTCTCTCTGCCTGAATGTTTTGAATCAATGCCTTGCTCCAAACTAAAGAACTATGGATGCATATCCCTCTTAGCTCACTCACCTAATCCCCAAGTTTCCTTCCAAGCCCAATCCATTCTTGTGTTTTAGATCCCAGGACATAAGTACTTTTAGCCTTCTCCCTGGAATGGATCGGGGCAAATCATATGAAGACTCTGCCTTGGCAGTTCAGGTAGTACAGGTTCTAAGGAGGAGAGAGTGGGTGGGTCTGTGGTATCAAAAGATGTGGATATATCAAGACAGAGTTGGGGAGACCTGAAGTTAGCAGAAAGGTGGTCTTGCCTAAACCTCTTCAATCTGTTTTGTATTCTGAGGTTATTATCTCAGCTCTATCTTCATTTACACTCAATACTTCCTAAATTACTGTGAAGGTCAGACAAGTCTAGACCCCTTAAAACTCTGTATTCTTTCTCCCATCCATCTTCCTATTGTCTCTGAAGATGTTTCTCACCAGATCTCTACTGAAGTTCATTGTCAATGAGAGAATTTGTAGTCTTTTATTGTGGTAAAAAGTACATAACATAAAATTTACCATCTTAGCCATTTTTAAGTCCAGTAGTGTTAAGTATATTCACAGTGTTGTGAAACAGATCTTCAGAATTTTTTTTTATCTTACAAATCTAAAACTCTATATCCATTAAACAACAATTCCCTGTTTCCCTGGTGATCATGATTCTTCTATTTCTGTGAATTTGACTACCAGATACCTCATATAAGTGGAATTATACAATATCTGCCTTTTTGTGACTGGCTTATTTCACTTAGCATACTGTCCTCAAGGTTCATCCATGTTGTAGCATGTGGCAAGACTTTCTTCCTTTTTAGGGCCAAATAATATTCTACTGTATATATACCTATTTTGTTTTTACATTAATCTGTCAATGGATATATGGGTTGCTTCCACATCTTGGCTATTGTTAATAGTGCTGCTATAAACATGGGTATGCAAATATCTCTTTGGGGCCCTGATTGAAATTCGGGTATATACCCAGACGTGGCATTGCTGGATCATGTGGTAGTCCTATCTTTCATTTTTTGAGGAACTTCTTTTTTTTTTAATTTTATTATTATATTATGTTAGTCACCATACAGTACATCCCCGGATTCCAGTACAAAGTTCGATGCTTCATTAGTTGCATATAACACCCAGTGCACCATGCAATACGTGCTCTCCTTACTACCCATCATCAGTCTATCCCATTCCCCCACCCCCTCCCCTCTGAAGTCTTCAGTTTGCTTCTCATAGTCCATAGTCTCTCATGTTTCATTCCCCCTTCTAATTACCCCCGCCCCTTTCTTTATCCCTTTCTTCCCCTACCGATCATCCTAGTTCTTATGTTCCATAGATGAGAGAAACCATATTGATAATTGTCTTTCTCTGCTTGACTTATTTCACTTAGCATTATCTCCTCCAGTGCCGTCCATGTTGCAGCAAATGTTGAGAATTCGTTCTTTCTGATAGCTGAGTAATATTCCATTGTATATATGGACCACAGCTTCTTAATCCAGTCATCTGTTGAAGGGCATCTCGGCTCCTTCCATGATTTGGCTATTGTGGACAATGCAGCTATGAACATTGGGGTGCATATGGCCCTTCTCTTTACTACGTCTGTATCTTTGGGGTAAACACCCAGTAGTGCAATGGCTGGGTCATAGGGTAGTTCAATTTTTAACTTTTTAAGGGACCTCCACACTGTTTTCCAGAGTGGCTGTACCAACTTGCATTCCCACCAACAATGTAGGAGGGATCCCCTTTCTCCACATCCTCTCCAACAATTGTTGTTTCTTGCCTTGTCTATCTTTGCCATTCTAACTGGCGTAAGGTGGTATCTCAGTGTGGTTTTGATTTGAATTTCCCTGATGGCTAATGATTTTGAACATTTTTTCATGTGTCTGTTAGCCATTTGTATGTCTTCATTGGAAAAGTGTCTGTTCATATCTTCTGCCCATTTTATGATTTGTTTATTTGTTTCTCGTGTATTGAGTTTGAGAAGTTCTTTGTAGATCTTGGATACCAGTCCTTTATCTGTGGTGTCCTTTGCAAATATATTCTCCCATTCCGTGGGCTGTCTCTTAGTTTTTTTGACTGTTTCCTTGGCTGTGCAGAAGCTCTTTATCCTGATAAAGTCCCATAAGTTCATTTTATCTTTTATTTCTCTTGCCTTTGGAGATGTGTCGTGAAAAAGGTTGCTCTGGCCGATGTCATAGAAGTTGTTGCCTATGTTCTCCTCTAGAATTTTGATGGATTCCTATCTCACATTGAGGTCTTTCATCCATTTGGAGTTTATTTTTGTGTATGGTGTGAGAGAGTGGTCAAGTTTCATTCTTTTGCATGTAGCTGTCCAATTTTCCCAGCACCATTTATTGAAGAGACTGTCTTTTTTCCACCGGATGTTTTTTCCTGCTTTATCAAAGATTAGTTGCCCAAAGAGCCGAGGGTCCATTTCTGGGTTCTCTATTCTGTTCCATTGGTCGATGTGTCTGTTTTTGTGCCAGTACCATGCTGTCTTTGTGATCACAGCTTTGTAGTACAGCTCGAAATCCGGCATTGTGATGCCCCCAGCTTTGTTTTTCCTTTTCAACAGTTCCTTGGAGATTCGGGGCCTTTTCTGGTTCCATACAAATTTAAGGACTATTTGTTCCAGTTCTTTGAAAAATGTCCTCGGTATTTTGATCGGGATAGCATTGAAAGTGTAGATTGCTCTGGGTAGCATGGACATTTTAACTATGTTAATTCTTCCAATCCATGAGCATGGAATTTTTCCATCTTTTTATGTCTTCCTCAATGTCTTTCAAGAGTGATCTATAGTTTCTAGAATATAGGTCCTTTACGTTTGAGGAACTTCTGTACTGTTTTCCATAGCAGCTGCATTTTACATTCCTGCAAACAGTGCACAAAGGTCCAATTTCTCCACATCCTTGCTAATACTTATTATTTTCTGTTTTTTTTTTTTATAGTAGACATCCTAATGGGTGTGAGGTGGCAATGTCTTCCTTATACTTCTTCATAAGATTGCTGGAATTATGGACATTTTGAAAATATCTATCAGCCAACCTCTGGTTGTTCAGTTCATCTTTCAATGGCAGATGGGGATTCAAATGATCTTCAAAAGTCAAAGAAACTGTGACAAATTTTCTGATCAAGAGTGGAAAACGTCCAGAACATTAATGTTTGTTTTCCATCCAAAATTATCACTCAATTAATGTTCACCACCAAATTCCACCTGGTTTCATTACATAAACTTTATAGCGCTCTCCTTACAAGACTTCTGTGTGTTTTCCTAATGATGGAAAGACCACTTCATCTTGGCTTCTGCTTTTCTTCTGTGAGCTCATGCTAAGGTCATTGTGCCATGTTTTTATATGTTTGGACTAGGCTAGACCTCCAGTCCCTCCCTAAGTCTTGGTCTCTCTTCAAACTGGGGTGGTTGGCTTCTTTTGGAGGTCAAAATGTCACCTTGGCTACCTCTAAGTAATGACCGCGAGTAACATTTTTTCACTGTAAGTGACTTTCTTGTTCATCAAATTTTATTTGCAGTTGATATTGGATCAAAACCTGGTAGAGGGGCGCCTGGGTGGCTCAGTCATTAAGTGTCTGCCTTCGTCTCAGGGCGTGATCCCAGGGTCCTGGGATCGAGCCCCACATCAGGCTCCTCCACTGGGAGCCTGCTTTTCCTCTCTCACTCCCCCTGCTTGTGTTCCCTCTCTCACTGGCTGTCTTTCTCTCTGTCAAATAAATAAATAAAAATCTTTATTTAAAAAAAACTGGTATATTCACCTTGTCAGCCTGCATTCCTAAGAGCATCATGCCATTCCCAAAGAGGGTATCTTATGGTGCCTTTCTGCCTGGTGTGCCCCTCCTCCAATGTATGACTCTAAAATAATAAATCATACCTCTTATATTACCTTTTATTTCCTTATTATCTCTTGAGTTACAGCCCGCATGCATTCAGCACAGCAAAGTACATGACAAGGAGAGAATTTATGACTCACAATTAATGAATATTTCATCTCATTGGGAGGTAGACTGAGGGCAACACAGTGTGCCAACCTGTCCTTGACCAAACACCATTAAACATTTCAGTCCAATACAACTGAATGCTTCTGACCTTGAAATTCATTGGCTATTAGTGCTTTACAAATAAGTTGGTATGGGACCATGATTTTTTTGGTCATGTGACCAAGGTGGTGGTTCTCAAACTGGGCACCCTGTTGAGGCAACAGATCCCATGAACCCTATTTACTCACACTTGAAAATACCTTGCGGAAGTACCCTTACCATAATTAAAGGACACAATATATGTGTGAGGGATTGGTATGGAAAGGAAATCTTTTTCATGATCAAGACTATGGTAAGCATACACTAGAAACCTTTAAAAAAATTCAATGGCAGAAAAGAAAGACTGGAAATAAACTGGGTCCTTGATGACGTTGATGATCCACTATTTTAAAGACTTACTGTTAAGTGACATAATTATTATTTAAGATAGTTGAGTGGGGGTTCTCTGTTATTTCATTTTTTAAAAGATTTTATTTATTTATTTGACAGAGAAAGTGAGAGTGAGAGAGGGAACACAAGCAGGGGGAGTGGGAGAGGGAGAAGCAGGCTCCCCACTGAGCAGGGAGCCTGATGCAGGGCTTGATCCCAGGACCCTGGGATCATGCCCTGAGCTGAAGGCAGACGCTTAACGACTGAGCCACCCAGGTGCCCCGGTTCTCTGTTATTTGCAACCCAAAGCATACAAAACCATGAAGCCATGTGTAGGATTTTAGCTAATGGACAATGAGAAATTGCTAAAGGGTTTTAGCAAAAATGTAACATGGTCAGATATGAATTGCAAAAAGATGGTCTAGTTTCAGTGTTGAAGGTGAAGTTGTAGGGGTTTAAGGATAAATTCATGGGATAAGTATAAAAGAGGATCAAGTTTGAGGGGAAGATTATGACATACATATCAGACTTGTTGAGCTTAACCTGCCTTTAAGTTCTCCTAGTGAAGATGCCAAGTAGGTAGTGAAATATATGGAATTTAGAAATGAGATCCTGTTCGGAGAGATAAATTTAGGAGTCATTTATATATATATATAGCTATTGAAGTCCTGGATATGGATGGATGGGCTTGGGATGAATCCTTGAGGCACTTCAGTATTTAATACCAGGATAGAAGAGGATGAGTCTCTGAAGGAGACAGAAAAGAATATGCAATGTAGGAGATCTGAATATCTTAAAGTTAGTCTATGAATTTCTACTTAAGAACCCATGGGACAGAGGACTGGACTTGATGATTTCTCAAGAATTCTCCTACTTCTGAGATCCTCGATTCTAAGATAATTATGATTGCTCCACGTTGTGGCATCAATGATAAATACTGTTGAATCCTTTTTTGAATCCTGCCAATATCAAACAATCCTGCCTTTGAACTCATATTGCATATTACCTGTATTCCCGTTAGGGTATATTCTACCTTGTATTGTGGTTGTCTGTGACTATGTCTCATTTCTTTTACTAGAGAAAGTGTTCTTAAAGGCCAGAAATTCCATCTTATTTATGTCTTTATCTTTCTCCCCAAACTAAGGTAAGGTGTTTTGAATATAGTTAGACACCAATACCTTCTTTGGTGAATGAGTATTTTGTAAGTAATTAAAAATACTGAGTGAAATTGTTACTTTTTAAAGTTGAATTCTTGAATATGAACTAGAAAGTCTGATTGAACACAAATGTAAATAAAAATCTCATCCTGGAGAGATCTAAGCGTCATAGAACATTTACCAGAAGCCCTCTAGCTACTGAGCATCCTACTGAGTTTAAGGCAGTACGATCATTACGAATCACTGACTTCCAGTTTTCTGATTCAATCTAATGATCAAAACATACAGAAGATAAAATAATCCTTACTCTGGCCAGCACTCTTATGCCCCCAAAGTTGATGATCTTCCTATTTCCTGTACTACTACCAAATTGGATCCTTCCTCAGTTGAAGAAGAAAGGAATGTTACATTTGGTCAAAGCAGAGTTAAAAAATGGATTTAGCATCAGAGCTTGGTATAATCTGCAATATAGTCAATATCAGCTTAGTCTTACCATAGTATAGTTTTGTGACTGTTTTTAACTGGTGTCCATCCAAAACAACACACTTAACATTCAGCTGAGTTCATTATAAAATCTAAGAGTTGTCAAAAAGCTGGTCCATTATTATAGGGAAATTGGATAAAGCATAGAATGGAAGATTAAATGAAATCTAAATTTATTGATACCTTCTATTTGCTGGGCTCTTTAACATTGTAATTTCATTGGACAAGAAAAATAAAAGTATACGTGCACTTGTTATTGGGTCAATTATATGTTCTTAAGTAATTAAGAATTTTGAGTATTATTACACCATTCATAATTATCAATTTAAGATAAAAAATTAATTAAATGACTTCTATGTCCCAGGTTATAAAGAAATCTAGATAGGCACTTGTGCTTTCACATATCCAATAGTCCCTCAAAAATTCCCTCTTTTTAAAGCCAGCAACCATTAAGTTACTCTTAAACCCACACTAAGTACTATTTAACACAGGGGACAGCCAGATAGGTCTGGTTTTTGGTATCAGTAGTGTCTTTGTTGTGGAGAGATGTCAGTTTCCAAATTCTCACTACACTGTACAGACCTGTGTACCTCAGGCAACTTTATAGCGCAAACCCCACTCCCTGGGGACTTAGAGCAACTTGTAAATCCATGAGGAATTTTTCAGCAAAGTTCTATTTCTTAGTTTATTCATGGATTAGACTTATAAGAATAGATTCATTCTAAGACTCTAATGAGCAGGGTTTTTTTTTCCCTTCACACTGAAAAGAACACTTGCTTCTCTTTTTCCAACACTCAGCTTATGATGGTTTTAGGATTTATGTTCTTAGTTATATCCCCCATTGACTTTGAAATCTTAGAAAATACTCACCATGGTTCTTCCCAGAATCCAGCACTATTCAAAGCCTTTCTTTATGTAGCATTAGAAAATGGAGACCCACAAAACTATTTCACATGAGTTTGTTGCTCTGGTTTACTTCTAAGAACATTGGCTCTGCTCTTCCGACAAACCAGAAGTCATGACAGCGGTCTAATAACTGAGCAATGTCTGTTATTAGGGGTGGAGAACATGAAGAGGATTTCCATATTAAGTTTCTCAGAATTGGGCTGAGGGTAAGTTCTTTTTTCTTTCACTGGAAAAGATGTGAACTAGAATTTTTCTTTCTTCCTTTTTTAAAAAAGCAATATATGTCTTTAGAATGAAGTCCATAAAACCAATCTGAGAAGTACTAATGGCCCCTTTGCCCACTTGTTAGATGTGCCAGCATCACATCTGTGACTGGTCTGGGTTTTCATTTCGTTGACTTCTATGGGACTATTAGTATATGGGCTTTTTAAAACTTTTTATTCAGAGCTGAATTTCCTTTCAGTTTTCAATACTTTTTCATTTCTGTTCCGTTATTTCCAAATTTCATTCCTTTCTGTTTCACCTCACTTCAAATGCATTTCAGAGTATCTTCCTCTTTTTGGATGACAGGACATAAAATTTTTGAGTTGAAAGGTCTCTTAGAGTTCACCTATTACGATATCCTTATTTTATAGATAAGAAAAGTGAGCCACAGAGAAGGGAAGGGAATTGCTTGTCACAATTTAATGGGATTTGTCTTAGATCCTAGCTCTTCTGAGTACTGATTCAGCCACCTGCCTAAAGAGGCAATCTAATCTGAAGCAGGGATCAGAACAATGGCACATACCTGAATAGTTTGTTCCCTCACTATATGACTCTGTATTAGTTTTCTATGCTATGTAACAAATTGCCACAAACACAGTGTCTTAAAACAATATACATCTACTATCTATTATACCATACAGTATGTCCTCAGCTCCTAGAGGCCACCCTTACCCTCTTGACATGTGGGCCTTCTAACATGCGCATTTACTTCTTCATAGCTAGCAAGGAAGATAGTTTCTTTTTTTTTTTTTTAAGATTTTATTTATTTATTTGACACAGAGAGAGACAGCCAGTGAGAGAGGGAACACAAGCAGGGGGAGCAGGAGAGGAAGAAGCAGGCTACCAGCGAAGGAGCCTGATGCGGGGCTCGATCCCTGAACGCTGGGATCATGCCCTGAGCCGAAGGCAGACGCTTAATGACTGCACCACCCAGGCGCCCCAGGAAGATAGTTTCTAACAAGATCATTTCTTATACAACTTCACATAATCAAGGAGAGACATTGCATCATCATTGTCACATTCTATTGGTTAGAAGCAACTCACAAGTAGCACCTAGACTCAAGGCAATGAGATTATAGAAAGGCGTGAATACCAGAAGATGAGGATCTTTGACAGTCACTTTAGGGTCTGAAGACTACAGACCCAAACAAATGATTTACTTGGGCTAACATCAGAATAAATTTGAGACAAGCAGTATTTTGACTGTGGATCATGGTCAATTTGCAAATATATTTCTAGAGGTGCATCTCCAAGATCCTCTACCTTGTTCAATTTTATCCTTTTCATCAATGAAGATACAAAAGATGAGTTTTCAAATTTATGGGTGAATGAGATCAATGTTAACAAATAATTTGGATGTGACACAATTAGGTTCCATTTTAATTTCCATGCTAATGTAACGGGGATAATATTTTTGATTTATACAAAATGATCTTCATATTTGAATTTCCTTGTATATGACCTACAAGACAGCAAGAGGCACCCATTTGCCTTGCAGAAAATTAGAATTTTTGCAGCAGGAACGCAAGGACAAAGACAATGCTGAACTTTAAATTCCAAAATGGAAGTTTTGAGTTCACAGACTGAAAATATTTTGGAAGACAGGCTTTGGTGGGGAAGAACAGATTTTCTAAACCCCTTTAGCTCCTACTAATAGTTTTGGTCATTGAGTTTTGATCATTGAGGGCAGAGGGGACTTAGGTATGATGTCATAGAAGCCATTAAGGAAAGAAGGAAAACTCACTCTTTGCAATCTCAGAGGGCTGTGGGAAGGAGAAAGGAGACAGAGTAGGGTATGAAGATCTGATGGTTCTGATGGTAGGGCCCTTAGGGACCTTATTCAAGGCCCCCAAAATTTAAGGGTACAGAAGTATCCAGATAGGTTCATGGAATGGAAATCTATTCATATTGGGATGATTGGTCAGTTTCTGTGGGCATAGCCTGTGGTAACCTGCAAACTTCTGCAATTGGTCTCACAATGTGCTGGGCATCCATAGCTTCCTGTATGGTGTATCACTGACAGAGATGTGGCTTGGTACACGGATCCAAGGCACCACTCCCAGCTTCCTGTGATCCATCTGTGTCATTCTCAGAGCCCAAAAATTCTCACATGCCCTGGAGAGGGCATATGGAGGTGCTGAGAGGGCTTGGAGTAAAAACCAAGGTTCATAGTGACAATGTTGGGTCTTACCTGAGTTCTGTGGTCTTGGAAAACAAGAGAGGGGAAGAAATTCCCTATTGTTTTGTGTTCCAGGAAAAGGTTTACTGCAAAGAACCACCCTCCCCATGCTGCCTGGTTTATCTACAACAAGGCCATACACACATCCTCCAAATTCCCATTTTGCCTCATAAATGATTAGATGAACTGCTTGTGTCTATTGACTACACAGAACAAAATACTTTTTGTTTGAACTTCATTTATTTCTTTTCTTAAGTTTTTTTTTTAAAGTAGGCTACATGCCCAGTGTAGAGCCTTGAACTCAAGACCCTGAGATCGAGATCTGAGCTGAGATCAAGACTAAGATGCTTAACTGACTAAGCCTCCCAGCTGCCCTCTAATTGAACTTTAGTTAGTTAGGACTATCTCCTTACCCCAGGTCTCTGAACTTTGGCCCACCCTCAGCCTGAACCAGCATACAAGCTCTCCTATGAATATGCTGGCCTCAGGGTAAAATATTCTCTGGTCTACTATTCCATCATACCACCTTTTGATCTCACTTCCCCACACCCAGTTTTTTTTTAGCTTTTGTTTTTACTCCTCTGTATAAAAGAAAAACTCTTTTTGCTGAACTCCTGAGATGTTTGCACACCTTATGCTCAAGATGTCCTCCCTGTAACAATAGTCCCTACTCCTACTGCTCTTCCCCCTTTTGGAACAATCCTTTTGAAAAAATTCTTTCCTTAGTAAGTCGGATTTGTTTTTATTAGATAACAGCATACGATAAGGTTGTAACCAGAGTCAAATGGTCAGGGGCCACAGGGCCGGCTATGGATGTCAGTATGATGACCCAATACTTAGGTGAGGCCATCAACATCTCTGGGATGAGACCAGACAAATTGTTCCGGTGTATGGACCAGGGACAACCAGAGGAAGTCACCTGGATTTGAGGCCCCATTTCCATCATCATGAAATCTCATGACTCCTTCCTCTAGCCAGTCAACACCTTGGAGAAGAGGGGCTGGAGTGTTGTTCCAAAGGACTAAAAATTTACTCAAAAGAATCAAGTCAGTTTCTTTCGGCTTAAAAGTCTTTTTTGAGACACTGTTACCGGAAAATTTATTTTTTTCTTGCCACTCAGCAGGGTCTTATGAGGGTGACTAGCTCTGCTACCAAAAGTTTACAAAAGCCAATTTTTCTTAGGACAACTGACAGTAGTGTGTACAAATTTGTGACCAGCTACACTAGAATTATGAATCAAATAAAACAAGATGATGTTCCACAGCAGTAAATGTAAGATCCTGCCTTTGAGTTGAAAAACATGTAAGTACAGGATGAGAGTATTTGGTTTAGGAGCAGCACAGCAACACTCAGGAAGAAAAAAATTAGGGGTTGTATTAGTCAGGAATTTTTTGGTTGCAACTTACAGAAACCCAACTGGAATTAGGCAAAAGGGCAAAAAAGGAAATTTATTGGCTCTCAGAATCCAAGAATAGCCAGACTGAGGAAAGGAATATTGCTGCTGGATTTCAGGGATAAGTGGGGCAAGGGACACAAAAGCCCTGGGGTCCTTCATTCTAGTCTTGGCTTCTCCTTGGGTGGCATTCTCTCCTTTGGGTTTTCTTCTCTCACTACAGACCATCTTTCCAAGCTAGGCAGCACTATGACCTTTAAATGTTTGTGAGTCTTAACCTCTTCCGACTTTTTCTACTAGATTTGAGAGAGGCCCAGAAAATTCTGTGGAAGAATTCTGATAGGACACTGGGTAAGGGCTCTCCTGTAGCCAGGGAACCACAATCATGTAAAAAAGGGAAACTTTCAAAATGTGCTTATGGGCAGGGGGAAAGAGGAGGGCCATTCCAAAATTTCAAGAAGTAAAGGGAGTTTCGGGATAAACAACCACATATACTTCAGTTGTGTGGCCAACATTAATATTAAGTCAGTGAGAGAATGTGTTTTTCAGAGAAGCTGATATAGCAAGAGGTTGGGTCTGTAGATGTGGAATTTGGGGTGCAGCAGTTAGCACACCCGAAGGCTGGGGTTTTGTCATGGTGTCATGCTTATAGATTACAGACCACATAGAAGGTGTTTCTAGGAGAGCAAATAGATGTGTGAGGCAACTCAAATTGTTCCATGTTATTGCTGATGCAGCTATCTTGGGTACCCCTGAAAGCACTAAGGATGTTTAGGTTGGAGAGGAGAAAGCCCAGAGACATAGCAGCTATTGTCAGCAGCTCCTATTCTTTACGGACTAATACATAGAAGCTTCAGGGCAACAGACTGACTCAATATAAGGACTTCCTCACAATCAAAGCTGTCCTGGAATGGATAGGTGTATAGGATGAAGTGGTGAGGTAACAATATATGGTAGCATGGGTTCATTTATTCCCTCTTCTATCCCTTTATTCATTCAGCAAATTTATTAATAAACAGACAACACTGACAGATAGACAACACATTCTATAATAGCAGCTCATCACTGCACTACTTACACCTGGCCCAGTGTACTGGCAGTATATTAGTATTTGTTAAATAAATAAAAGATATGAATGAGTAAGGGCGTGGTCACTGTTCTGGGTACCAGAGATGACCATAGGTCCCTCAAGGAACTGACGGTCTAATAACTGTGGCAGCCAGTTGAACAGTGATGATGCTTTGCATGCACTGCTCTGATGGACACATGCACAAATTGCTTTGAAAGGACGGAGGAGTGGTATTGGCAGAAAGTGCTCCTAGGGTTCAGAGCAGGGCTGGCAGAGTTGGAAACTTCTTATTGGAAAAGGTGAGCAAGGTGGAGAGAAATGGGAAGGACATTCCCAGAGGGAGAAAGAGTGTAGAGAATGGGAAGAGGCGGGGCCAAGTGGGGCCTCCTGCTCCTGGGTTGTTCCCTTGCCTGATGGAAGCCTCACTGCGGGTCCTGTGGTGCTGGGTTCTGTTCCTTCCATTTCTGCACCGCATTTCCTATTCTTGCCCTGTGATATATGCTAGACCGGAGGGGGGACAGCCAGGGAACTCAAGGTCTGCTGAGAAGGCCTTGGGGTGGGGAGAAAGGAAGAATTGGCTATCTTAGAAAGTGGGTAAAAAAGCTAGGGTATGTGTTCACCTTGGAAATGTTCTGTTTAACAGCTGGGTCATGCACACATCTAGGTACTTTTTTCTACCTAGGTGACACCAATAAATATTTTAAAAATGTTATTAAAAAAAGCCTATATTCTCTCTACCTTCACATGGGGAGAGGGCAAAGGTCTAGGATCACCAAGGTGCCCTAATCTCCTTAGAAGCCCTTCACCTGGTCCTTCCTCAGAGCATTCTTATTGTCACTCTCACCCCCTCCTTTATTCAAGCTGACCTCTTTTCTGTTGTGGTGTGGTGTGATGTGATGCGACTGTCATGTAGTATTTTCGGTCTCATAAAGGTGTAAATGATAGACAAAGCTTAGTCTCTTACCCATTCAGTGTTTATTTATATTTTAATAACAGAGAACATTTTTAGCTGAAGCCATCCTCGATTGGAAATTTAAGCATCTTCAATAGAAGTGGGAGGATTTAGAGCATTTATGATAAAATTATTTTCTTTCCCCCCCTACTCCCAAGAGTTTTTTTTTTTTTCCACACTGTGGGTCATGGATTGGGAAACCAGTTTTGTGAGTTGCAGCTAGTATTTTAAAGAGAATGAAATAGCTTCAGAGGGGAGGGGGGTGGGGGACTGGGATAGGCCAGTGATGGGTATTAAGGAGGGCACATATTGCATGGTGCACTGGGTGTTATACGCAAATAATGAATCATGGAACACTACATCAAAAACTAAGGATATACTGTATGGTGACTAACATAATATAAAATTATTATAAAAAAATAAAAAGAATGAAATAGAATTGAATAGAATGAAATAGAAGAGATGAAAATATCAGAGTTCATGGCATGTGGTATGAATAAGTGAAGTTTCACAAAATGTTACTTAAAAAAAAAACACCCCAAAATGTTATTTCAGGTAATGTGTGTGTGTGTGTGTGTGTGTGTGTGTATGTAAAGATGTAAATTATATTTTTTGCTGTGGGTTGTAGTAAAGACAAATGTTTGAAAAATTCTGTCTCAAATTTACTCTCTAGAAAAGTACGATTTGATTTTGCCTAAATGAGTTGGCTTTTTCTTAGACTAGGAAGAATCTTGGCTGGTCCGTCTTGCTTGGTGATGAGTTCTAAACAGAATATTTTAATTTACTTTTTTATGTCTCATATCAGAGGAGTGGAAGTCTCTGTTTTTTTCAAGTCCTCTCAGGAAAAGAAACACAATGAAAGATCTAACAATCTCCTGCCTACCTAAGCAAATGATTTTTTTTTGCTTGAGATATCTCCAGGGAGCATTATAAGAGATGAAAACTAAGGTTTCTAAGTGCCTTTGAGGATTAGAGTCATTAATAATGCATTGCTGCTATCCATAAGAGTTAATATGGATTTCCAATTGGACTTTTCTATTTATTGAAGGCAGAAGAACCAACATGGCTTGTTTGAATCAAATAAGGTCACTGTTTGAATAACGAATCTTGAAGAAGAAAAGCTAGATCCACTGCTAGTATTGAAAAGCATTCCCCTGTTCCCAAATTCCAGCTGTGTCCTTGAGTCTACAGCACCAGATGATGGGGCAGAATAAGGCACAGAAGTGTTTTTAATGATTATTCCATTTTAGGATAACTGTACGTGAAAATGATAGTCCATACAAACAATTAGTTTTTCCTCCAGAAAAGCCTCCTGAGCCCTGAAGAGATGCATGGAGGATTCCATAATACCAAGTCAAGAGGATGACTGAAAATGCCAAGTCTATTAAGGTGAAATAGATCCCACTAGAAATTCAAAAGGACAAGTGTGAGAGTTTCTGCCCCAGGGAAACCACCCAGAATTGTAAACTAGTTGTTTATGCGATAAAGTTTGCCCAGAGTCTGTGCCACCCAGATGCAAAATAAATAAATAAATAAATAAACCTACAATCCTTTGGCTAAATTGATAATGAGTAATGATTTGCAAAACGTTCTTTTCCTTGGCTAGACTCCCAGGAGAGAGATTCTGCTTCTTCCAGGTGGCTTAAAGAGGAGCTTGCCTTTATGTGTTCATCACGTTCCAGGAGAAGGGAAGGCAGAGCTAATGCCTCTTCTACAGGCGAAGTTCCTTGCTTTAGACGGTCTTCATGGGTCAGGCTGCTTCCTAATTACAACATGACCATTTTAAAAGTGAAACTCCAGGAAGCAGTGGGTCAGTGAGCAATTCCTCTGACTTCTCAGAGCCCTCAGACACACAGGAGTAAGTGGTTAACTTAATGTTATAATATTTCACAAGCTTCACAACATAGCTTGGATGCTCTCTCCCTGAAATTCCATATTACATTATTCCCAAGGAAAATACAATATGCCGAAAGAAGTCACCTCCAAGCCCTATATGTTATCTAATTTTAGCATGAAATACTTTTTATTTAAAAGCAATAATAGGTTGGGGAAGGCTGGGCATATCCAATGTTACTAGTATTTCTCTCACATTTGGCCCCATGCAATTTGAACAGAATTGTTCATAGTTTAATAAATAAATAAATGTCTATAAAGAAGATATGAAATTAAAAGTGGCATGCAGGGTCCCAGTAAGCACCATTTTAAGGAGATAC
Organism: Ailuropoda melanoleuca; assembly: GCF_002007445.2. NCBI lineage: Eukaryota > Metazoa > Chordata > Mammalia > Carnivora > Ursidae > Ailuropoda > Ailuropoda melanoleuca. Next base: position 121,970,592 of record NC_048220.1, on the reverse strand, counting down.
AGACCACCATGATTATCAGAATGAGGGAGGATGGTATTATGGACAACGTTGACTGAGAAATGGCAAACATGATCTTTTAAATGGAGAGTTTTGCTTAGAAATGAATGGTCCATCTCATATTCTTGCAAAGTTACAGGAATTATACCCAATATGATCCAAGTTTCACTGGAAATGGTTTATGGTTTGGAGAGACAGTTGAAGAAAATTCAGTAAAAGCTATGAAATGTAAATGAAGTTTAAGAGGCTGGAGCCTTCTATGAATGCCTGTGAGGAGTTTTTCTCAAGAAGAGTTCTTTTGGGATGTACGTCTCAATTCCTCGTTTTCATCATTTGCAGCCTAATACATACATTTCTTCTCTGTGTGGCCGGGCATGTACACACTTGATATCTCCCCTGATCCTCTACCGCTTAACAGAATGCAGGAGTCTCATAGATAAAGGCTGAAAAGAAGGATGAAAGAGAAGAAAAACAAGGCAATGTAAAAGGAAAGATGGAATGAGGGAAAAGAAAACAAGCAAGAAAAAAAGAAGCAAGTCCTCTTAGAGCCTAGAAAATAGAATGCAGACAGAAATAGAGCAAGCTTCACTTATCCTGTTTCAGACTCACTTCAGCCAGCACTGGTGTCTGCTTCCTCATCCTGGGAGGAGAGGGATTCTTGTCTATCTGGGCTTGGGATATGACCAGGAATGGGATTCTAGAATAAGCAGTACCCACAAGGCCTTCTAGGAGGGGTAGTCAGGTTGAGTGAATTTTAGAGAAGAGAAAGAACAAAGAAGAAGAGAAAGAGGGGGCTCAGAGGCAGTATGTGGGAAGGAACTGGGCAAGTGAGTTTATTTCTGACGCACAGCAAATGCTTTGTAGGTTGTGCAAACCAACAGTAGATACATGAGGTTGGTCTTGGCACAGAGTAGGTACTCAATAAATAGTCGCTGGGTGAGGTCTGATAATGGAATCTGGGGGTGGGCAGAGAAGTAGGTGCTAAAAGATTTAAAGGAATAAATGATTTTCAAGCATATTGGAAGGATTTATGTTTTGAATTGATGTGCCAATTATACAGCATTTTATTTTCTTTGGTGAAGCAATCCCCCTAAGGATCTTGTTGGCAACATGTGTTGTGTGTGTGTGTGTGTGTGTGTGTGTGTGTGTTCCACTGTGGTCATCAAATGGACCACTTCTTAATTCAAGACTCTGAAGTATTTTCTTCTTATGAACTGGAGGCCAAGCCAGAAGCTTATCTCCCTGCAGACATCACTGCTTCTATAAGGGGCCACCTTTTCCCCCTCCTGTTTCCTTATTCCCCATTTCTACCATCATTGTCACTCAGCAAGGACTGGGACTGCCATGGAAACTGTGGACATCTGCTACTGCTTGCTGATGTTCACCGAAGGCATAGACTTCTGCTGCTGCCATCACCTCAAGTCTCCCCCCAAGGATCCCCTTTCTGCTTTCTGGGATCCCCATCTCACTGTTGGGAGTTCTGCAGGTTACTATGGCTGGAACAGAAGGGAATGAATTAGAGTCCCAGCATCACTCCCTTTAGTTCCCAGCTGGAACTTGGGATGTTTTAATTTCAAAAGTAGATAGTTGAAAGTGGTGATGTGATCTCACGGTACTATTAGCATAATACTATATTTCAGGAGAAAAATGAGTTAAGGAAGCATCTGGGGATTGGCTCAGAATATAACCACAATATTTCTATGACAAATTAGCTGCTAATTTGCCAATTACCAACTTAGAAATGACTATTAGAACCGGACATATTTGCTGAGAACTAACAGAACTAATATGGTCTAACTTTTTCAGATTTTGTACAAAACTCAGATGGATCTACCTTGTTTGAATTAGGGCTTCGAATAAAGTAGATTGAATACATCCTATTCCAGCAGGCCTGCCTTCATTACAGGCCAATTTTCCCATCGGGAAAGCGGCAATAAAGTCTGATACTCTGGTGGTACTAACACCTTCAGGATGTTTGTAGAAGGAACAACTTTGGGCCAAGTGAACAAGAAAAGAGGAAGTTCCTGAACCACTTGCAAAGGGTTGAGGCTGAAGAACAGATGTCTCTGGGCTGCCCAGACGTCTGCCACATGACCCAGCAGTGCTACTGCGGCCGAAACCCCAAGTCTACAACTCAGGGTGGTCTGGAAGTGAAGGATTGTTTTCTTGAGAGTGGTTTCAAGAATGTAGCTCCTCACCTAATAAAAGGAATGTGCAATGATTAACTGAGTCTAATATTAGCATCTGCAAAATAAAGAGCAATTGGGCCTGCTATGAAAGAGAACAAACCTTGCACGCACCCGCTGCCAGGTAAAATCTGTTCTTTTTCAGTCATAAATCTTTCTTGGATGCCAGAGAAGAATTTCACTTCCGTCAGAAACACTGGATGAACCAAAGAGAAAGAACATGCTGTTTTGGAGATGAAAGCATCTTGCGTTTAAAGATCTTTGTGTCTCTTCTGCCTGTTCTCCTGGCTTCTTTCTGATGGTGTCCTTGACTTGACCATGCCTTGCATTATTTTTCATGGATGAGGCAGAAGTGGGGAAAGGTAAGGATGGGACATTTGCTTCAGGCTTTAGCTTCAGTCAGAGAACTAGCATCTGACATTGAATTTCACTATTCTCTAGGGTGGACCCTTGGTTAAACTTTGAACACCAAACTTTGATAACCCTGAATTATGCATTGATTTTATGGTTTCCTTAAACTCACGGACACCACTAATTGAGGTGCAGAAGTTGAAGTGACTTGTTCATCAAATAAGGTTAGTACTCCTGCTGAGCCAGAGATTCAAATTAGCAGATGTCACCTTGTATTATCTACTTTGTCTTCATGAAGTCCTTTGTTGTAGTGCATGGTTCTCAATGTATGAGCCTTACAGTATCAGCATCACTTGGGAACTTCCTAAAAATGTATATTTTTGGGCCCCACCCCAGACTTACTGGGAAAGTAATCTGAGTTTTTGTTAAGTCTTCTAAGTGCTTCTGATGCACAATAAAGTTTGGGATCCACCAATGTGGGAAATATTATCACCATAGAATTTATTATATGCCATTTTTTTTGATCTTTGAAGTCCCTTATAGCTAAGACTTTCAATGTTAAATCCTAGATTTCCAAGGATCTTTGGTATCATGCACACAGATGGCAATCAATAAATACTCTCTCTAGATGCAGCATCTCTGAGGTAGTAAGTCTTTTTTATTTTCCTCCCTTCCTTGCTACCTCCCTGCCTTCTTCTTTTTCTTTTTTTTGGTCTGGCCCTATATCACTTTAGGAAGCATTCTCTTCTCTTTTACATATATTTTAGATGGGGCCAACAATCAAGTGGATCTTATCTCACCTGCTACTTGGTGAGCCACTAAGTGGCCAAGCCACCCAACCCAGGCTCACCAATCAAAGTGCTCCAATCTCTGGACACAGTGATTGGTCCAAAGGTCCTCAGGAAGATGGGTAGAAGAAGGAAAGGAAGATGAAGGGGGGATAAACAGAGGGGGGAATGAACCATGAGAGACTATGGACTCTGGGAAACTGAGGGCTTCAGAGAGGAGGGGGGTGGGGGATTGGGATAGGCCAGTGATGGGTATCAAGGAGGGCACATATTGCATGGAGCACTGGGTGTTATATGCAAATAATGAATCATGGAACACTACATCAAAAACTAAGGGTACTGTATGGTGACTAACATAACAAAAAATTATTATTAAAAAACAACAACAAAAAAAAACAACAACAAAACAAAGGTCTTACCAGGGCCATTGAGAGTCTCTGGAGTAGGAGAGATTACTGTAAACTCTGTGAAGGGCAGACTCCCTATTTCTGACTTTGTGAGGACCAAGAAACCAGGTGAACTTGGAACTTTTGGGAGGCACATTTGCTTCCACATGGAGAGAGTCTGCCTGGGAATGAAGCCAGCTCAGAGGAAGACAAAGCCAAGTTTTATATGAAGAGAGGGCAGAGAGCTGATGTCATCTTTTGAAACTTCATACCTTAAAGCTGGGGTCTGCTGTCTTCCCAAGGAGAGATTCCTAATCAATTCAAAATTCCTTGTGAATACCTTAGCTTAGGATCCTGGGACATCCATATTAATGATTTTTTTTTTCCTTACTAGAGTAAGAAATTTGATCTTAGTAGAACTGTGTCATGTAGAAAGTTAAAGTCCTTGTGATCATTTCCACTTCCTGAAAATCACTGTATATAGTTTTGTGTATATTCCTTTGGATATTTCTATCAATATACTAATGAAATGGGATGATAATTGAGAATTTTCTTAGTGTCTATTTTGCTAGAGGCCCATAAAATCAAGGATAAAACAGTAGGTGTCAATACCTACATTCTAGAGTGAGGTTATCAGATTGTTTATGTGGGATTTGCAAAGTGAGTGATTCAGGTCTGCCATTATTAGTTCATATAAGAAGCTATATTTTTGAGAAGGCTATGAATTAATGAGGAGATTTAGAAGGCCAATAAGAGCACATTTCTGGAGAACATTTTTGGCATGGTGGGTAGGGAATACATTTTCCTTTCACCCTAAGTCAAGTGGGGGAGGAGACTTCAAGAAAATCACTCAGAAGACCTTTTATGCACCCCTGGAATTTTTTGGGATATGGTACCTGGTAGCTCATTCATCCCACTTGTAGGGCAGCAGAGGGAAGAGATGAGACTGAACTCATAATGTGATTTGATTTGACCACCTGCCAACGGTTTCTAATTTGGAATCATTGCAAAACATGAAATCATCCAAGTAGAATGCAACTATCTGGTTTGGTTGACACTTGAGAAACTTTCCTCCATCACATCCAATCACAGATTTCTCCTCCAAAGCCACAACTTTTCTTTCACACTCTCCTGAGTCACTGCTCCTATCCTGTGTTGTCTCCACAGAGTAGACTCAGGCACAGAACAAATGAAGTTGTTATATGTGAAGAGATTTAGTAGGACCACTTATATGTATAATGACTTTAGTTATGAGTGTACAGACAATAGAAGTATTTACAATAATTTCCAGGTCTATGTACCACTCAACGTCAGAATTTTCTGGACTCTGTATCTACCTTTCCAACACCAGTTTCTTCTTCTTATACCCAAATGAACTCCATTGTGTAAAGTTCTTGAATTCTGCCTATGAATTCTCCCTTCATTGAATCCCCTCTTTCCTGAGCATCGAGCCTTTAGGTTCTACCTCCTTATAAATACTGTAAGAATAGTGTTTATAACAACCACTTATTAACTTTAGAAAAGTGCACTTTTTTGGTCACATTACCTTATTTTCTCCTCACAATATCCCTGTGATGTATTACCATCTCCATTTTGAAAATGGAAAAATGGAGGCTCTGAGGGATTGAGTGATGTGCCCGGTGGCACAGCAAGTTAGTAGTGGATACAGGATGAGAATTCAGATTTTCCTGCCTTGCAAGCTCTATATTCTTTTCCTTACAACCCCATCTCCTCAGCTGCTTGCTGTCTGGAGCCACAAGTTTACACTCAGTTTCATCAGCTTCAACTTCTTCTCCCTGCTCTGTATCTCCATTATTTCTCCTCAAACTCCGTAGACTTCTTCAGACTCTTTCAGGAGTTTCTAGTAGTAGAGCTATATTTCAAGTATTCTGACCCTGTTAGTCTGACGGCTGCCAGTTTACAAAGGAATTTTGGGGAACAAATTGCTTCAGTTAATCAATCCATCTTGAATATTTGAGACTTCCATTCAATTGATTTTTCTTCAGAGTTGTTTTCTATTTTTAAAGAAAAAGAGTTGAAATTCCCATTTGGGGAGATTTCTAAAAGAAAACCAAGACTTTTCTAAAAAAAAAAAAACAAAACAAGTACTTAAGCAGATATCTAAAAAATCTTGGTAAATTAAAACTTCACTAAAAAATCATTGTTTCATTATTATCCTGTATGTATATAACATTTATTGTTCCTCTTCCCGTATTACTTTTGGCCACTAGCAGTATTTTTTTTTTAAATTAAGTCTTTGTTCTATGTAACTGTGTCTTGGTAACTTTTCAGCTAAAAAAAGAAAAAAGGATAATCTTTAATATTATTACTTGCTTTTGATATCATATCATTTAAAAATAGTTGACACTGACCACAGGGAAAGGGAGGGAAAACTGAATGGGAAGAAATCAGAGAGGGAAGGGTACATGTTGTGATGAGCACTGGTTGTTATCCACAACTAATGAATCGTTGAACACTACATCAAAAACTAATGATGTACTATATGTTGGCTAACTGAACAGAAAAAGAGTTGACACTGGATAATAATGGTAATAAGGAATGAAAAAGATTGGTTTTACTTGTATATGGCTGCTTGAACAGACACAGATTTTTACAGCTGATTTCAAAGTTTAAATCTTTCTTTTTTTTAAAAAATACACTTCCAAGTATGTTAGTTTTTATCTTAATCTGTTTAACTATTAGGCTTCCTGGTTTATATGTGCACTAAAAGTCGCTTGGATTAACAACATTTATCTTGGTTCTTGGAAAAAAAAGACATAACTTCTTAATTTTATACATCCAAAAACACAAGTCCTCAAGCAGGATTTACAGTAAATGTTTACATGTATAACCTCATTTGACCTTCAGAACAACCCAGCAAAATGTTATCATTATTTACAAGGTGAGAAGTATAAAGGTCAGAAGGCTCTTACTCTGTAAATATTAAGGTTTACACGGCCTACGAGAGGAGGGGTTTGGTGGGGCTATTTGGCCCAATCTGCAAGCTTAAGAGGGATTTTCATTTTGGTTGTTATGAAGTGGAGATCTTATCTATGGAAACAGGGTTTACCCTTGTCTCTGATGCCAGCTTCAATCTAGAATTTTCAATCTTTTTCAAAAAGCCACATTGCTGTCATTAAGAAACTGTGATGGTCACTCAGAAGTGCTGGGAGATGGCAAGCCAGTAGGGTTGCAATATAAAATAGAGGACACTTAGTTAAATTTGAATTACAGATAAACAATGAAGAACTTTTTAATTTTTTAAAAGATTTTATTTATTTATTTATTTGACACAGAGAGAGAGAGAGAGAAAGAGTAGTAGAGAGAGAAGCAGACTCCCCAATAAACAGGGAGCCTGATGTGGGACTCCATCCCAGGACTCCGGCATCATGACCTGAGCCGAAGGTAGATGCTTAACTGACTGAGCGACCTAGGTGCCCCATAATGAAGCATTTTTAAATATAAGTACGTCCTATGCAATATTAGGGCATGCTTACATGAAAAAATGTAATATTTATCTGAAGTTCAATTTTAACTGATCATCCTATATTTTTAATTTGCTAAATCTGGCAACTCTACAAATTGGCTTCCTAGGCAAGGAGCAGTTGGTGGCCTGGTCAAAGCTTAAAGGGTAGTGAATCTACTAATAACATCACAGGAGGCAGACAAACTAGAAGCTAAAGCTGGATTGCTCTTTGCTTGGGTTCATATTCTGATTCCACTGCTTACTAGCTTACTTAGTCTTCCTGAGTCTCGGTTTCCTCCTCTGCAAATGGATTTGACTCTTCATCTTTTAATTCATGGTTACCATATGATTCTACCTAAAACTCATAAATCTAGTAATAGATACATGAGGGACAAGGGACCTCAACATATGTAAGCTGAGTGAATTTTCCTGATGCTTTTAGAAAGTCTCGTGAGGACTATGTACTTATCAGTGTGCTAAGCATTGTGGGTTCATGAAAGGCTGCATCAAAATTGGGGGGCTTATGATTTGTTTGAGGACAGAAGAATGGGGAATAAAATATATGTAAAAGTAACCACAGTAAAAGCAGCAAGTGATAAAGGACTTATGATGAATACCGATAATGTCTTCTATGGGATCAGATGTGTTTGTTTGTCCTATTGCAATGACAAGGGATAGATCCAAGTGCCACATTTGACATGACTTTAAGGAAAGACACTTTCCCACTGAGGTTTACTTTTCCCTTTCCTGTTCTTTTTCTCTTCTCTCCTTTTCTGCTGGACACAAACTTGCCCATTAAGATCAACATGAAAGGTGACATTTTATAATACTGTCTGTTGCATGAGATCCCTAAATAGCTTGCTTTAATTTTTTAGTAATTCTGATGGTTTTCAAAAATTTCAAAATATTTCAGACATAAGGTACCTAAAATAATATTTTAATGTAAATGAAAGTAAAATTAGGCTAACTTTTTTTATATTAAATGAACAAAACTGTTTACCAACACCGCCCCCCCCCCCAGCCAGTGCCTAAACGGAGATATTCAACTCGTTCTGCTGGGGTTTGCTGGTGGCACTGGAAGTCAACACACCCTTCAGCAAAGTAATCTGTCAATGTGCATCAAGAGCCCCAACAATATCTATACTTTTGTCTCAGTAATCCTGCATCTGAGCAACTAGCTTAAGTAAACAGTACAGGGAAGAGCTGGTTACACACATGTAAATGTATGTGTGTGTGTATCCTCTGTTTATCTAAATCCGTATGTTTGAGGAAACTCTTATAATTTTTACCTTTGTGTCTGTATTTCCTGTATTATAAGAAAACAGCGCTGGCTCCACGAGTGAGCAACCAGTACAGTTGCACGGGTTCCTATAGCTCAGAAAGGGTTTCATGCTTGGGGTCTATGTTCTGTGGTTGTCATTTTGAAATTCTAGATGATTTTATCTTTAAATTTGTGTCTTGTAAGTGAACTCTGAATGGACAGTGAAGCAGGAACATGGGGTTCGGGCCTTGATTTACCTGTGCTCCTGTCCCCCACCACCACTGTAGGATGGGTTCTCTGTTTCCCACTCCTTAAAAGTGCCCAGTTATTGCTGCTTCTACCCCTGGTGGGGACATGGGTGTGGATGGAAAGAGGTTTGGGGTCTAGAACATGCACCCTAAACTGTGGGGTGAGTCCCCAGACACCCATGAGTTCATCTAGAAGTTTCCTATTGGACTCAAGGGAGTGCAACATTAAATAGCAAATTAAAAACCCCTTACCTTGACCAGCTGAAAGAAAGACCATAAAAGAAAGGAAAAACTTTTTTTCTTGCTTTTGTGGACAAGGATTTTACATTTGTGTTTTGCACAGGTCCCTATAACTTATGTAGCTGGCTCTGGAAGAAAAATGCTAGTAGGTGAAATTTTAGAGGGCTTGGGGTTCCAGTAAAGCTCTAGCAAGAAGTTATTCTAGATAAAATGGAACAAAGGCAAACTCTTCCCCTTAGCCTCAGACCCAGGCTGCAGGAATGAAGCCAGGAAGGGAGAGAATGCAGACAGCCCATGACATTCCCGTGGGCAGAGCTTACAGCTTTTCCCACACTAGTAAGAAAGCGTCTTCACCTCTTGGCCCTGAGAATTATTGCCCTTCTGGGCTGTGTGTGTGTGTGTGTAGAAGGGAGGTATGGAAGGCAGTGCTTCTTGAGTCACTTTCTGTAATATTTCTTGTGACTTTCTTTTTTGTTTCCTTTTTTCCTCCATTTAAAGAAATCATCCCATTATTTGAAATGAGATTTGTCGCAGAGATTTAGTTCTTGTGTGCGAAGATTTTTTTTCAAAGTAAGAAAAAAGCACTAAGGTAGATTCAGCACTCCGGGCAGACTCATCAATCTTGTCTGTAATTGGGTCTGCCATTGGTGAGTAGCCACTTGGGAGGAAATTGCTCACCCATGTGGAGTGAATGAACTCTTTCAGGGCGCCGGGCCTCCACAGAGGGCCGCACCATGGCTTCCTGCCAGACACTATCCTCGTGGTGCCTGGCTCAGCTGCAGACTCAGGTTCAGACCAGGGAGCAGTTTGTTCCTCTGGTCCTGCAGATAAGCATCTGTTTGCTCTCCCTTTTCCTGGTTCACCAGGGCTGAGGGCCCTTTAGAGAGGCATTGACATTAAATGCATGATGGCTTTTGGTGATGGGAATAGGGATATGGACCCACCAAGAGCTTTGAGTCCCTTTGTTTGAAGGAGGGAAGAGCAAGCAATAGTAGTTTTGTGACGTCAAGGTGAAAGCTGATGAGGTCATTCCTGCTTCCAGTCCATTAATCTCTGGACCATTTAAAACGAACTGTTTATAAAGAAATGCCAGGTCCATTGGCAGTTTCTCCATAATTGTTCTAAAGAACTGGCATTACTTTTTCTTTCCTCTAACATATTCCAAATAATGCCTTGTTGCATTTGTGAGCGCAAGTAAAATAGTTACCCATCCAAATCAACAATGTGAGATCATCTCTTTTATCCATCAGAGGCATTGGAGATAAATAAATTGATAAGGAAGTGGAATTCCTGTGTTTATGCTTTCAGACGATTTAACTGAAAGAACATTTAGCTGCTGCTCCTTCCTGTTTTGAAAGAACCCTCTGCTTGGGAGGCCAGTGACTGAATTCGCATCTTCAATATTTTGCATAAAATCCTTCAAAAAGAAGGCCTCTCTTCCTCTTGGATGAATTTCACAGTACAGAAGCCCATATGCTTCTTAGCTATTATTTGGAATGGCATGGTACCTTGGAGAAGAGGGTCAAAAATCTCCCAGTGACCTTTGTGTTATAGGGACTATACTAGAGCTTAACAGAATAAAGAATTAGTGGCTTTGTGTAAAACATATTTAGACTTTCTAAGCCCAACTATTAGAAAAAATAGAGAATAAAGCTCTTCTAGAAAAAAACTAAGCTAAATGAGAGATATTTATATTTGGGGCATAGTGAAGAGTCTAAGAAGGCAAAATCACTGAGATGAGCCCATAATTTAGGGCTGAGGACAAGACTGTTGAAAAATATTCCAAAAGCACTTTGTTCCAATTCTCTTAGCAATAATCACCTTGGATTATGGTTTTGTGTTGACTTGTTGATCTCTCCCACTTGCTTAAGTCTTCCAAGCTTAATATCTGGAACAAATACAATGCTCAAAGGCTTAGTGAATTAAAGAATTAATGAAAAGACACAATTCTATATGCTATGAGTTATAGAATAAGGAGGAGCAGTCAGGGTGTGGTGATACCCAGAGCAAAACACTTGATGTGTTTTTAAGGCCTTTGCTTCAAACAAGCCAAGAAGAAAACTTTCAAGGGGAAACATGCTCCCTGAAGGGAAGACTGTATTGGCAGCACCCACAGTGTCTTAAGCAACATTAAACACTTAACAGCTCTTGATAGATGAGCTAGGAATTTGGAGCATATATGCCCCTGGGAAATCAGCCAAAAACACTGCATGGCTATATATTTTAAATCTATAGTAACAGCTCAGACAAATTGAGGTTGTTCTCAACTCTGACCCTCACAGGGCTCCTCCCTGATGAAAGTTGCTTTCCTTTCCCCCTGGTGTTCTCATTTTACTTCTTAGAGAAGAGAGCAAAATGTTCTGTATGGAATTTTATCTTTAAATTTCTGTGGCCAGTGAGGAGAGCCCAAGGGCATGTGTCAGGAAAATGGAAGGACCCAGGTGTGTGGTCTCATCTTCACAGCGTGATATATTTAACACTTTAATAGTCTAAATTGAACACACTGAACTTGGAGCCTTTTTCTTACTTGAGGAAAAAAAATCATGTTTTGACAAATTCCATACAGCTCAACTGAAATCAAGCCTGTTAGCCAGAATCAAAGGCCACAGGCAACTGTCCTTAGAATTTCTAAACTGTTGTCTAAATAGACTGATGAGATGACATGGTTGTCCAGAGTAATGTTCTTACACAGGCCAACTTGACATGACAGGAACGTTTATCAAGGAATGAAATTCATGTCAGGCATGAACATGTTCAGCTGTCTCTTTCATTGCTGTGATTGAATTTGTCATAACACAGGACTGTGCTTGCATACCTGGTTTACCCAGAGATCTTTTTGTGTTTGACAGTTGCTACTCTAGGAGCCTAACATCCTGGTTCCTAAGAGGAAGGTTAAATTGTCTTTTTCCAGTTTTGCATCACAGAGGGAAGAGTATAACTTGTTGGGCAAGGCTAGTGTAGTGGAAGAGCAAAAGCATGAGAATCAGGAATCCTTTCCTTCTGGGCATCTTAGGCAAGACTGATTTACAACCATGACACTGAAAAGAATGGAATAGTGGTTTATTTAGATCAATCAATTCTTCTGAGCTTCCACTAGCCTGTATTTGTGCCTTATCCTGAATCCACTCCCTAGGGCTGAAATTAGATCCGCCTCTGGAGATGGGATGTTCAATGAACAGCCCTCTGTTGAACAGACATCCTTCAAGACAGAGAAGAAGGGGGGCACCTGGGTGGCTCAGCCGTTAAGCGTCTGCCTTCAGCTCAGGTCATGATCCTAGGGTCCTGGGATCGAGCCCTGCATTAGGAAGCCTGGTTCTCCCTCTCCCACTCCCCCTGCTTGTGTTCCCTCTCTTGCTGTATCTCTGTCAAATAAATAAAATCTTAAAAGAGAGAGAGAGAGAGAGAGAGAGAGAGAGAAGAAGGAGCTAAGCAGAGGGGAAGGGTTGCATGTGATCACAGCATAAGCATGGATCAGGCTGAGGAGAACTTGAAACCCACCTTAACCAGGGCCTTCTCAGTCACTGTAAACCTCTGAAAGAAGGAAATGCTTGGGGGCGGGGAGGGTTTTCTCTCTCTCCACAGTGACTCCCCTTGGTAGTCGAAAGCCCCAGTCCCTTGACACAGCCTTCAAAGACTTCCTGATATGGTCTTGCTTACTTTCCCAACTTAATTTCTTGCCTTTCCAGCTTCAATCTTTACGAACAGACAACCCTTCTATATGTGTCATGCCACATTCAGGTCTGCCCTTGCATGCTGCATTGCCATTGTCTGGCTAATTTCTTCTTTAGCCTTTAGGATTCAAGTTAAGATTCATCTTGTTCAAGACATTTCTTCAAGACTCACAAGACTGGATTAAGTTCCTTTTTTGGGCATCCATAATACTCTGTGCATATCTTCATGGTTGACCGAATGACATTTTTGTATAATTATTTGTCTCTTCTCCTTTCCCTCACATAAGAGGTACTGACCCCCCTTCTGGAATGAAGAACATATTCCCTCAGATGCTGGAAGTGCCACTGGAGATAGCCCTCAAATGTCAGCTCCCTGCGGGGACTGCCTTTGTTGAAAAGAGCCACCTAAGCCAACTTAGCTCCCTTTTCTGTGGTGTCAGCATCCAATGACTAACCAACACAGTGGTTAAAGGCTCGGCCCTTACACCTAGGGAGGTTCAAGTTCTGAAGCTCACTAGAAATTCAGAAATCTCTGCAGGGTCAGCTGCAGTTTCCACTGATACTGCATCAAAGCTCAACGTCTCCCTGTGCCTAATCCTGCTTCCTTCCTGCCTTTCCAAGGGTGTTGATTCCAAGAACTCCCTCACCAATTTTCTGCATGTTATTCTCCACTTCAGAATCAGCTTCCAGTGATCGCCATGTATGACACTACCTTCATTTAATCTGAGAAAGTTGAGGACAGAGATGCCTTATTCATCTTTGTATTTCTAGCACACAGCAAGGTGTCTGGCACAGAGTGTGCTTTCAACAAATGCTGGTGGGCAGTTTGAATAAATGAAATTTGAAGTGAGAGAGGCTTTTGGTATTGCTAAATAAAATGAAGTGGTCAATCAGGTTTCCTCTAGAAGGCATATTGCTTCATCACACTGATAGCCTCAACAATTAAATAGGGGAAGAGCCCTGGACTTGGAGTTAACATATCTGGGTACAAGTTTTATTCTTCCCCTTATTTATCAAGCTTGCACATTGTTGGATTCTAGCACCAAACCAAGGGCACTCTCAAAGCAGGTGATTTGAGAAGAATTTAATAAAGGGACCACTTACAAGGCAAAGGTCAAGTTCAAGGAAACCAACAGACAGTGCAGTATTGGGAGGCATTAACATGTTACCATCTCTAGGCCTGAAGGGTTAGGGTGAAGGGGGCTGAGTATAGAACCCAGAGAGGCCACTGGAAGGGAACTGTGGTTTACCTAGAAGGATACAGCTTGTTCACTGGGGCCTGGTAAGAAGCGAGTTGGGGAAATAAACGCCCAAGGCTTATTCTCCATTGCCCTCCTCTCTCCTACCGGTGTCTCCCCTTGGACAAACCCAGTGAGAAGCCAGAAGCCCAGGGGGTCCTTGCTGTAGGCCAGTGGATTCCCAGGCACAAAGGACAGAGAAGGGGGAGAGGGTGGAGAGGGAAGAGAATGGGTCTGGAGTGAAAACAGAAGATAACCAGCATAGGGACCACAAAGACTCAAGAGTTTAACTGATTTGCCTCGGACCTGGGGAAGGGAGCTCCACCCAGTCTGCTGGATGGGTAAGATACATAAACATGCTTTGTTAACTGCAAACTGAAATACTGATATTACTATGGTCTAACTGAAAATATTCACTTAATGTTTCCAAGAGTGGGTCTTCCTACAATCCAGATCTAGGAAGAGTTGTAGCAGAGAGCGCTACTGATTCAGTAGCAGGAAATCACTCCCATGCCTGCTGGCTATACTGCATTTTGATTCACGGAGACTGGGGTTTGGAAAGGCCAACTCTGAATCATGACCTTGTGCCCTGAAATTTCAGTTCTTCTTCAGTTCATACATAAGCATGTAGCACGTTTTCCTCTGTGAGGGGATTCAGAATTATGAGCCACTAAATGCTACAGTCCAGCATTATTGGGAGAATAGTATCACTTATTTGCTCAATATTCATTAAAAAAAATCTATATCATAGCTACTCTAACTCCTGCCATAGCTTTCATTTTCCATCCAGTGGAAACTGGCAGGATTTCAAATCTTCTGGAGTAAAGAAAATGTGTCCAGACTCAATACCATTTGTGGGAAATGAATTCACAGTAGTTGAATTTAGTTTTTTAAAAACTAACAATTCTTTCATTTGATTTATATTTTATTACTTTAAAATTCCATTTTATTATTTTGTTTGTGCATACGAGTGTGGCTATGAGACCTAGAAAGCCAGAAAGTTTGAATTTCCTGCGTCCTTTAGCAAAGGGCATTGTGGAACGTGTGCTTGCAAAGCAGTTTCAGTTTCATCATTTAATCTCCTTCCCTCCCTCTCCCTCTCTTTCTCCTCCTTCTCTCCTTCTTTCTTCCACACATTAGTGCATGTGTTCACTTCATACATATTTACTGAAACGCTGCTGTGTACCAGTCAGTCTTCTAGGGAGCAGAGATACAGAAATGAACAAACTGAGAAAAACTGCTGCTTATATTCTAGTGGGGGAGACAGGCAATAAACAAGATATGTAAGTAAAATATGTATTATGTGAAATGTTGGATTGTGAGAAAAACCAACTAAGAAAGAGAAATGGGGGAGTTGAACTGCAATTTTTCAGAGTGATCAAGAAATGTTCATATTTAACAATATGGGTTGGTCTAAACCAACATAAAATGAAGTTATACCATGTATTACAAACACAAAATTTTGGTTCTAAATCCCTTAATGTAAAGACTGAATAACTCGGTGAGATTCTCTGAGTCCCACATTTTTTGCCTGCAAAGTAACAGAGGTGGAGTGGGGGCAGGGAAAGTAGAAATGCTCTTACTGTAGTGAAATGATTTGGTGTAATATATAAACATAAAACTCAAAAATCATTCGTGACTCCTCTAATTCTTTCAGTCTGTCAGTAAATTCTCTTGGCTCTGCTGTCAACATATGTCCAGAATCAGACCACAGCTCTCACCTCCCCTGGTACCACCTTGGTCTGAACTACTATCATATCTTGTCTGGTTTATTGCAATGAACACCTCATGGCCTCCCAGCTCCTTACCCTACACACATCAGCTAGAATGAGCCTTCAAAAAGTCAGGTCTTGTCACTCTTTTGTTCAAACCCTGCACTGGCTCCCAGTTCATACAGAGTAACTGCCAAAGTCCTTGCAATGCCCTGCAAGGCTCACTTGATCTTTCCTACAGCTCCTGCTCTCACTCTCCTCTGGCCACACTGGCATCTTCATTCTTTCTTGAATGTCAAGAATTTTCTGCCTTTAGGCCTATGGTTTATCTTCCTCTATCTGAAATGCTTTCCCTAACTTATTCATTTCACTAACTCCCTCAAATCTTTCTTCAGTTCTCTTCTCAGTGAGGCCTATAAGGACTATCCTCATGAAACTTCTCAACCTCTCCCCTTCCCCATCTGTACCCTTGACCCCCATCTCCTGCTCTACTTTCTTATTTCAATAGTACTCATCACTTTTATACATTTGATAACATTCACTAAAACAAGTGACTTATTATGTTTATGTGTATCTCCGCCTGCTACAAATAACTCTACAAGGGCAGCGCATGTGCCAGGAATAATGCCTGGCCCAGAGTAGGCACTCAATAAGTATTTGTTTAGAAATAATTAATGCTCTCTCATGTGTGTGCATGTGCGTGTCACACACACACCATACAAACTTTTCCTAAACCCTCATTTTCTCTCACACTGTCCTCCGTCCAAACCACTTTCCTACACGCTTTTTGGTCACATATCCTACTGTTATGGACTGAATGCTTGTGTTCCCCTGCCAGATTCAAATATTGAAGCCCTAACACCTAGTGTGGCTATATTTGGAGATGGGTCGTTGAAGGAAGTAATTAAGGTAATTACTAGTAATTAAGTAATTTTTTTTTTTAGAGAGAGTTGGGAGAGAGGCAGAGGTAGAGAGAGAGAGAAAGAATCCCAAGCAGGCTCCACACTCGGTGGGGAGATCTCACAACCCTCAGATCATGACCTAAAAAGATATAAAGAGCCTGACACTTAACTGACTAAACCACCCAGGTGTCCCACTAGCAATTAATAATTAAATGAGGTCCTAAAGGTGGGACCCTGATCCCATAGGATTAGTCCTTTTTAAAAAGAGACAACAGAGAATGTGCTCTCTTTCTCTATTCTTGCTCATGCACTGAGGAAAGGCATGTGAGCGCACACACAGAAAGCAGCCATGTGTAAGTCAGGAAGAGAGTTCTCACCAGGAACTAAATTGGCCAGCGCCTTGATCTTAGACTTCCAGCTTTCAGATCTGTGAGATATAAACTCTTAACTGCTTAAGCCAGCCAGTAGTTGGTGTTTTGTTTAGGTAGTCCTAGTAGACTAATATACCTATTCATGTGTTTAGACTCACCTTAAAGCTCTCCTGCTCCATTAAGTCATTGCCAAATATATTAATCAATAGGGACATCCATTTACTGACTTTTGATAGCATTTTGAGGTAAATGACAAATTTTAGAGTTTGATTATAGTTTGCATTGACTTATTCTCTGTTTTATGTATGTGTATCTGGTCTCCCTACAAAAGTATAAGCTGGTTTATGAGGGCAGAGGATGAAACAAAAACAAGTCCATGTTGCCAAGTTCCCTTTGAGGAAAACAACTGTGTTGTATTTACAGAGAGGATTATAGGATTATTTTAATGCCCAAGGTCACATAAATGGTTCTGAAACAGAACTAGGTAGAGTTCTCATAAATCCAAGACCAGTATTCCATTTTTGAACAAGGATCCTTTTTGATAGATGTTGAATTCATAAGAAAATGAAGGCTTTGTAAAAATATGTTTATGACAAAATGGAGTTCCTAAGGACACCAAAGTACGTTTTCCTGACACCAAACTAAGGAATAAGAGGCAGGTTGTCAGAAATGAAATTCTGGATCTTATCTCATTTCTCAATTATCTACAACATCGTGTACCCCCACCTTCCTGCTGTGCAGGCAAGCTCGTCAGTGGCACACTGGGGCTGAAATAATGAGGAAGAGCAGGAAAGTAGGAAAAGGAGCATGGACTACGCATTCATTGATCAAGCAGGCAGGCAGCTGAAAGGGCTAAGAAAATAAACACATTTAGATAATTACCCTTGTGGAAAAAAATAAGCAACCACCATTTGGTGTATAAGATTATGGGAAAGGGGAGCGTGCTGTCCTGACTTAAACAGGAGCTTGCTCAGACTTTGACTGGAGATGTGATACACATACTTTTCCATAGTACACATTTCTACAAACTAAACAAATTATTACCAACAAAAATTGGGTTTTAAATACATTCCTTTTCCTAAGTTACCATAGCATGTTTGGTGGTTGGGTTCTCAGGTCAGCCTGCAAAGTTCTCTTTGACCTGAAGTATTGCAATTTTGGTGTAACAACTACACCAAACTGAAAATAATATAAATTACTGCTGATGGTTAAGTTAAAAATATTTCATCTGAGAAGGAGGAGAAAGTGGATGCGCATTCCTATAGAAATTCTGGAGGAATTTTGGGTATCTATCAATCTTTGTATAGTGCTGTTGTTTACCATATTTATTTTTGCTTGTAAAGGCACAACTTTAGTTTTCTTTAATATGTACCTGCCTAGTACTACTTTTTCACATATAGAACAGGTCAAAGAAGAATGAATGAAAAAAATAAGACAGGAATTTTTATCAGGAAACTAAGCAAGAAGAAGCAAAGAGAAAACGGTTAGAGAAAGTGTGACTGAATGTTCAAAAGACAGCATGCTTGATGAGTGGGCTGGAAGTGTGTAGAGGAAAGGCAGAGGCTGAGCATGTGGATAGGCCAGTGCGAGCTGATGGAAAGAGTGATGTTTTGGAGTCCATCTTGACTTGGACTTTCATTCTGCACAAACTGTAATTCTGGACAAATTACTCCCTTAACGTCTCTGCCTTGATTTCCTTCCTCATCTGTAAAATGAGGAAAGTCTTTGCTTCAAAACATTGGTGTGAGGATTAAAGGAGGGAATATAGCTAAAACTGAGAGTAGAGGAATCCAAAAATAAGAGTCATCAGTAAGAGCGCTGCTACAGGTCAACAGGGTGGGATTGTGCAGATAGGTAACAGGGGCAGAGCACTGGCTGGTTATGGTCTGGAATGCACTGGAGCTTGAAGGTGAGGTGGGAGAGGGCATGGTAGGAGCACTGAGGGAGGAGCACAGAGTGTGTGTGTTGGGACTATTCTTATATGCCCACAGTGGAGGGAATAAATGCATAATGGAATGTATTATACTGTGCTCTGTTCTGCAGTGGAGTTTAGCATAGCCTCAATTCTTGTTTTTCATTGAGAAAGTAGCACAATATCTCTGGAGTCTTTATCTGTAAGCACGATTGGGTTGCTTGTGAATGTTGAAAAGAAATTAGGGTTATAGCCCCAGGGCACCATTTCTGAGTAGCCTTGTGCTGCAGGGGAACAATAGGAGCATTGCTCTGTAAAGCACTGTATCTATTTATTATCTCCCCAGGGGAATGTTAGAAGGCAACCAAGTCACAGGGAGGTTGCAGTAAACAGTAAGGACCTTTTCATGTCTTTCCTAGGAAGGAATGACTTCACCCTTCGCTTTGTGTCCAGCTTGACCAATCTACAGCCTTGCTTTCCCAGGATGCCTTTTTCATTTCTCTTTTCTTTTACCACAGGGATTTTCAGTTGGGCTTTGGTGGGGCGGTGGGGGAAGAGGATATCAAAAATAGCAGAGAAGCTTTTTCAAAATGCACATGCCAACAGCCTGTCTGGGTGGGCTTCAGTACCTGGTGCCCCCTTGAGAGAAACAGTGGATCCCATCCAGACCCAACTCACAACTAGAAGTCAAATTTCTCTATCACATGCTCTTTTCTTTATACTTGGACCTGTACAAACTTCTTTGCAGTCCTCTTCATCTTATGCTGTCTAAATTCCCTAAATAATCTCAGAGAGCCATGTTGCATTCAAGGAAGGATGGGCTTATTGGTTAGCTATTTATATTTTCTAGAATTAATTGTAAGGTTGCATTTATTTATTTATTTGAGAGAGAGAGGGAGCAAGCACATACCTGTGAGCAGGGTGAGGGGCAGAGGGGGAGGAAGAGGGAGAAGGAAAGAATTTCAAACAGACTGCGCTGAGCAGGAAGGCCGACGTGGGGCTTGATTTCAGGACCCTGAGATCATGACCTGAGCTGAAACTAAGAGTTAAATGCTTAACCGAATGAACCACCGAGGCATCCATAGAAGTAATTGTAAGTAACTTTGTAACTGTTTTAAAACTTCATTAAAAAACTGCAGATGACAAAAGTCAATCTTCCAATTTTCTCCAGAAGCCAAAATTTATAGGAAAGAATGGAGAATTGGCTTGAGACTCGGTGGTGTGACCAGCACTCTTTCCTGGGAAGGGAAAAAGAAATCAAAGGATGAGAGACCTGAAGGGACTTTCCAGGCCCTAGGAAACTGCTTAGGGGCCTAGAATCGTGACAATCTTCCTACACGCCCTTATGGATATCCCACGGTTCAAGGCATGGCCTAGATATATTGTTTCCAAGCGAAGAAAACTCCACTGGGGTATTGAACAGAATATTCTAAGAATCTTTTAAATCAACAGCTCTGCTGCTTGACCATGAGGAATGTGCCCTCCCTGGGGAGGCCTGGAGAAGACGGAATGTGCACCAACAGTGGGGCCTTACCTCATCCTCCTCCAGTCTCTGTGGGCTCTTGTTCTGCAACATGATAGCTGGACCTCCCTGCCCTCTGCGTCTGCACTCTGGGCAAAACTGTGAAGTGGACTAGACTTGCCTTTCATTTCATCCATTTCAGCCTCAATGACACTTTATACCCTCATACTGCCCCCTGGCTGTTCAAAACTTATTTGGGGAGATGCAGTATATATTAAAATTTGCAAACTAATAGTCTATTTATAGATATTTTATCTCAAGAGTCTTTTAAGTTTTTATTTAGAACTAGTTACCAACATTTGAATCAAGAAACAAAATCCCAGATTCTCAGCCCTTCATGAAAAAATTCTAAAGTTCTAGCCTCAATAGACCACCTTTCCTCGTGTTACCCCTTCAGATGGGGAGTTTGGGCTCTTGAATTTGATACAGTCCTCAGCCCTCCCTCTTACTTTAAATGGACATGTTTCACTCAATTTTTTAAAGAATGTATAGACTCAAAAATATTGTGGTTTGCTACTTCCCAGTGTAGGAGTATGGGTAAGCAACATTGGCATTCATCAGATTTGAACTCCAGCCTGTGTGACAGAGGGCACATTACTTTACTCTGGACCTCTTTCTCTCATCTGTGAAATGGGGATAATAATACTACTTTCATAAGTTGTCAAGGGGATTATATAAAATATTTCTATACAGCACCTATAATGATGCTTATTCATAGAAAACTCCCAAATAAGCCATTTGGAGGACTTCCTCTCAAAAAGTATTTCATGTATTACACTTTTCCTAATCCTTTCTCTCCTTTCTCCTTTCTCTATGCTTGTTTCCGATTCATAAACACAAACATTTTTGCTACTCATTCAACAAATATGGAATTAAATGTCAACTAAGTGTCAGTCAATGTGTTAGGTACTGGAAAAAGTAGGTGCAAGGAAATGTATTTTCTTTCTTTCTCTTTTTAAAATATTTTATTTATTTATTTGAGAGAGACAGAGATTGAGAGAATGAGCAGGAGGAGGGGCAGAGGGAGAAGCAGACTCCTTGTGGACAGGGAGCCCAACATGGCACTCAATTCCAGGACCCTGGGATCATGACCTGAGCTGAAGGTAGATGCTTAACCGACTGAGCCATCCAGACACCCAGGGGGCATATTTTCATAATAAGACACATTGGACCATGATAACATCCAGGAGGACACAACAATAAACACAGTTGTAATAATCATTTTCATTCGTGAGTAAATGGTATGCTCATAAACAGTCTCTCCCAAAAAAAGAAAAAAAAGCCCCTTGTAGTATTTGCCAATTTCCATGGTGTAGATAATCCCACCATGGGTGATTTCAAGCTATTAATGGTTTACAATTGGCTTTTGTGAGCCAGTAGGAGTAGGTCCCAGCACATGCTGTTTGTACTGAACTTTTACCATACAAAGCCTCTTCCTGTGTATCCTTTAAGCAGGCACAGTTTGGGTTATTATCTATTTCAGAAAGAGAATTCGAGGCCCAGAGTTCTGTGATTTTCCCAAGATCACAGAGATAGTGAATTTGGTACCAGAAAATAAGGTTTCTGATTCAAGTCCAGAATTTTTCTAACATACTGTCTTGCTGTCTTGCACAGTATCCCTTCAACTTTTTCAGACATTCAAGTATTAAAAAGATTTACTACTTATCCACCTTGTCAAGAAGCTAAAAGAGAATGTGTTCTACTAAATGTGAGTGTAACTAAGAGGGTGAACGTGATGCAGGGAAGAGGGCTCCTATACAAGAGACAGGTGAAGGTAATCACAAGGATGGTGACAGGAGCAATGTACCAAGAAGTCATCTTACAAGGATAGCCTTGTAGTAGGCCTACTGTTCAACAATTCAAAGTGGAGTATGTCAGAGGCTTTGAGGGAGATTTTTTCAAGAAGAAAAATGGAATAAAGGGTTATAAATGTATCCAGAGGGATTTATCAAGTAAGGGAGAGTTTGATGATAAATAAGGAGATAGAAAAATAAATAAATGAAAATACGAGACAATTATTAACTCTAGGAAAAATTAAAAGCAGTAAAAATCAGGAAAACTCATTATAGCATAATATATATCTCAGCTCTAAGCAGTATTTATATTGTCAGAATAATGTAAACATTAAATATTGATTCAATCAATGTTATGGTTTGCTATATTGGGAGAAGAGGAAATAAACGTATATTCAAGTGGTGGGAAAGAGGTGTGTGTGTGTACGTGTGTGTGTGTAGGGAAATATTTCATTTTTATGACTGAAATAAAAAAATCAAGAAATAGTGTTATTTGCATTCCATTGAATGATAATTGAAAGAAGTTGCCTCTTGGGACTATAAAAATAATGTGTGTATAGTGGGAAACCTAGGGAGACCGTAAATTTTCATAGTAAGTGTTATAGAACTGTTTGTCTCCTTGAATAATAAACAATATGTCTTTGATGAAAGAGAACTAATACTAATAAATTAATACTAACAAATTAATATACCCATATTTTCTTGTATCAAAAAAGAATTAAAAACCTAATGTAGTAATTTTAACACGAGGCAAAAGCAAATACATGGACTAAGAGTACTAAAAGAGATAGTTCAGAAGATATAGCCATCTTAAACTATATATCTAACCACATAACTTCAAAGTATTTTTTCAAGAAAAAGGGACTACAATAAGAGTTTTGTAAATTAACAATAATAGATACCTTTATGAAACCTCTCAGAAACTCACAGATCAAGCAATCATGGTAAGTAAGGATGAGAGGATTCAAATAAATTTGATCTGACAATTGATGTAGAATTTCAACTTAATTACATATTATCTTTAAGTACATATATTTACAAAGTATTATGTAAATACAGCCCGATAGGGAATCTTTACATATTCTAATAATTTGATATCATATATTGGCTATAGCAGAGAGAGTCTAAGGTGGTTCCCTTTATAACATTCCTGATGTTTGTTGCTTATGCCTTTATGTAATTCCCTCTCCTTGAGTGTGGGCAGAACCTGTGATTTATTTCTAAAACTAACAAAGTATGACAAAAATGAATGGATATCACTCCCATAATTATATTACATTATATATGACTCTGTCTTACTAGCAGACTCTCTCTAGACATTCTTGCTGCTGACCTAATGAAATGAGTGGCCACGTTGGAGAAGCCCACTTGGCAAGGACTTGTGGATAACCTATAGGAACCAGAGGAAGCCTCTTTGAATGGAGGGCCCTTTACCTGACAACCAACAAAAAGCTAAGCCCCCAGTTCTACAACCATAAGGAAATAAATTCTGCCAAACTGAGTGAGATTAGAAGCAGATTCTTTTCCAGTTAAGCCTCCAGATAAGAATGCAGCCTGGCTGACTGACATATAGTCTTGGGAGACCTTTGATTATATGTACCAGCAACAATTAACTAGAAAATAATAGAAAAATCTTATTTATTTATTTATTTATTTATTTATATTTTTTTATACTAATTTTTTTTATTATATTATGTTAGTCACCATACAGTACATCCCTGGTTTTTGATGTAAAGTTCCATGATTCATTAGTTGCATACAACACCCAGTGCACGATGAAATACGTGCCCTCCTTACTNGGAACACAAGCAAGGGGAGTGGGAGAGGAAGAAGCAGGCTCATAACAGAGGAGCCTGATGTGGGGCTTGATCCCATAATGCCGGGATCATGCCCTAAGCTGAAGGCAGATGCTTAACTGCTGCACCACTCAGGCACCCCATGATTACCCCCCCTTTCTTTATCCCTTTCTTTTCCTACTGATCTTCCTACTT
>NC_048220.1:121849893-121946146 GCF_002007445.2 Ailuropoda melanoleuca | reverse complement strand
GGGGTCCCCTTTCTCCACATCCTCTCCAGCAATTGTTGTTTCTTGCCTTGTCAATTTTTGCCATTCTAACTAGCGTAAGGTAGTATCTCAGTGTGGTTTTGATTTGAGTTCCCCTGATGGCTAATGATTTTGAACATTTTTTCATGTGTCTGTTAGCCATTTGTATGTCTTCATTGGAAAAGTGTCTGTTCATATCTTCTGCCCATTTTATGATTTGTTTATTTGTTTCTCGTGTATTGAGTTTGAGAAGTTCTTTGTAGATCTTGGATACCAGTCCTTTATCTGTGGTGTCCTTTGCAAATATATTCTCCCATTCCGTGGGCTGTCTCTTAGTTTTTTTGACTGTTTCCTTGGCTGTGCAGAAGCTCTTTATCCTGATAAAGTCCCATAAGTTCATTTTATCTTTTATTTCTCTTGCCTTTGGCGATGTGTCGTGAAAAAGGTTGCTCTGGCCGATGTCATAGAAGTTGTTGCCTATGTTCTCCTCTAGAATTTTGATGGATTCCTGTCTCACATTGAGGTCTTTCATCCATTTGGAGTTTATTTTTGTGTATGGTGTGAGAGAGTGGTCAAGTTTCATTCTTTTGCATGTAGCTGTCCAATTTTCCCAGCACCATTTATTGAAGAGACTGTCTTTTTTCCACCGGATGTTTTTTCCTGCTTTATCAAAGATTAGTTGCCCAAAGAGCCGAGGGTCCATTTCTGGGTTCTCTATTCTGTTCCATTGGTCGATGTGTCTGTTTTTGTGCCAGTACCATGCTGTCTTTGTGATCACAGCTTTGTAGTACAGCTCGAAATCCGGCATTGTGATGCCCCCAGCTTTGTTTTTCCTTTTCAACAGTTCCTTGGAGATTCGGGGCCTTTTCTGGTTCCATACAAATTTAAGGACTATTTGTTCCAGTTCTTTGAAAAATGTCCTCGGTATTTTGATCGGGATAGCATTGAAAGTGTAGATTGCTCTGGGTAGTATGGACATTTTAACTATGTTAATTCTTCCAATCCATGAGCATGGAATATTTTTCCATCTTTTTATGTCTTCCTCAATATCTTTCAAAAGTGATCTATAGTTTCTAGGATATAGGTCCTTTACGTCTCTGGTTAAGTTAATTCCAAGGTAACGTATGGTTTTTGGTGTTATTGTAAATGGGATGGATTCCCTAATTTCTCTTTCTTCAGTCTCGTTATTCGTGTATAGAAATGCAACTGATTTCTGGGCATTGATTTTGTATCCTGCCACCTTACTGAATTGTTCTATAACTTCTAATAGTTTGGGAGTGGATTCCTTTGGGTTTTCCATATAGAGTATCATGTCATCTGCAAAGAGAGACAGTTTGACTTCTTCTTTGCCGATTTGGATACCTTTGATCCCTTTTTGTCTTCTGATTGCTGTTGCAAGGACTTCTAGTACTATGTTGAATAATAGTGGCGAGAGTGGGCATCCTTGTCGTGTTCCTGATCTTAAGGGAAAGGCTTCCAGCTTTTCCCCATTGAGAATAATGCTTGCAGTAGGCTTTTCATAGATGGCTTTTATGAGATTGAGAAATGTACCCTCTATTCCTACACTCTGAAGGGTTTTAATCAGGAAAGGATGCTGTATTTTGTCAAATGCTTTTTCTGCATCAATTGAGAGGATCATATGGTTCTTGAGTCTTTTCTTGTTGATATGATGTATCACATTGATTGATTTGCGAGTGTTGAACCATGCTTGCATCCCAGGTATGAATCCCACTTGGTCATGATGGATAATCCTTTTAATGTACTGTTGGATTCTATTAGCAAGGATCTTGTTGAGGATTTTGGCATCCATATTCATTAGAGAAATCGGTCTGTAATTCTCCTTTTTGAGGGGGTCTTTGCCTGGTTTGGGGATCAAGGTAATATTAGCCTCATAGAATGAGTTTGGTAGCTTTCCTTCTGTTTCTATTTTTTGAAATAGCTTTAGGAGAATAGGTATTATTTCTTCTTTGAATGTTTGGTAGAATTCCCCAGGAAAACCGTCTGGGCCTGGAGTTTTATTATTTGGAAGGTTGTTTATCACTGACTCAATTTCTTCATAGTTAATTGGCCTATTTAAGAAATCTATTTCTTCCTGTTTCAGTCTTGGTAGTTTATAGGTTTCCAGGAAGGCCTCCATCTCTTCCAGATTGTTTAGTTTTTTGGCATATAGCTGTTGATAAAAGTTTCTAATAATCCTTGCAATTTCAATGGTGCTGGTCGTGACCTCTCCCTTTTCAGTCATAATTTTAATAATCTCAGTCCTTTCTCTTTGTTTTTGGACAAGTTTTGCCAGTGGTCTATCAATTTTATGGATTCTCTCAAAGAACCAGCTTCTAGTCCTGTTGATCTGCTCTACTGTGGTTCTGGTCTCTAATTCATTGATTTCTGCTCTAATCTTGGTCAACTCCTTCCTTGTCAGTGGGTTAGGCCTGTCCCTCTGTTGCTGTTCCAGTTTCTTGAGGTGAGAATATAGAAACTGCATTTTAGATTTTTCTATTCTTTTGAGTGAGGCTTGGATGGCTATGTATTTCCCCCTTAGGACTGCCTTTGCAGTATCCCATAGGTTTTGGACCGTTGTGTATTCATTCTCGTTGGTCTCCATAAATTGTTTAATTTGTTTTTTGATTTCCTGGTTTATCGAGTCATTCTTGAGCAGGATGGTTCTTAGCCTCCAAGTGTTTGAGTTTCTTCCAGGTTTTTCCTTGTGGTTGAGTTCCAATTTCAGAGCGTTGTGGTCTGAGAATATGCAGGGGATAATTTCAATCTTTTGGTATTGGCTGAGACCTGTTTTGTGTCCCAGAGCATGATCTATTCTTGAGAATGTTCCATGGGCATTTGAATAGAATGAGTATTCTTTGGTTCTGGGGTGTAGTGTTCTATATATATCTATGAGGTCCAACTCGTCGAGTATGGCATTCAAAGCCTTTGATTCTTTGCTTAGTTTTTGCCAGGGTGTTCTGTCTATTTCTGATAGTGGGGTGTTGAGGTCCCCTACTATTACTGTGTTCTTATCTATATGTCTCTTTATTTTGGTTAAGAGTTGGCTTGTGTATCTTGCTGCTCCCCTGTTGGGGGCATATATATTAATAATTGTCATATCCACTTGTTGAATACTTCCTTTAAGAATAATATAGTGCCCTTCTGTGTCTCTCACTATAGTCTTTAGTTTAAATTCCAATCTGTCTGATATGAGAATTGCTACCCCAGCTTTCTTTTGAGGTCCATTGGAATGAAGATGGTATTCCATCCCTTTACTTTCAGTCTGGATGTATCTTTAGGTTCAAAATGAGTCTCTTGTAGACAGCAAATGGATGGGTCATGTGTTTTTATCCAATCTGCAACCCTGTTGCATTTTATGGGAGCATTTAGGCCATTTACATTGAAAGTGATTATTGAGAGATGATTTTAATGATGCCACGTTGCCTGTAAAGTCTTTGTTTCTATAGATTGTGAGTTTCTGTTCTGTATCACTCTTGGGGCCTTTTTACTTTTATAGAACCCCCCTTAATATCTCCTGTATGGCTGGTGTCGTGGTTACGAAATTGGTCAATGACTGGCGATTCTGGAAGGTCTTTATCTCTCCATCAGTTCTGAATGACAGCCTTGCTGGATAAAGGATCCTTGGCTGCATGTTTTTCTTTGAAAGAGCTTTAAAAATGCCCCCCCCCCAACACTTTCTCTCATTCCATGTCTGCGTTGACAGGTCTGACATAATTCTGATACCGTTGCCTTGGTATGTGAGAAATTTCTTTGCTCTGGCCGCTTTCAATACTGTATCCTTGGATCTAATATTTGTGAATTGCACTATGACGTGATATGGCATAGGTTTGTCGTGCTTGAGCTTGGGAGGGGTCCTCTCTGCCTCTTGGACATGAATGCTTGTTTCCTTTGCTAGATTAGGGAAGTTTTCTGCTACGATTTGTTCAAATATCTCTTCTAGACCTCTGTTTTCCTCCACCCCCTCGGGGATGCCGAATATTCTGACATTGGAATGTTTCATTGAGTCAGTAATGACCCATAACCTACATTCTTGAGATTGGATTTTTTTGAGCCAAGTTTCTATTTTAGCTTTCTCTTCTACTAACCCATCCTCCAATTCGCCGATACTTTCTTCCGCCTCATTCACCCTGGCTATCAGAGCCTCTAGTTTTGACTGCATTTGATTCATAGCATTTTTAATTTCTGCCAGATTCGCTCTCATTTCCACCCTTAGAGATTCTATATTCTCATTAATATTTTCATTAATACTTTTTTCAAGTCTATACATCATCTTGACCATTGTTACTCTAAACTCCATTTCTGATAATTTGGTTACATCCATATCCATTAGTTCTGTGGCAGAGGCCACAGACTCATTGTCTTTTCTTTGCAGGGGGGATTTCTCCTTCTCGTCATTCTGATGAGGAGAGGTTGTGGGGTTGTCCAGAGCCCAAATTATTGACCAGGACCCAGGCAGTGTGCAATTGTTTTGTAGTGACCTTAGGGATGTGGGCTTCTTGATTTTTCAGCCTGCCTTCTGGGGGAGGGGCCTGCCGCACCGATACTCAGGGAACCCTGCTTGGGTAGAGTCTCCGTGTTCCCTGCAAGGTGGGATGGGGATGGGCACACTGTGAGCCGGTCTTTCCAGGCTTTTGTTCTCTGGCGGCTTTCCCTGGCGGTCTGCTGTGCCTCTACTGAGAGAGCAGCAGTTGCCAAATCTCAGCCTCTGTCTCAGAACAGAGGGATCGCAGACCATTCTCCACTGGCCCCTCTGGCCACTTTAAGTCTGTTTCTGTTGGTGCTGCTAAACCCTGTCGCGTCCCGGGATGTGCGCCCCACACCCGGCACCCCAGCCCTCACTTCCAGGGCCTGCGTGTCTCTGTCCTTTGTGTTTCTAACACCGCCAGCCACCAGCCACACACCACCCCTGCCACGCGCTCTGGAGCTCCGGTTTTCAGTCTGGTCCTGCGTGTTCCCCGGCTCATGGTCTCAGTCTGCTGTCTCGCAGGTGCCAGTCCGCGAGTCTGCCCGCTCCCCAGTGCAGGTGGCTACCACTTCCCGGCGCCTGAACACGGCGGCTCCCTCCCCCTTCCGTTTATCTTCCGATATCTGTGCACAGCTTCAGGGCTCCCCACTTCGTACCTCAATACTCAGCACTGGAGATGTTCATTTGTAGAGATCCAGATGTATCTTCCTGCATCTCAGGCTGATTCCGTGGATGTTCAGGCTGGTCTGGAACCTATCCAGCTCAACTCAGGGGACCAGCTGAAAAAGGGGACCCCTACTCCTCCACCATCTTAAAATTCCAAAATTTACCATTTAAAAACATGTAGTTCAATGGTATAAAGTACATTCATATTGGTGGCACCATTGCCACCTTCCATCTTCAAAACTCTTTTCATTTTTAAAATCTGAAACTCTAAAACCATTAAACAATAACTCCCCATTCTTCCCTCCCCTACTCCTTGGCAACCACCATTCTATTTTTGTGGCTCTAGGATTTTGACTACTCTATGTGCTTCATATAAGTGGAATCATATTGTCATTTTCTTTCTTTTTTTTTCATATTTTATTTGTTTATTTATTTGACAGAGAGAGGGAGAAAGAGAGAACAAGCAGGGGGAATGGCAGGCAGAGGGAGAGGGAGAAGCAGGCTGAGCAAGGATCCCGATGTGGCTTGATCCCAGGACCCTGGGACCGTGACCTGGGCCGAAGGTAGCTGATTAACCAACTGAGCCACCCAGGCACCCCTCATATGGTCATTTTCAAACTGGGTGATTTGATCTTTTGTTGTTGAGTTGTAGGAGTTAGTTATGTATTCTGATATTAAGTCCTTATATGATATATGATTTGCAATTATTTTCTTCCCTTTTGTAAATTGCTTTTTCACTCTGCTGATTATATCCTTTGATGCATAAAGTTTTTAAGTTGATGTCATCCCATTTGTCTATTTTTACTTTTGTTGCATGTGCTTTTGTTGTCATATCCAAGCAATCACTGCCAACTCCAAGGTCATGAGGATTTCCCTTTACATTTCCTTCTAGGAATTGTATAACTTTAGGTCTTATATTTAGGTCTTTACTATTTTAATTTTTATGTATGGTTTAAGATAAGGGTATATTTGTTGAGGAGACAGTCTTCTGCCATCAAAAAGAACGAAATCTTGCCATTTGCAAAGATGCGGATGGAACTACAGGTATTATGCTAAACAAAATAAGTCAGTCAGAGAAAGATAAATACCATATGATTTCACTCATATTTGGAATTTAAGAAACAGAGCAGATGAGCATAGGAGAAAGGAAGGAAAAATAAAATAAGATGAAAATTGAGAGGGAGGCAAACCATAGGAGATGCTGAACTCCAGGAAACAAACCGAGGGTTGCTGGGGAGGAGGTGGGGGGGATAACTGGGTATCAGGCATTAAGGAGGACACTTGATGTAATGAGCACTGGGTGTATGCATCTGATGAATGTCTAAATTCTACCTCTGAAACTAATAAAAAAAGATAAGGGTCCAACTTCATCCTTTTTCATGTGGATATTCAATTTTCCTCACACCAATTATTGAAGAGATTGTCTTTTCCTCATTGTTGCTCTTGGCACTTTGATCAAAGATTATTGAACCATATGACAGGGTTTACTTCTAGGCTTTCTATCCTATTTTATTGGTCTGTTTTTATGCCACTGCCACACTGCTTTGATTACTAGCTTTGTAATGTGTTTTGAAATTAGAAATATAAGTCTTCCAAATTTGTTTTACTTTTTAAAATTTTTTTTGACTATTCCGGGTCCCTTGAGATGCCATATGAATTCTAGGATGGATTTTTCCATTTCTGTAATAAGTGTCATTGGGATTTTGATAGAGATTTCATTGACTCTGAATCACTTTGGGTAGTATGAACATCTTAAATACTAAATCTTCCAATCTGTGAACACAGGATGCCTTTCTATTCATTTGTATCTTCTTTAATTTCTTTCAGCAATGTTTTGTACTTTTCAGTGTATAAAAGTCTTTCACTTCCTTGATTAGGTTTATTCCTAAATATTTTATTCTTTTTGATGCTATCATAAGTAGAATTATTTTCTTAATTTCCTTTTCAGATTATTCATTGTTATTATATAGAAATGAAACTAATTTTTTGTGTATTGACTTTATATCCTGAAACTTTGCTGAATTTGCTTATTAGTTTATTATTTTTTGTGTGGAATCTTTAGGGGTTTTGAGGATTAGTTAGGATTTTCTACATAAGATCACATCATGTGTGAACAGAGTTAATTTTACTTCTTCTTTTCCAATCTGGGTGCCTTTTATTTCTTTCTCTTGCCTAATAGTTCTGATGAGGGCTTCCAACACTATGTTGAATGGAAACATCTTTGCCTTGCTTTCTTAGGAAAAGTTTTAGTCTTTCACTGTTGGGTATGATATTAGCTGTGGGCTTTTCATAAATGGCTTTTATTATGTTGAGGTAACTTTCTTCTTTTCCTGGTTTGTTGAATGTTCAGTGTAAGAACTTCTGATGATTTTATGATATTTGACCTATTGTCAAAGATGAGGTGAAATGAATTTTTGGAGAGTCTTTCTAGAAAGCAATTTGGTATTATCTATTGAAACTAAAAATGTGCATACCTTACATCCCAGAAATTTACTTGTTGGCATCTGCCCTAGTAAATGCTAGCACAAATGTGCAAGGAAGTATGTATAAGAAGTTCATTGCATTATTGTCAGAATAGAAGAATGTTGGCAGCAACTTGAATGGCCATGCATGCTTAGGGAATCAACAAAAATAAAGGCAAAAGTGAAAACATAAACACACAACACACACACAAAACCCAGTGCGGAGCATTTATACTAAGAAATATTATATGGCTCTTTAAAAGGCCAATCTCTTTGTACCAACATACCTAGAATTCCAAAATATATGTTTGAGTGAAAAAGCCACACTACTTGAAGCCAGTGTATAGATTGACCAAAATCACATTTAGGTAAGGTATAACTAAATCTCAACACTAGCATATATAGTCCCTGTTACCAAGCATTTCCCCTTGTCTAACTCTGTTAATATTACATGAGGTAAGCAATAGTATTCTTACTTATTTACAATGAGAAACTGAGCCCAGAAATGTTAAAAAATTTGCTCAAGTTCACAAAGTAGTCAGAGTTAATACTTCAGCTTTACTGTAAAGCCTGTGCCCCTAACCATTATTGTATGTTGTCTTTATAATTTACAGAACTTTATTGTGGTCAAATGAGACAATATATGGAAAATCACTGTGTGCTTATAAAAAGGACAGACATGGAGTGATGTCACCAAGATGGTGAAATAGGCTGTTCCTCACAAGAACAGATTAACAACTATTCAAGAACAAGACACCACTGAGAGAATCCTAGAACACAGAAGTGAGACTGAAGTACTATAGAGACCAAGACAGACTGCATTAAAAGGGTAAGAGGAGAGGTCTTCCCTGAGCCTCTGGTTCCTCTAGTGGGAAAAGGGAACCTGGGATAGGGAAAGACAATCATTCCTTCTCTCCCAGCACTGGGGTCATTTTGTGGGAGTCCCTACTCTGATCTCACACCATGAAGATTGCAGGAGAATCTGTAGGGCTCAACCACTGGGAATCAGACTACGACAGAGAAAGGGAAAGGACTTGAAACCAGCATACAGATCTTGGCAGACCAAATTAATACCTGTAGTGCCCAAGGAGTAATCCTAATCAGCAGTTTTGTTCATTTGCAGAAGCACTTGGGGGTAAACTATGACCAGCGAACTTGGCAGGGTACAGATGTGCCTGCTTTAGATCCTCAAATGAGGAGTTTTGCTGGTCCCAGAGCCCAGTTTGCCCACACCCAGGCAAGGAGTAGAAACACAGTTCCACCCACTGCGGAGGATGTTTTCTAGCCACATCTGATCAGAAGTGCTGGCAACAACTCCTGGAAGCTGTATAGCCCAGTGGTGCTGCAGCTGAGTAGAGGGGCAGAGCTGATTGCCCCCCAAACAAAGCCAGTATGGGGTGTGGAGGGTTCTCATGCTACACACAGGTAGGTCGATTAGTTCATAGCTAAGGCTGAGGGTAGCTCCTGTCCCCACCCCAAAGAGAAAGACGGTTTGTGAAATTGACAGTAGCCTGGAGCAACCCTGACCCTTCCCATTTAGACAAGGGGGCTGACACAGCCTCATCCACTGTGGAGACTGTCTTCTTGCCCTACCTGAACCAGGAGGGCTGGTGACAACTCCTAGAAGCTATGCAGCCCAGCGGCTCTCCAGCTGAGTGGCAGGAGAGAAGAACTGGTTGCTCCCAGAGCAAAGACAGTACTGAGTGTGGAGCATACCTATGCTATGCAGAGACAGGGGAATAAATTCATAGTCAAGGCTGAGGGAAGCTCTTGGTCCCTCCCAACTGGAGAGACTATTTGGGAAGCTGAAAGTAGCCTGGAGCAGCCCCTTTACCTCCCACCCAGGCAAAGGGGCTGAGACATAGCTCCACTCACTGTGGGGAATGTCTTCTGGACCCATTTGACCAGAAAGTAGGACTGGTCACAACCTCTGGAAAAGGTGCAGCCCAGAGGTGTTTCAGCATAAAGAAGGGCAGGCAGGGCCAACAGTTTGCAAAACAAACCTAGCAGCTGTGTTCAGTCATGGAACTTGGGGTATGGGTTCCTTTGAGTTAAGACAACAAAGGGGTTACTGGCTTTAGAGCTGCTTCTCTTTCTGCATGCAGGCAGGGAACCTAATTCATAGCCCCATTCATTGCTGAATATAGCCTTCAACCAGTTTGACCAGAAAAACTAACTAGAGCATATGCAAAGCTGTATAGTCCATTCAACAGCCCTTCATACAGTGGCACTTGAACAAAGGGTACAGCATGTGGCTTACCCTGTCTGTATAGCAAAACCAGTGGCTCACCTGACTCAGGAAATTCAGTGCACACTTTGGCTTGATTAAGGTCCCCAAACAACAAGCTGCATAGGGCCTGAAACCATCCTGTTGCCCTTCCAGGTCAGTGAAGTTAATTCATAGCCCTATCTATTACTGAATATAGTACTTAGTCTCAATCATCTAGTAAAGCTGACCAAAGAATTCAGACAACCATGGAGCCTATTTCACTGCCTCACTTGAGTAGGAAACAAAGCCAGCAGCCTATCCAACTGTTCTGAGCCAGAGGCACACCCCCCATTCCTGTCCTCTGAGCTCAAACAGTTGCCTCATCCAAAAATAGACCATAGTAGTAGGTTCCACCTGCCCAAGGACATTACCAGCAGACATATCCAGAAACCCAGACTGGGCTGACTGGTGAAGAACAGTCTCTGCCAAAGCAAACCTATAACTTCTGGAAGAGGAGTCCAATTACTCAAATGTGCAGATACCAGTGTAAGGAATCAAGGATCATGAAAAATCAGGTAAATATAACACCACCAAAGGAATCTAGTAAAGCTGCAATAACCTGTCTGAAAGAAAAGCAGATCTGTGAACTATCAGATAAGGAATTCAGAATAACCCTCTTAAGGAAGATTAGCAAACAACAAGAAAGCACAGCGAGACAACAAAATGAAATTAGGAAAACAATGCATGAACAAAAAGAGAAGTTTGACACGGAAATAGCAACCATCAAGCAAACAAAAACCCCAGAAATACTAGAATTGAAAAATACAATAACCTAACTGAAGAATTCAATAATTTCAGAAGTAGACTTGACCATGCAGAAAAGAATCACCAGCAACCTGGAGCATGGGTCACTGGAAATTACCCAGTCAGAGGAAAAAAAAAAAAGAATGAAGATAGTCAATGGCAATTGTTGGGAATAATGACAAGAAACAATATTTGCATTATGGGAATTTTAGAAAAAGAAGAGAAAAAGAAAGTGACAGAAATTATGTGTAAAGTAGTAATGGCTACAGACTTCTGGAACCTGGGGAGAGAAATGGACATCCAGATCCAAGAGGTGCAAAGGACCCCAAATAGTTTGAACTTGAATAGGACTACACCAAGACACATTATAATTAAATTGTCAAAAGTCAAAGACCAAGAAAAGAATTTTAAGAGCAGCAAGAGAAAAGTTACGTTCAAGAAATCCCCTGTAACACTGTAGGTGGATTTCTTTTTTTTAATAATAATTTTTTATTATGTTATGTTAGTCACCATACAGTATATCCTTAGTTTTTGATGTAATGTTCCATGATTCATTATTTGCATAAAATTGTAGGTGGATTTCTTAACAGAAACCTTTTAGGCTAGAAGAGAATGAGATGACATATTCAAAATATTGAAAAAATAAGTGTCAGCCAAGAATTCTATACTTGGTGAAGTTGTCCTTCAGAAATGAAGGAGGGATAAAGACTTTCCTGAACAAACAAATGCTGAGAGAATTCAATACCACCAGACCTACCTTTAATGAAGTGCCAAAGAGTGCTCTTTGAGTGGAAGTAAAATAATGCTAATTAACATCATAGAAACATACAAAGGTAGCATAAACCTCACTAGTAATGCTAAATATGTAGTCACAGTTAGATTCTGCAATATAGGAGTGTTATCCAGCAATAACAGAACACACATTTCCTGACAAATCTGGTTTAAAAGCTAAAAAGAATAAATGTAACAAAAATAACCATAACTACAAGAATCTAAGTTAAGACAATATAAAAACATGTAAAATGTAACAGCAATAACCTAAAATGTGAGGGAGAGGAGAAGTAAGAGTGTAAAGTTTACAAATTCTATTTTTAAAAAGATTTTATTTATTTATTTGACACACACACACAGAGGGACAGAGAGTGAGAGAGAGAGAGAGAGAGCGAGCACATGCACAAGCAGGGGGAGGGGAAGAGGGAGAAGCAAGCTCCCAGCTGAGCAGGAAAGCCTTACGTGGGGCTTGATCCCAGGACCCTGAGATCATGACCTGAGCTGAAGGCAGACATTTAACTGACTGAGCCACCCAGGCATCCCTAAATTCTATTCAAATTAAATTGTTATAAATTTAAAATAGGGTATAATAAGTTTAAGACATTTTATGTAAGCCTAATGATAACCCCAAAGGAATACCCTGTAGTGATTAGAAGAAAGAATATGATAAAGAATTTAAAGTATGCTGATATCAAGAGCCATCAAAACACACAAACAAGCAGAATAAGAAACAAGAAACAGTGAATCAACAAAAAGACAATAAAATGATTAACAAAATGGCAATACTAAACCCTTACCTATCAATAACACCTTTAAAAAAAGATTAAATTCTCCAATTAAAAAATATAGACTATCCACATGTATTAAAAAAGATAATCTGACAATATGCTGTTTACAAGAAACTCACGTTAGCCTGAAAGACATACATAGATTGAAGATAAAGGGATGAAAAAACAAAAACAAAAACCAAACCATTTCAAGCAAATGGTAACCGCAAGAAAGCAGGGGGTAGTTCTACCTATATTAGACAAAATGGACTTTAAAGTAAAAATGGCAAAATGGGATAAAGAAGGTCATTATAAAATGATGAAGTGGTCAATACATAAAGAAGAAATAACAATTATAAATATTAATGCACCTAACATCAGAGCACCTAAATATATAAAGTAAAATTAACAGAGCTAAAAGGAGAAATAAACAGTAATATAATAATTGTTGAGGACTTTAATATCCCATTCTCAAAAATGAATAGATCATCAATACAGAAATAGTAAATTTGAACACTACAGATCAAATGGACCTAACAGACATATATAGAACATTCTATCTAACAATAGCAGAATATACATTCTTCTCAAGAACACATAGAACATTTTCTAGGATAGGACACGTGTTAGGCCACAAAACAAGTCTTAGTAAATTGAAGAGGATTGAAATCACACCAAGCATTTCTCTGACTACAATGGCATGAAACTAGAAATCAACAAGAGGAAAATTGAAAAATGTATGAACTTATGGAAATTAAACAACACTCTCCTGAACAACCAATGGATCAAAAAAGAAACTAAAAGGGAAAAAAAGAGTTTTTTAAAAAAATATTATATTTATTTATTTGAGAGAGAGAGAGAGAGAGAGAGAAAGTGAGAGAGAACAGAGGGAGAGGGAGAAGCAGGCTCCCCATGAGCAGGAAGCCCGAGGTGGGGATCAATCCCAGGATGCTAGTATCATGACCTGAACTGAAGGCAGATGCTTAACTGACAGAGCCACCCAGGCACCCTGGGAAATAAAGTTTCTTGAGACAAACAAAAATGGAAACACAACATACCAGAACTTGTGGGATGCGGCAAAAGCAACTCTAAGAGGGAAATTGATAGCAATAAACACTGACATTAAAAAGCAAGAAAGATCCAAAATAAAGAACCTAACTTTACACTGTAAGAAACTAGAAAGAGAAGAACAAACTGTACCAAAAGTTAGCAGAAGAAAGGAAATAATAAAGATTAAAGCCTAAATAAATGAAATAAAGAACAGGTAAACAATAGAAAAGATTAACAAACTAAGAGTTGGCTCTTTGAAAAGATAAACAAAATTGACAAATGCTTAGCTAGGCTAACCAAAGAAAAAAAGACAGGACCCAAATCAACAAAATTGTAAAGGAAAAAAAGACATTACAACTGTTATCACAGAAATTCAAAGAATTGTGAGAGGCTACTATGTAAAACTACATGCCAACAAACTGGACAATCTAGAAGAAATGGAAAAATTCTTGGAAGCATACAAGTTACCAGGACTGAATCAGGAAGAAATAGGAAATCTGAAGAGACCAATTACTAGTAAGGAGAGTGAATTAGTAATCAAAATCTCTCAATGAAAAAAAGCCAGGACCAGATGGCTTAACTAGTGAATTTTATCAAATATTTAAAAAGAATTAACATCAATTTTTTTCGAGCCAAATAAAAGGGAGCATTTCTAAACTCATTTTACAAGGCCAGCATTGGTCTTAATGCTAAAACCAGAGAGGACAGTACTAGAAAAATCTACAAGCCAATATATCTGATGAATATAGAGACGCAAAAATTCTCAATAAGATACTAGCAAACTGAATTTAGCAGCACATTAAAAGGATCATTCACCATGAGTAAGTGAGATTTATTCTAGGGTTGTAAGGCTGGTTCAACATACACAAATCAATCAATGTGATATATTGCATTGATAGAATTAAAGAAAAAAATCATGTAATCATCTCAATAGATGAAGAAAAAACATCTGACAAAATTCAACATTCATTCATGATAAAAACCGCTTAAGAAATTATATGTAGAATGAACATATCTCAACACAATAAATGCCATATATGACAAGCCCACAGCTAACGTCATACTCAGGGTGAAAGGTTGAAAGCTTTTCCTCTAAGATCAGGAAGAAGATGAGAATGCCCCTTCTCCCCATTCCTATTCAGCATAGTACTGAGAGTCCTAACTAGAGAAATCAGGCAAGAAAGGGAAATAAAAGGTATCAGAATTGGAAAGGAAGAAGTAATATTATTAAAATGTCAATACTACCAAAAGCCATCTGTAGATTCACTGTAATCCCTATCAAGATTCCAATGGCATTTTTACAGAAGTAGAAAAAACACTCTTAAAGTTTGTGTGGAACACAAAAGACCCTGAATAGACAAAGAAATCTTGAGAAAGAAGAACAAAGTAAGAGGCAACACACTTCCTGATTGAAAGCTATGGTCATCAAACAGTATGGTACTGGCCTAAAAACAGACAAATAGACCAATGGAACAGAACTGAGGGCCCAAAATAAACCCACACATATATGGTCAACTAATATTTGACAAGGGACCTAAGAATACTCAATGGAGAAAAAACAGTCTATTCAATAAATGGTGTTGGGATAGTTGGATATTTACTTGTAAAAGAATAAACCTGGACCATATCTTACACCACTTACAAAAGTTAACTCAAAATGGGTTGAAAACTCAACTATAAGACCTGAAATCATGAAACTCCTAGAAGAAAACGTAAGAACAAAGCTCCTTGACATGGGTCTTGGTAATATATGACACTGGAAGCACAAGCAACAAAATAAAAAATAAAACACGTGGGACTACATCAAACTAAGAAGCTTCTGCAAAGCAAAAGAAACTATCAACAAAGTGAAGACAAACCTGTTGAATGGAAAAAAAATATTTGTGAAGTATATGTCTTAAAGGGGGTCAATATACAAAATATATAAAGAACTCATATAACTCAATACCAAAAACCCCCAAATAACCTAGTTAAAAAATGGGCAAAGGACCTGAATGGACATTTATTCAAAGATGATATACAAAAGATACATGAAAAGATGCTCAACATCACAAGTCATCAGGGAAACATAAATTAAAACCACAATGAGATCACTGCACACCTGTTAGAATGGCCATCATAAAAAAGACAACAGATGATAAATGTTGATGTGGATGTGGAGCAAAGGAAACCATTGTACACTGTTAGTAGGACTGTAAATTGGTACAACTACAATAGAAAACAACATGGAGGAGCCTCAAAAATTAAAAAATAGAACTACTGTATAATCCAGCAACTCCACTTCTGGGAATATATCAAAAAAACCCCTCCCAAAACACTAACTTGAAAAGATATCTGCACCTCTATGTTCATAGCAGCATCATTTACAATTGCCAGGATATGGAAACAACTTAAACGTCCATTGACAGATGAATGGATCAAGATATTGTGGCATAAAAATACAATGGACTGTTATTCAGCCATAAAAAAATGAGGAAATCCTACTATTTGCAACAGCATGAATAGACCTTAAAGGCATTATTCTAAGTGAAATAAGTCAGATGGAGAAGACAAGTACTATATAGTCTCAATTTCATGTGGAGTTGTAAAACAAAAAACAAAACCAAACTAAGAAAAAGAGATCAGATTTATTATCAGAGGCAGAAGTGGGGCGAGGGAGAATTAGAGGAAGGTGGTCATAAGGTACAAACTTCCAGTTATAAATAAGTACTAAGGATATAATGTACAACATAACTATAGCTAACACTGTTGTATGATATATAGGAAAATTATTAAGAGAGTTCTCATCACAAGGAGAAACATTTTTATTTTCTTCTTCTTTTCTTCTTATTGTACCTATATGGTAATTATTTCACA
Source organism: Ailuropoda melanoleuca (assembly GCF_002007445.2). Taxonomy (NCBI): domain Eukaryota; kingdom Metazoa; phylum Chordata; class Mammalia; order Carnivora; family Ursidae; genus Ailuropoda; species Ailuropoda melanoleuca. Next base: position 121,930,099 of record NC_048220.1, on the reverse strand, counting down.
ATATATGTAAATCAAACTATTATGCTAAATGCCTTAAACTTATACAGTGATATATGTCAATTATTTCTCAATAAAACTGGAAAAAATTAAAAGGCCAAGAGGAAAAAAAAGAATGTAAGACTATGCAAAAATAAATAACATTACACAATTCATTTTGAATTTGATCATATTTTCCTTCAAATATATGTGTTGAAAATAAATCTGCATCACATCTAGGCACAACAAAGTCAAATTTCAGGATTTGTGTCTTTCATATTTTTAACCTCCTATAACAGCCATATTAATCTAAATCTACGAGATGCCAATAGCTGAGTTTAAGAGACATCATCACACTGAAAAGGTGGACTCTGTTGTAACCGCTTATTAAAAACAAACCAAGCCAAATTTGTGGTTTAAAAATTGGGACCAGATGATTCTTAATAAGCATGAAATGCTTTCGGGGTTGCAAACGAGAACCAGGTGTGGAGAAAAGCAGCTCGGAGCTAAGCATGGCCACCTACAAGCAGGGCTCACCTTCCTCCCAAAGGGTGAGAGTCATTCAACTACATAGCCTGACTACTGCCTTGTCTTCCTTAGTTGAGATGTCCAACTGCAAAGAAAAAACTGAGCATTCAGAAGTAGAGAACATGAAGGCTGTCTCTTAAAAAATATGTATGTGTTCTGAAACCAAACTATCTAAAAGTAACAGGGAGGAAATGAATGCTCAATGGCGATGCAATTAATAGAGATTCTGGATAGGGTGGTTGCTTCTCTAAATGCCCAGCCATGAAGGGCACCAAATTATCAGCAAGGGGATTCTGACTTTCACTTTAATAAAACTTTTTGTTTTAGTGAATGCCTGAGTGAAAACTGACTGATCTCTGGAAAGTTAGTTCATTTCTCTGGGCTTTGATTTCTCATTTGTAAAATGTGACAGTGGGGTCTTATGATCTAAGACCAATCCTCAGCAATAGGACTCTATTGTGTTGTCTCCCAAATGTGTCTGTTCAAGAGAGCAATTAAAAGAAGGCTTCTCTATTTCACTCAGATGTCAAGTTGTAGCCACCAAACCCTTCTATATTACCGGTTCTGACTTCAAAGGAGCAGGATAAACAAACCTGTTGCCAAAAGAAAAATCAGGTTTGCTGTTTTCCTCTCTATTCATACAAACTCATTAAAGCAAATTTTTTTTAAAGATTTATTTATTTATTTTGAGAGAAAAAGAGAGTGCACATGAGTGGCGGGAGGGGCAGAGAGAGAGAGAGAATCTTCAAACAGACTCCCCGCTGAGTGGGAAGCTTGAATTGGGGCTTGATCCCAAGACCCGTGAGATCATAACCTGAGCTGAAACCAAGAGTTGGACTATAGCACAAACTGGTAAAGAAAGAACTCAGAAAGAACAAACCTGGTATCATAAGACTTGGGTTTGAATACCAGTTCTGTCAATCACCATTTATAAGAATTAACACCATTGGAGCACTGGGTGTTATATGAAACTAATGAATCATTGAAAACTACATTGAAAACTAATGATGTACTTACTATATGTTGGCTAATTGAACATAATAAAAAAAATTAATACCATTGGTCACTTTTCTGGAGCCTTACTCTTAACCTTCCTTATGTGAAGAAATGAGAAATGAGAAAAGTGAGAGAATACAATGTTGATATGAGGTAATTTCTTACACTATAGAAATACAAAGAGGAAGGGATAGGCTATTTCAGGCCACAGTAGTTGGTAAATTCTTCCTGGTGTAAGCAGGGAAAAATTGAGAGATACAGAAAATAAATATTTTAGTTACAGAACTGGGGGAGAGTGGGAAATAGTTATCAAACTCGAGTTGTTATATAACAGCCACACAAGTAACATAAACTAGCTGTGGCTGTAACTGGAAGAGTACAAGACCTATCTAGAAATGGCAGCCAATTGTCATTGAAAGTTTACCATAGCCTCAAAGTCATATTTTCATATGAAATCTCCCAATTTTTAAGTACTGGCAACTAAGTCAAAATTGGAAAAACACTTTGATGTTGGGGCAAAAAGTAATTGTGGGCAATATCTGGCCTCTGGGCTGTCGTTTTACCATCTCTGGGTTAGAAGGAGGGATGAGCTTGCCCTGGTTGTGCTGAGGTGAAAGTAGGGCAGGAGTGTGGCAGGAGCAGTGGAAAGGAGTCAGAATATAGAGGAGCTTGAGTGGAAGGCCTGCCCTTATATCAGAGGGCCCACTAGATTTATTTGATCAAAGACGATTTTGGAGACATATTCACTCATTCACTTGACAAATACTTAAGAATTTCTATAATGTGCCAGGCACCATGCAAACTGATGGGGATTCACAATGAGTGTCTTAGGTTGGGCTCCCAAAACAAAATACGTAGACTGGATAGCTTAAATAATGCATTTATTTTCTCACTGCTCTGGAGGCTGGAAGTCTGAGATCAGGATTACATGGGTGGGTTTTGGTGAGGGTCTATTTCTGGCTTGCAGGTGGCTGCCCTCTTGCTGTGTACTCATATGATCTCTACTTTGTGCACATGCACAAGGTTGGGGGAGAAGAGAAATAGATGATAGAGTGAGCTAGTGAGCTCACTCGCTTTCTTGTATCTCTTCTAATAAGGGTACTTAATCCCTTTATAAGGGTCCCATCCTCATGATCTCATCTAACCCTAATTACCTCCCCAAAGCACCATCACCAAATACCATCACTTTGGAGACTGGGCTTCAACATATGAATTTGAGGAGGGAACACATTCAGTCTATAATGAATAAGATTTAAACCCTACTCTGAAGGAATTTTAGTCTAGGTAGGAAGATGAGATGATGTTTTTGTGTGTATGTGTTTGAATCTTTGGTAGAAATGCCATAGAAAGCTACCAATAAACAATTAAGAATTCAGGTAAGTAATCTCTGTGTTATGCTGCACTAGGGGAAATAGATATCTGAAGAATATTCAAGGAGAGTGTGATTTTTATTCCAAGCCTCAAAAAGTCTGTAAATTTGAACACAAAGAGATGGGTGAGGTATTGCAGACAGAACGGCATGAACAAAAACATAAATGCTAATGGAAAATATTTATAGGAAATATTAGAAATTCCATTTGGCTGAATACAGGATGGCCAGTGGCCAGATCCTGGAGTGACCTTAATTTTAGGTTAAAGAGTTTTGGACTTTATTGTATTGGCAGTGGGGCCATTGATTTTGGGGATAAGGGATAATATAATAAAAACTGTGTGGTGAGATAATTAATCTCAGTGTAATGCACAGGATGAAATGGAAGACAGCCATGAAATTCTGAAGGACTAGTAATACTCTTGGTGTAAATAATAAAAGCTTGATCAGTGCAGTGGCAGAGAGAATGGAGAAGGATAAATTACACAAGAAATTTATGGCACCAGATAAGTTCATTAACTATTCCTTATGAAGGAGCAATGGGAAAAGGAATCAGATGATTCTGGGGTTTTAAGCTTGGGTAGTTACTCAGATGTTGGTGATTCAAACCAAATAAGGAATGCAAAAACAGGAGCAGGAAGCTAGGATTAGGGTAGTTGGGTGGACATGTTAAATTCTATTGTGCAGCTGGTGAGTTTAAGATACCAGTACAGTATTTAGGTTGAGCTGAGAAAGTAATAAGATTTGAGAGCAGAGGCAGGGCCAGAGATATACTTGGGAATCAATCACATAATGGCAACATTTATACTCTTGGGAGGGAATAAATTTCCTAAAGAGAGCCTAGAGAAAGAAGAGAAGACAGAAGAGGACATGACTATTCTGAGTGGGGAATTCTGCTATTTTGTGAACAAGAGAATGAGGATCAGGGAAGAGTGGTCAGATATCAGAAAGAATCAAGATGGTGCAGGGTTTTGTATACCTTTGCAAAAAAGAGTTTCAAGAAAGAGCAGTGATCAGTGGTATCAAATGCTACCAGAACATCAAGGAGAATGAGGATTAAGAGGCCACTGGATTTGGCAATAAGGAAATCACTGATGACTTTTGAGAGGATTATCAGCAGAGACTGAATTGCGGTATTTTCCTTAAATTATGGGGATATCCTGCTTTAACTACCTCCTACTTTCATGGGTATGTACATGTGCATTCACATAAGAAACCCAACTGATGCACATGACAAATTCAGTATCAATGCACAAGGCAGATGCTTGCAAATGTCTTCTAAATTTTTTCTTCTTACCATATGCAAGAGGGACACACTGTGCTCTTGAAATGAGTTAAAAGACTGAATGACAGCATTTAACACTTTAACCAATAAACAGTTAAAAATTCTTTCAGTTCCCTTCCAATTCCAAAGGCCTACACATCTGAAAGAGGGACCTAAACTGCTAGGCAGACACTGCCTTAAAGGTAGGACCCTCAGCTTGAACAATCACTCAGTGAGCAACCTCTTTTTTGTGAACTGTCTGGCAGCCAAACATGTTTATGAGTTTTTAAAAAAGAACTGTGAAGGCATAAAGACTGAGGGCATACACAGAGGATGTGTACTTGCTCTGTAATGCCATCATGGAGATCTCACTTACATCCTGGGCTGCACTGCTATGGGAGAGGAAAATCCTAACCAATGATAGTTGCAAACACAATTGCTGGGCTTTTTTGCACAGAGCTTTGTGTTCAAACCCTGCTGAAAGTGTCCACGTAGTCAAAGTCTGCCAACTGCAGCCTTCAACTGGGTGAAATCTGTGCCAGGAGGAGAGAAAGGTTGGAAGACCTTTTATGCACTTGGTAATTATGCAGAAATGGGTATTTCATGCATTTTTAGAAATGGAGAGTGGGGTAAGGAGAGAAAGGCAGGCACTTAGTGCAGTGACAGCTCTGGTCACGTGGCTTGGCCTCATAGGCACCACCGCAGTCTCTTTGGGGGCAGCCTGTCCAGCACTGGCTCTGGCTGGCACCAGGTATGAGAAGAAATGAGAGGGCAATCTGGCATTTTCATATTTGTTTATTTTAACCTCTCAGGCCTGCTGAAAACAACTGGAATCTTCTGAGTTGCTGAAAGCACATAGGCTTCTTTGATGGAGCTCTTGGCCCCTGCCACTCTAAAGCCAAAGAGGCTCATTGATTAAGTTGTCGGGTGACCATGCCCTCTGTGAATTCAGGTCAGGCAAGCAGCAATGGTTAATAGCTGGCAGGTAACCGTCCCTAATACAATCTTTCTATAGCCTTCAAAGCTTAATATAAAAGAGTATTCCACTGAAATTCAAACTGAAAATTGGGAAATGTTTTGACCCTGGGCATCTGCCTGTTACTTAGCAAAGGAAATGCTGGGAAAGCAAAGATAAAGAAGTAGAAAGGAATAATTCAACACAGCTGTAAAGAATCCATGTAGATAGCCAAGGACAAGGATCAAAGGTAAACCCAGGACTTTTTTTTTTTTTTTTAAGGATTAGGGGTGAATCAAGTTGGAGGATGGTGGCCTGTGAAGACTGGTTCACATCAAACTCAGGCTACCGATTGTTACCCTTGGTGATGGTCCCATCAAATGAGCTTGTGGGCCAGCTAGCCTTCACTGGACTGCCTTTTGTGTATCTGCTTTTATTTCAGGGGAAAGGGCCCCTGGGCTGGACTGTTAACTTGTAGACTCAGTAGTTTAGTGCGGCTTTGACTGAATCTAAGGACCAAGTGAAAGGTCTATGAGCAGATCTGCACCCTTCAGCTCCCTAAGTTTTTTGTGATTTTCATTGACGAATTCCCATTGAAGAACTCATCAGGCTCCTAACAAATTTACTCTAAATCAGATCAAGTTTATCACTATCATAAAAATTTATTGGGTTTGGATTTGGGGGAAATCTAAGAGTTTTAGTAGCCAAAGCCCTGGAAATCTGGGATTATCAACAATTAGCAATGTAACCCAGACCAGACCAAAGTACTTGGCCTTTCTCAGTGATAAGGAGCTATATTATACTGAGCACTTGCTACTAGGCATTGTGCTAAATGCTCTACTGGCATTACCCAAGTTTGTCTTCACAATATCTCTATTGCAAAGGTAGTTCTCTCTTTATAGAAATGGTTAATTGTGTGAATTTGAGACCCACTTCCCTTTTATAAAAGAAGGGCTTAGAGTAGGATGATTAAAAAATACCCTTAAATTCTGATATTTAACTGGGTTTCAGGTTTTAGAAGATTAGAAACAAATTACTTTCTGGAAGTTGGAAAGGATTAATCAGGATGAAAAAAGAGAGCGATCTCAATAACTTGAAGCCATTTTCCAAACGTAGACAAAATCTACCCTACTCTCAAAAGTGATTTCTTATACATCTCTAGTAACTAATAGTTGTAATAGAGGGCTTTGACATTGTATTGAGAAATTAATTTTCTCACAGTTCAGGAGGCTGGGAGTCCAAGATCAAGGTATTAGCAGGCTTGGTTTCTTCTGAGGTCTCTCTCCTCGGCTTATATAGAGGGCTGCCTTCTCACTGTCGCCCCACATAGTCTTTCCTCTGTGTGTGTGTATTCCTGGTATTTTTTGCATGTTCAAATTTCCTCTTCTTACGAACACCATTCAGATTGGATCAGGGGTCACCTTAATCACCTCATTTAAACTCAATAACCCTTTTAAAGACTCTATTTCAAAGACAGTCTCATTTTGAAGTAGTAGGAGTAATGTTTCAACATATAAATTTTGGGGGGATACAATCCAAACTATAACAGACATTTTGATCATCAAAACAACACCATGTATCAGCAACCCAAAAAGCACTTTTATACTTATTTACAGGTGAGAAAATGGAAACTCTGAAACTTTAAGTAAGAAGTCTAAAGTTACATAGCAGTAAGTGGCAGAGCTAAGGTTGGACCAGGTTTTCAAACCTAATCCTAGTGTGTTTTGGATAAGACCACACTGCTTCTTAAATATCATTTAGGGGGTGTCTCTTGCTTAAGAAGATGGCTAAAAAATTTCTCCTCCTGAGTATGATGTGACAAACTCCTTGTTATTTAGTGGTGACTTGCAGCATGGACACTAATGAAGAAGTTAAATAGCATTCGCTTCTCAGAGATTAGAATCACTGTTAATACAAAAGCCCTATATGATGGGATCAAGAGAGTAATATTATTCTTTATTTTCCCCTGAGATGTATGATACTCTCCCTGTGTTTTATATGAGCATAGAAATATTTTTTCCAAACCATTAAAAGTTGTCTGAATTTTGGATGCTAAATGTGGCCAAATATATAGTCGAATTTATATAAAATAACTTAAGTAAAAACTTACATCAAAAGCAGTGGTAGGAGGAGAAAAGAAAAATGATCATTTGTTGATATAAGATCATTTCTCCCTAAAACATAAGTAGATTGCAGTATGTTTTAATCTTTTTGGGATTATGAAAACCCTTCGAGAATTTTTTTTTTTTTAGAAAACAGCACATATACAGCATTTTCCTGATAATTTCTGGAAGTTCATGGACCCTTAAAACTCATCATGGATCTTACATTTGAAATTTGGTGATGTTTCTTCTCAATTTTAAAATAACATAAACATTTGGAGGAAAAAACCCCATAGTAGCGGGAAGGCAAGAAAATTAGGTTCCAGTTTAAGTTCTATTAGAACTATTATGTTGTGTGATCCTCAACATTTTAGTTTTCAGTTTTAAAAGGAGAAAGGATGATCTCTAAGGCCATGACAATTAAAAATTACTTGAATCTAGATTGGATATATTTCAAAGTTCAGCCTTGATATCTCTCCAGTAGATGACTGAAGGGGGAAAAAAACCAGTAAAGTTGCTTTGCTTCACGTTCCTAGAAGTGGGAGAAGATAAATATTTATAATAAAATATTAAGTATGTTATACCAGCAGATATTTGGGCCTGATAGATGTAATGTGCACATGGCCACAAATTCTTAAGTGAAAAGCTTTGAATGCCAAGTGGTAATCCTATTCCAACTCCCCTTATGCCATATAGCTTTCCCTTTGAGAATGCCAGAGAGTATTTTTCTCTTTTCCAATAAGGAGAAAGAGTCTTGGTAATTCCCATCTGAGGGAAGGTAGATGTAGGAAATCTCAATATTTTTGGCCAATTAAATCCTGAGAGGACTGTGGCCCCTGGATGCAGCATCTCTGAAGTTGAAACTGTTGAGGCCACTAAAGAACATTTTTGATCTTCTCTTCATGAATCACAGAAAATCCCTCTTTCCAAATAACCCAGAAAACAACCCCTGAAGTCTACTAAGCACCAAGTGTTCTCCACTGAGCCTGGGTAACTTGACTCACCAAATCAATCCCTGCTGCTTCTCTCCAGCTACAAAATATTTCTATGTCTGAGCCACAGAACGTGCCTCCTTTACTTAAGTGAAATTTGTCTCTAAATCTCCAAACCTAATCCTATTAGTTCTTCCATAGAAAGTACTATAGACTAAGTGACTTCAAAAATTTCTCACAGTTCTGGAGGCTAGGAAGTCCAAGATCAAGGTGTTGCCATAATTGGTTTCTGATGAGAGTTTTTTTCCTGACTTGCAGATAGTTGCATTCTCATTGTATCCTAAGCTTGACCAGGCCTCATATGGCACAGACAGTAAGAAGGAGCACTTGGGTATCTCTTCTTATGAAGGCACTAATGCCATCATGAAGGCCCCACTCTTATGACCTCATCCAAACCTAATTACCTCCTAAAGACTCCATTGTCAAATACCATCACATTGGGGTTAAATCATCAACATGTGGATTTTGTGGGGACACAAACATTCCGTCCTTAACAATGTTTGCATACAATTTGAGGTATGGGTTCGGCTTCATTCTTTTGGCATGCAGATATCCAGTTGCCTCAGCACCATTTGTTGAAGAAAATATTCTTTCCACCATTGAGCAATCTTGGCACTCTTATTGAAAATCAAATGACTATAGATGTTTAGGGTTTTTTCTGGACTCAAAATTCGATTCCACTGATTTACAGATCTAGCTAGCTATATGCTAGTACCACCCTGTTTACTGTAGCTTTGTAGTTAGTTTTGAAATTGGGAAGTGTGAATCCTCCAACTTTGTTCATTTTTTTCAACATGTTTTTGGCTACTGAGAGTCCTTCGCAATTCCATATGAATTTTAGGATTAGCTTTTCAATTTCTGAGGGGAAAAAAGCCATTATGATTTTTATGGTGTTGTGCTGAATCTGTAAATTGCTTTGGGGAGTATTGGCATCTTAACAATATTAAGTCTTCCAATCCATGAACATGAAGTGTTTTTCTATTTATGTAAGTTTTAAATTTCTTTCAGTATTGTTTTATAGTTTTCAGTGTGCAAATCCTGCATCTCCTTAGTTAAATTTATTCCTAAATATTTTATTCTTTTTGATGCTATTGTAACTGGATTTTTTTCTTAGTTTCCTTTTTGTTTTTGTTTTTCTAGCTTTACTGTTAATTTCCTTTTTGAATTGTTCATTGCAAGTGTATAGGAACTCCTACTTTAAAAAGGGCTTTGGATATATATGAAAAGATTTGTAAATAAACATTCATTATACTTTAGTTAATTAAAATAAATGTTTAAGGTAAGTAAACATAATGCTAAATGAGTATATGTTAAGTTATCTGTTCTAAATTGATTTTCAATTAACCAATCAACTACCCTAACTGATCACACTGGATGAGAATTCTATTGTATATTTTAATAGCTTATGTTTTTAGAAAGATTTTATTATTTATTTACTTGAGAGAAAGAGAGAGAGAATGAGCACAATCAATGGGGGAAGGGGCAGAGGGAGAGGGAGAAGCAGACTCCCTGCTGAGTAGGGACCCCAGTGTGGGCTTGATCCCAGGACTCTGAGATCATGACCTGAACCAAAGGCAAATGCTTAACTGACTGAGCCATCCACGCACCCCAATAGCTTACGTTTTTATAACACATTTATATATTCCAAAAATGTAACCAATACATTATTTAGAAATGTTACATTTATTACTATTGATATGAGTGGACAATTAAAACTTAACTGTATTAACTGTGTTTATTCTGCTAAGAACTCACAAGGTAAGTGACTGGGGAAGAAGTCTTTACACTGCATTTGTTGCCTTTGATATTCAATTATACTCTTTAGATATTAACTGTGTCTTCCCCTCTGTTCCAGGCTTTGAGAAGCAGCAAATCTGATGGGAAGATGCTCAGGATCTGGGTTCGGGTTATAACTCGGAAGTACATCTCAGCTAAGAAGATAATTTCATGATTCTGAACTTTAGTTTTTCACATCTGGTAAATGGGAAAACCCAAAATTGTTTTATGTAGTTGTGAAAATCAAATGTGGGCAATCTTTTAGGAAATTGCCTAGTATACAGGATGCCCTCAATATGAAAGAAGAGGTTTTGAAATATTTACTAAGTTATTATATATTTATTTTACCTATTCATTGTCTCAGGTCCAACTTTAGGGCCACAGCAAATGTGCAAAATGCCTATGCTGTACACATGTTCTGAACAAATATTGTCTTTTACATGATTAATGAGGGGTCAGTGTTCCTGTTTTTGGCCATGGAACCCAGCAAAGTTAAGTGGCTCCAAAAGAGATCAGGACTCCATTACTACTGCCCTCACAAAATGAGATAATAGATGGTTTGTTCTAATTAATGGGGAGACCCTCTAAGATCCTAAGATATTCTTCTATAAGCACATGGCTAATTTGGTACATCAAAAGCCCCTCATGCACTTCACAGTTTTGAGTGATTCTTGTATGACTAGGTTAGCTTTACCTGAAACATTTAATAACTAGTACCCTCTAGTTTATGAAGCTCAGACTGGCAGACCAAGAAAAGAAATCCTTGTTTTATGTCTGTTTCATGGATGTAGAACTTTTTGAATAGTTCTGCCATAATATGAGATTTTGAGTTTTTAAAATAAGAAAATGTCATTGAAAAGATGACTGAAGCAAGTTCCTTCAATAAGATGTCTTGAACATGGTTCAGAGGGTGAAAATGCATACCATATGACATGTGAGCCTCACTAAATGAAAGGAATCCAGGAGCTTTAGCAGATGGTTTGCAAAAGCAGATCTCTTGGATGGAGTCAAAATCCCAAGGTAATATTAGTCCAGTTTGTTTGATCAGGGAATTGGAAATTCCTTAAAGAATGTTGTGCCTGGATGAAGTGGTGTGAGCCAAGAAGGACATTTGAAAGAAATTAGGTCTTTCTTTTTTTTTTTTTTTAAAGATTTTATTTATTTATTCGACAGAGATAGAGACAGCCAGTGAGAGGGGGAACACAAGCAGGGGGAGTGGGAGAGGAAGAAGCAGGCTCATAGCGGAAGAGCCTGACATTGGGCTCGATCCCAGAACGCCGGGACCACTCCCTGAGCCGAAGGCAGACGCTTAACCGCTGTGCCACCCAGGCGCCCCAAATTAGGTCTTTCTAAGCTTCTTTGTGTTGTTTGGAATTCCCATTTACAATATACCTTGGCAGAAGCATCAAGCTGCTATGTGACATAGGTGGAGAAAATTTTCGTTTCTGATAGAGACTTTCTAAACAAATACAGTGAATATAAGGAACCTTGAGGGAGTTAGCAAAAATTAAGTGTGTGTCCTTATGCATGGTTTTCAGAGTGAAAATATAAAAGGTAAGCAACTCTGTTTTCCCCTAGGGTGCTATGTACTGTTTTAAATATAGAAATGGAGTTGGTGTCCCAATGCCTTACTTTCCCTTCTGAAATTCTTCCCAACATCTGGAGGGCAACAGCTTGTGAACAAGATTATTATCACCAAACTTAAGTAATGAACTCCATTCCTTTCTCTAAACAAGAAAATGTGGGCCTTATAAATGTTAATTTCATGATTTATCAGTAAGTGGTAACAATACCTTGTGCCTCCTAATGAATAAAGGAGGAGAAAAAAAAGGAGAATAAATGGAACTCTTTAGAGAAAACGAAGATCAAAAATAGTGATGATTTAATTTATATTGAGTGAGCAACAAAAAAAATGATTTGGACTGACTGGCAACAACCCAGTTTAAAACTTATTTTTCAATGAAGAACATTTAGGAGGCATATTAATCAGACTAATATAGGCTATGTTCTGTTAACTAAGAACTCCCAAATCTTTGTGGTTTAAGATACAAAAGTTTTGTTTCTTGTTCCCATTGTGTGTCATTGTGGGCCAGTGGTGGCTCTGCATTACACAATCACTCAGCACCCAGTCTGATAGAGACCCTACCATTTTACCTTCTGGATACCAGCTGTGACATGTCAGCTTCTAGGTCGTTACAACAGAGGAAGAGAGAATTGTAGGTCTTTTACTGACAAAGGCCTTAACCTAGAAGTGACATATGCCATTTCTATTAACAATTTTTTTTGGTCATTACTAGTCATGTGGCCTCACCTATGAATGAGGGAATAGGGATATGTAATTCTGTGTTTCTAAAATGAGAGGAGAAATTGATGTAAAGAAACTCCACTGTAGGAGTGAAGGGGATGAGAAAAAAAGAAGGAAAGAAAACAAACATTTATTATAAGAGAATGGACCTTGGAAAGTGAATATCACACAATCATCCTGGGGATAATAACCAAACCCTTTACCCTTGTCTATAGGCCTTTACAAGATCTCACCTCTGTTCACTTATAGGATCTCATCTCATTCTTCTCACACCCTTGCCCAAGCCCACCGCTCCAGTCTTCAGCTTTTGTTCCTCCCATATGTCAAGTTTTCCTTACCTCAGGGACCTTACATTGACTGTTACTTCATCTGGAATGCTCTTCCCTGAAATATTTACATTCTTGTCATCCAAAACTCTGCTATTATCTCCTCAGAGAAGACATTCTTGATCTCACAACCTAAATAAGCTACCCTCCCTAGCCATTTCCTATCCATGCCTATCTAAATAGCTGAGCTATTTTATATTTGTCCTAGCAGTTTTCATTATCTGATACTTTCATATTTATTTGTTTCTTTTTTACTGTTTGTTTTCCTTCACTAGAATATGTTCCAAGAGATTAGGGACCTTGCTTGTCTTGTTCAATAATGTATCCCTTATACATAGTAGGATTTTAACGAATGTTTGTTAAATGAATGAATCTGAAAAGGTTCGAACAGAATCCTTTGGAAGTTGGAATCACCAATGGTGCTCCAGTGTTTGTAAAAATAGGTATTTTCAACATGAGCCTAAGTCATACCTGGAAATGTAGAATAGAAGACATGGTACCCACAAGACCAAGAAGAAGAAAGAGCCATTCAGCTTGTTTAAAACAGCAAAAACAATGATAAAAGGTTAATTATTCCAGATAGCTGAAGCAAACTGTGGATTCAATGAATAATTAATGTATACACAAATGTCTTGTCAGTATATTGCCTACACTAGAGAGTTACAGCCAGCTACTGAGATGGGCCCTAATAATCTCAGTCTCCTGTTATTCATGTACTTACATGGTCCCTTACACAGTGAATTAGGGCTGGTCTGAATGGACCAGTGTAATACAGCAGAAGTAAAGGTGTATGACTCCCAAAGCTAGGTCATAAAAGGCATTGCAGCTTCAGCTTTGCTCTCTTCAATGACGTGCTCTGGAGAGAGCCAGCTTCCAATGCCATGAAGACACTCAAGCAGTCCTGTGGAGTTATCCACATGGAGAGGAACTGAGGCCCCAGGCAAAGGCCAGTACCACCTTGCCAGCAAACTTAGTTAGCTACCTTGAATGTATCTACCAGCCCTAGTCAAACCTTCAGATGACTGCAACTTCATGAAAGACCCTGAGCCAGAATCACTTAACAGTAGATTCTGAATTTCTGATCTATAAAAACTGTGAGAATAAATAATTATTATTGTGTTAAGCCACTAAATTTTAGGATGATTTCTTATATAGCCATACTAACTGGAACATTGAAATTTATTAAAATTTCCCGGATTTTGGGGCACCTGGGTGGCACAGTGGTTAAGCGTCTGCCTTTGGCTCAGGGTGTGATCCCGGCGTTATGGGATCGAGCCCCACATCAGGCTCCTCCGCTGTGAGCCTGCTTCTTCCTCTCCCCCTCCCCCTGCTTGTGTTCCCTCTCTCGCTGGCTGTCTCTATCTCTGTAAAATAAATAAATAAAATCTTTAAAAAAATTTTTTCCAGGATTTTTTTCCTCTTAAGGATGTTCACCTTCTTTGAATGAAAATGGGGTAGAAATATAGAGTTGATAGATGGAAGTATCATGAGCTTACCAGTCAGATGAGCCGAATCAACTCTTCCCATTAAGAGTGACAGATATTTCAGACAGATATTGCATATCCTCACATTTTGTGGCCCTGAAAAACCATAAAGCTGTATCAAAAATAATAAGTTGACTCAGTAAAGACTATATCAAATTAAATGTTAAGAGCTGTGTCCACACAAGTGGCTGACAATGAAATTTTCAGTTTAGAACCAGCTGACCAACCTGTAGAAAGTTCTTGTGCTCAAATTTTAAAGCTCAAACCCATAAGCTAGGTTTTCTGGTCTGGGATGGGGAGATCCCAGTTTCATATTTTGTTTTATTTTATTTTATTTTATTTTAGAAAAGATTTTATTTATTTTTTTGTGAGAGAGCGAGAGAGCGAGTGCATGAGCAGGAGGGAGGGGCAGAGGGAGAGGGAGAAGCAGACTCCACACTGATAATGTGGAATTTGATCCCAGGGTCTTGGGATCATGACCTGAGTGGAAGGCAGACACTTAACCAACTGAGCCACCAGGTGTCCTTCATATTTTATGTTTAGGTTTTTAGAAGTGCAGTTCGTAATGAGTTCTGTTGACTTTAGTGAAACATATGATTATGGGATCTGGTAACAGGAACACAGTGTGTCACTTTCAGATGGTAAATTTCAGATGTCTTTCTTGAAGATTTTCCTATCACTGAAAAAGCTGATCTATTATGTATGTACAAAAATGCTTGACTTTTGGCCTTCCTATGAAGTGTTTATAAAATATTTTTCTGCTCCCAGATTTTAGGGAATTAAATACGTGTGTGTTGATCTGTTTGAAAGTCTCTGAAGTTCTGAGCTTCATGCTCGCCGTTGACTCTTCCCTCTGTGACCTGACATGCTTATCTGAATGGATTTCTGGAAGACTTTTTGGATGTCAGTATGAAGGAAGAGACTTGAATCTCAATTGTTGTCATTAGTAGAGTGTCATTCTTCTTTATTGTCTTTCCCTATGGCTTTGAACATAGCTTGCTATTGAGTGGTACAGCTATAGAATCAAAATGCCTCCACTGGCATTTTTCAAGCCATTTCTTACATTCCAATAACATCTTAATAAAACCATTCTTTATTGCACAGGAGCTCCTTTGACCTCTTTTGGGAACCTACTCTAATACTCTGTGGCTCTTGTTCATAAGAACATTCTTTTTCCTAATATCTAGTCTAAACTTTTCCTTCCTTAGCTGAAGGCTTTTTGTCTCCCATTTTTTGAAACTACAAGTGATTCCCTTTCCTCACTGAAGACTAAACTTTGTACCTAATGGCTAGAATGTCAAACAAACATTAATCTTGTCTCCTGCCTCTTTACAGATGGAGGAATGCCCGAAAGCAATTTAGCTTTAGACAGCAGAAGTATTTGTGTAGTGTTCTTTACCCTCTGATTCATCTTCTCAATCTTGGATTAAGCTTTATTTCTCAAAGATGCCAACAGCATAAGAATCTACCTTGAAACCTAATAATCATTCCATACTCCTACATTTCATTTTAAATTATGTCTTTCCCTTACATAAGCTACCTACTGTAAAAAGGATACTTACACATTTGCAAAGAGCCATTTATACACCTCAGCAATACATGTATCATTTGAAATTTTCTCTTCATAGATAGGGCCGACTCTAAGACCACTTAATATGCAAAAAATTCATGCTTTCCAAAGAGCTATGTAAGGGGTAATTGTTCACATCCAGGCAAACCTCCCCACTTCCCCCACCACTCTAAACACACACACACACGGGCCAGTCACACTGAAATTCCACCTTTGGGAATGTAGCCCTTAGGGATAACTAGTTCAAGATTTCCATGTAAATCCCCTAGGAGGAGGAGGACACTGACATTTCTTGATATTCCCTCTTTATACTTTTATTTCCAAACTAAGGGGGAAGGAATTTCAATATAAAGAGTGGAAAATAGAATGAGCTAGTGCACTGAGGCAGCAGTCATTTATTCCTTTTAGTGTGAACTAGTTTGATTTATTCTTCACTCTAAGATAGTTCATTGACATCCTATTTTGAGTTAATGGGAATTTTAATGGGGAAGGCCATAATGGTGGAGGATATGGGGGGTAGTAATGATAAGCAAAAGAAAATTTTCAAGTGAGTGGGAGGACAGACCAGTGAAAAATGTTTTAGTAAGGAGTTGGGGACGTTTAGATGGTAGTAGAGAAGGGCACCTGTTCTTCATTCCAAATTGACCTTATTGCATTCTCCTTTATTCTTCTACTACATGTACTAGAAAAATTCTAAAAGTTATGTTGAGGTTACTGGTTTGTTTTTCTGTCATCCTCACTGGACTCCTTGAGTACAGAAAACCAGAAGACACGAGAGGATGCAAGGGCTATGGGGAATACAATATGGAATGGGGTAATAGGAACACAGAGGCCTGAAGGAATAAAACTAAATAATTTCATAATATCAGCGGCATAAACTAAAGACAAATAAAAAAAAATAAAGAGTGCATTAGCTAAGAAGATTTCCAATGATTTATGGTAGCCTATCAGAATGTGGAGTGTACTGCATACAGTTTAATGCTTATACAAATGGAGTTAAAAGGGGTTGAGAAACATTGTCTCAATTTTGGGATGCAAACCTTATGGAAGAAAAAAAAGGAGTTAAATGGTTCAGAAAAGATGAATTTCAAATAGTCTGTTGAAGGAAATGGTGATGATGATGATGACAGTGTTGGCAGTCAATATTTACTAATAAGTATTTGTTGTGTACTTGGGACTGTGTTGAATCCTGTTCATAAATTATTTAATCCTCACAACACTCTTCCAGTTGGTACTATTATTACTCCTACATTTCAGATTAAAAAAAAAATAAAACCTAAAGTTTAGAGAGGTGAAGTTTGCCAGGAAATAGAGGAAGTAAAAACTGAACCCTGGCATCTTAACTTGAGGAAAGGACTCAATTCCCTATGTAAGTGGTAATTGCAACCTATGCAGGTTGGAAAACGCACCACCAGAACTTGTTTTTTGGCTGTTTTTCCAACAGTAATACCATCAATACTCTGTAAAATCTCTTTGAGGACAACATCAAATCTCATGAGATGGCTGCCTATGGTTACAAATGTATAGATTTCAAGTACTGGTGTTTTTAACATTTGCTTGCAACAGCAGGCTGCCACACTGGGACTTCATGTCACAGTTCTCAATTTATTACAGTGATCTGAGTTAGTGAATTTCATGTTCTCAGCTCTTTATCTGGCAGATATAAGCATGTTACCACTTGTCAAGAGTTATGACAGGTAGACAATTTTGAGGAAAAAATTTAAAACACTGGAGCAAACATTTAACAACTGATTCTCAAGCCTATGTTGGCACATGAAAACTTAAAAAAAAAAATAAAAGCACAACAGCAGGAATCCTAACATTCCTGGGTCAAGTTTCAAGTGCCATTAAAAACGGTTTGGCATTTCCTCATGAATGTCTGTCAGAATTTCCTCACATTAGATATTCTTCTAATATGTTGAATAAAATCAAGGGAGGAGTCACAAAAATGAGAATTTTTGTACAGTTTGATAATCAAAGCTGTTATATTAGATGTTTTATATTTTGTTTACTATTTTGGCCAGGGCTATAATGTTTGCTTAAAATACTTTCTATGGAAAAAAATGGCATCTGGTCCTTGAAACAAGAGAGCTGGTATTACATTGTTTCTTAGAAAGATCAGTTCGGTTCATGTAATTTTTACTTATGGCATATTTTCCAGTAAAATAGCCTATTATGAGATTAAGGACTGTTTGTACTTACTATCAGGAACAAAACAGTATTTGACCTACAGTAAGAATGCAACCATGCTTTTAAGAATCATGGTATAGCCTCAGTTCTTCTGAAAGCAGAGCCTGAGACTAAGGCTTGCATGCATGTAGTTTATTTGGGAAGTGGTTCTGAAGAAAGGCAGGGAGTGTGAAACAGGGAAGGAGGGAAAGCCAAAACAAGGATGCATTATTGATTTGAAAACCATTGTAGGAAAAGCACCATAGGTACTTGACCCTGCTGGGACCTTCTGATGAGCCTTTTGAAATGTCTCTCATACTGCTGCCTAAAGTAGGAGTTGGCTAATGATGGCCTCTGGGGCATATCTGCCTGGTCAGCTATTTTTGTAAATAAGGTTTTATTGGAACACAGCTACATCATTCATTTATATATTTCCTATGTTGTATTCATGTTATGATGGCAGAGTCAAGTGTCTGTGAGAGAGACTGTATGGCTTGCTAAGTCTAAATTATTTTCTATCTGACCCTTTAGCAAAAAAAAAAAAAGTTTGCTCACCTTTGCCTTAGACGATGAAAGGAGAAAGCATTTATCCATTGGCTTTCCTCCCTAGTGGTCAAGGGTCTTTTCAATGGAATTAACTCCCACCCTTTTGGGTTGCTCTCATGTAGTAAGTAGACTCCCACACTTTGGCATTAGAGAAAGCCTGAATGCAAGAAGTGAAAGATCCATCACATGGTCCAAGATGAGTCACTATCACATTAAAGAAAAGACAATCTGGACAAAGCCTGTATGGAATTGGAGGCTATAAGATGGTTGGAGTAAGAGATTGGGTAAGGGACTATGAAGTATGCATAAAAGTTGCCTAATATTTAATAAAAATGTTATGATGATGGTTTATTCATTCACTGCAAAATATTCATTGAGCACCTATCTATCATATGTCAGATTCTTCTAGATGCTAGGGATATGATGGTGAGCAAAATTGACACAAACATCTGCCCTCATAAAGCTTCCAATCAAGTGTAGGAGACTAACAATAAATAATCCATAAAATACATGGTGTGCTAAATAGCAATGAGTATACAAAGAGCTATCAAGGGAAGAACAATGACCCTGAGACCAGAAGAATGCCTGATATATTTCAGAAATAGCAAGGTGGAGTGTTATTGGAACTGGTGGGGAGGCAGATTGTGTAGGCCATGTTAAATAGAAAGGACTTGGGCTTCTATGAAGAGTGAGATAGGAAGCAAGCCATTGGAAGGTTTAAACAGAGAAGTGACATGATTGGACTTTCTTTCCCCTAAAGAAGTAAAAAAAATTGAGATGTAACTTACACATAGGTAGACTTAAACACAAGTGCACAAATCTTAAGTGTGCAACTGAATAAAATCTTACGTATGTATCAACCCATGTAATCAACACCTGGATTAAGATATAGAATATTGCCATGAACTGAGAAGATTCCTTGCTTCTTTCAGTCCATATCCTATCTTCTTAATGAGGCAATCACTCTACTGTCTTCTAATACCACTGATTAGTTTTGTTTGTCCTTGAACCATATTTACAGGGAATCATATAATATGTACTTTTTATCTGGCTTTTTGTGCTCAACTTTATATTTTGAGATTCATTCATGTTATTGCACATATCAGTGGTTGTCTCTCTTTCATTGTGGTGTAATGTTCCATTGTTTGAATGAATACACTATCATTTATCCATTTTCCTACTGATGGGCATTTGGGTTGCTTGGGGCCTTGGCTATTATGAATAAGGATGTCATGAACATTCTTGTATATGTTTTTTGGTGGATATATTCACTAGTTTATCTTGGGTATACCTAGGAAAAGACATGCTGAATCATAGGGTGGGCATATGTTTGGCTTTAGTACATATGGCCAAAAAATTTTGCTAAGTGGTTGAACAAACTTATATTCCATCAGCAGTATATGAGATTTCCAGTTGCTAGACACCCTCACCAACTCTTGATATTTTTAGTCCTTTTAAAAGACATTTTGGTAGGTGTGTAATGGTACCACAAAGTGGTTTTAGCTTGCATTTTCCTGAAAGGTAATAATACTGAGAACATTTAAACATGCTTTTCGGTCATCTAGAAATGAAGTAGCTGTTCAAGTTTTGTCTGTTTTAATTTTTTCTCTTACTGATTTGTAGCTTTTGATATATTCTAGATCCAAAGCATATTTTAGCTCCATGTGTCACAAATATAGTTTTCTAGTTTGGAGCTTGCCTATTTACCTCCCCAATGATTCATTTTAATGAACAGAAGTTCTTTATTTTAATGAAGTCCACTTTATCATTTTTAAAAATGTTACTGCTTTATGTGTCCCATTAAGGAAATCTTTGCCTAGCCCAGAAGCAAAGGCTTATGTTTTCTTCTAGAAACTTGATTGATTTAGCTTTTGCAGTTAAGTTTATGATCCATCTTGAATTAATTTCTATATCTGATTTGAGGTTGGGGATATACATATTATCCCCATTTTGATATCTTACTGTTCCAACACTATTGCTTAAACATATTATTCTTCCCCACACTGAATTGCAATGATGCCTTTGCTGTACATAAGTGGCAATGTATATGAGTTTATTTCCAGAGTCTACTCTGTTACATTGCTCAATTTATCTAATCTTTCACTAGTACCATATTCTCTTAATCTTTGTAGATTTAAAAGAAATCTTGAAATGTGATAATGTAAGTTCTCTAACTTTTTCTTTAAAATTGTCTTATTCTTGTTTCTTTGCATGTCCTTATAATTTTTAGAATCCAGTTGTCCATATTTTTCAGTATTGTTCTTTTAGTGATTATTCTAGAAAATTAAAAATGTTTTCTTCTAGCTCATGATCTTTCTGCGATCTCAACATAAAGTATTCACCAAAACCTCTCCTCTCTGGCTTAGCCAGATATCTACCTTCTCCTAAGCACTGTCTGTGACTTTGGAAATCTTTGTCCAACTTTCAGCATCGTAGAAGCTGTTTTCCGATAGGCCTCTTGGAATCTTTCCTTGCACACATGTAGCTCAACACTCAGCTAAAGTCCCACAGAGAATTTCCATGAAGCTCTTGGGGGTTCATTCTCTGTGATTCCTTTATTTCTGGTACCCTGACCATGCTGTCCTACAAATCCCAGCCACTTTAGTATTCCTGAACTCTCATCTTGGTTTCTTCTGCATACCAAACTGCTAGTCTTTGAAAAGTGTCAGGGAAAAGGTAGAAATCACCTCACATGAGTCCCTTCTTTCAAAATTTGTAGCATTGTGTTGATTTCTAAGTTCTTATTTTATATATATATATATATATATATATATATATATAATCAAGTTTTATGGCTGTTTTTCAATTCCAGCTACTTTATCATGGCCCGAACAGAAAGTCCTAATTTGGGTATTGAAGAGATTGCTTTGGCTTCTTTCTGGAGAAAAGACTGGGGGGTGGTGGTACCAGGAAAGAATCAAAGAGGTAAGTAAAGTGATTTTTGCAGTAATCCAGGTGAGAGAGATGATAGTGGCCTGTCCAGAGTGTTAGCAATGATGTTGCAAGAAGTGGTTAAATTTGGAATATATTTTGAAGGTAAAGATGGCAGGATTTTATGATGGATCTGGTGAACTGTGTGAGAAAAATAATGGGGTCCATGATGGCACAAAGAATTTTAGATTATGGAAGTGGAGGAAAAAGGTTTCCATTTACTGAGATGGGAAGACTGCTAGAGTTGGAGGTTTGAGAGATAACTATTAGACATGTAAGAGTCAAATGAATAGTTGTATGTATGGCTCAGGAGTTCAAGAGAGAGGAGGGACTGGTGACATAAATTTGAGAGACACGAGATACAGACTGTATTTAGTCATGAGACTAGATACAATCACCAAAGAAGCAAGCAGAGATAAAAAATAAAACAAGTTCAAAGATTAAGTCTTGATAAAACACTTATTAATAACTTAATTATAGATTATAAGCCTAATTTAATTTAGTAAAAGTCATTTTATAGGCAGCCTAATGGGGAATACTGGTAGAAAGAGCCCTATATACTGAAAAACCATTAATTTTTATGTAAATTTAGACACTACATGATAATCAGGTATTTGAACAAATATTCCCTGGTTCTAGGTCTCCATATATGCATGAGAATACAATCAGAATGTAATTCTAATATATTTATAAGAAGCTTTTTGTAGAAATTGTTTTGTGAATCATAGGGATACACACGTGAAAATTATGTTTACTAATGCTAGTGGGGCATATAAAATGACAGTAGGAGTTAAGAGACTTCATGAAGTTCCCTTCAGAACAATTTTTATAAAGAGCTGCCCTACTAGTCATAGGCACAATTTGGTTTTTCTGAATATTAAGACATTTCCTCTTTTGGAAGGGCATATTATGGCTCAGCTCAATTATATTTTTAAAAACCATGCATAAAGTGAGAATTGCTATTATAATAGTTTGAAAAGCTGAGCTTTAGCCTTTTAATTTACGAAATCAATCCCATTCCCTGCATATTTCAGAGTGTAACTTCTTCCATTCTTTGTTCTTTTATCTTTGTCTTTTAAGAGACAATAATCTAAAACCATAGTCAAAATCCTGACATAGCCCATAATAAAAATGGCTTGATTTTTTCCTCAAATATATTGTCTGATTTTTCTCTAATGATAATGGGATGGCTATCAGACCAAACACTTTGACTGGGCCCATGAAGTAAAAACTTTTGGTGACCATCCCATGCTTAGTATTACCACATCCCATTATTAGAGGTGGTCTGGTAGAGGGGACAAAATGAACACATCAGAGCCAAGAGCTTGTAGGAAAAACTTGGTGTAATACTGAAGAGTTTTCACAACTGTAAATCACACTGAAAAATGCTTATGAGTCAGAATATGAGACAACATCAAAGATATTAATCAAGTAGGAAGTGGTCATCTTAATGGTGAAACAATGCTAAGAGAAATTAGGAAGTTTAAAGTTATAGCAACTGTGGTTATATAAGAGAATGTTCATATTCTTAAAAATACACACTGAAATATACAGAGGTAGGGCTTGATGTAGGCAGTTTACCCTCAAATGTTTCAAAAAATAATTTTATATATGTGTGTAAATAAATATATACAGAGAGGGAGAAAGAAAAAGGAAGTGAGAGAGAGAAATCTATAATTGATAAAGTAAATGGAGGCAATATGTTAATAATAGATGACATTCTTGCAGCTTTTCTAAATATTTGAAATTTTTTCCACATCCAAAGTTACAAAAATGTATACACACATGAACACACAAACACAAGTGCACATACAAAAGGAAGTTAATTGTGAACATTGCTACCTAAGCCCTATTGCTTCACTATCATTCCTCCTCATGCTTAACCACCTCAAGAATGTCTTTGACATTTTTCAAATGGCCAAGCTCCTCATGCTTCATCTCTGGCATTAAAGGATATCAGCCTTCGTTTGTTACTCCTTGTCCTTTTCTCTGAAGGGCACAACTCCTATTACTTCAGAGAAGATGGATCTGGAAGACAGAGATCATTGAACTCAGCTGCTCCATGTGCTACTTGTCAAAGCTTTGCTGGGGACCAGGCCCTTAAGCATTCACACCTCCAAACTCTCAGGTCTGGCTGCGAGTTTTCCTTAGCCTAGCCCAGGTGTCTCTGCTAATGGTCTAGAGTGTGGAAGCAGCTCTTCTGCTTCCTGTGTTTAAGGGGTAGCTTTAAATGCCATGTGATGAGTACTCTTCTATCTTTTCTAGCAGGAGAAAACTTGTGTCAGGTTTTAAGTTCTAAGGTTCATTTCCCAGTACATAGATGTTCAAATTATATTTGTTAATTGACTCCAAATTTGCTTTTAAAGAGGCTGACGAACTATAAATGTATTTACGTAAGGTGTAATACCCATTTGTAAATCAAACAATTCAATGCAATAAAGCAAGAAATGCCATTAAGGCAGAGTGGAAGAGTTAAAGGGGCCTCAGCCAGCTGACAGAGAGCAGGATCTCTCAAACTTTTATGTGCATACAATTCAACTGGGGCTCTTGATAAAACACATCTTCTAATTAGTCTGAGCTTCTGCATTTCTAAACAGCTCCCAGGAGATGCTGGTCCATGGATTGCACTGAATAGTAAAGTNCCCAGGAGATGCTGGTCCATGGATTGCACTGAATAGTAAAGTGCTATGAGGGCACAGAAGGAGGAAGGGCTCACAGTGGCCTAGAAAGCTTCATGAAGAGGAAGATTATAGACAAAAGTGAAAGGAAGGTAAGCAGAATTTAGGTAGATGAGGAGGGGCGTAAGCAGATTAGGTAGATGAGGAGGGAAAGAGAGCATTTCAGGTGCAAGGACTGACTTAGCAAAGGCACAAGGGTGGGAATGAGCTTAACTTGCTAGAAGAGTTCCTAGCATGAATTTGGTTGCAATAGAGAGTTTGTGTAGTAGATAGGAGGAAATAAATTTTGAATGGAAGTTTTGAATATTGGGCTAAAGAACATTGGCTTTATTTTACAGGCAATAGACAAAGAAGGTGTTAGCGAAGAGGTGAATGTGATAAAAGTCTATTTGGACAGGGTACCTTAGATGTTTTCACTTCCATGGGACACCATCATTATAATCCCCCTTCTATGGGATTTCTATGGGAATATGTGAAAAACATCAGAAGCTACACAAGAATCATCAAAGGGGATGTCTCTCCTAAATAGTTTTTGGCTCCAAATTCTTTTTCTCAGATTTTGCAGATAATTAATTATTGGGGCCAGTGTTTAAATTCAGCACACTTAAGGTAAATTAGGGAAGTCATTAACATTTGGTTGTGTGAAACTGAACTCTAATCAGAGGAAGACTTAATATTATAGGCTGAGATGGAAAAAGAAAGCTCCAAGATCCTTCATAACTGTAGGCTTAATGGGAATTAGTAATGCAGGAGTATGGTTGTTTATTTAAAAAACTGGGGTACCTGGGTGGCTCAGTTGGGTAAGCATCTGCCTTCAGCTCAGGTCACGATCCCAGGGTCCTGGGATTGAGCCCTGCATCAGGCTCCTTGCTCATCAGGGAGTCTACTTCTCCCACTCCCTCTTTTGCTCCCCCTGCTTGTGTGCTCTCTTTCTCTCTCTGTGTCAAATAAATAAATAAAATCTTTAAAAATAAAAATAATAAAGTCTGTTCTTAGGTATATAAATAGGGATATGACATAAGCAATTTATAAAGTGTCCTCATAGCTCTTTAACTGCAATTGGAGACGGGGGCCTTCAAGTTAATAACATAGATATGTAACACGATACTGACTCCTTAGTTACAGCTATAAAAATAGAGATTTATATGAATATTTTCCATTTCCCAATTATCTCCTCAACCATACCTTTTAATGAGAAAGTAGGGCAAAGGACATTATTATGCAGTCTTCCTGTGAGATGATAGGAAAAATTAATTTCTTTTCTTTTCTTCTTTCTTTCCGTTCCTTCCTCTTTCTTTCTTTCTTTCTTTCTTTCTTTCTTTCTTCTTTCTTTCTCTCTTTCTTTCTTTCTTTCTTTTGCTCTCACCCTCTTCCCCCTCCCCTGGGTGGTTTTCTCCTTCAAGTTTAGCACATGATCCTTTTGGGAACACAGGCAGAACATGATTAGCTATGTGCCGCAAAAGCGGGTTGCAGGGCCCTTATAGGCACTCTCCCTGCAGACAGCACCTGAGATAAGCTGAATTGTGACCTCTAAAAATTCATATGTTGAAGACTTAAACTCCATTACCTCACTGTGAGATTATATTTGGAGACTGGATCTTTCAAGAAATGTTTAAGTTAAAACAAGGTTATTAGGGTGGGCTCTAATATAATACAACTGGTGTCTTTATAAGAAAAGGAAGATAGGAGATACCTCCAAAGTGCCAGGTTCTGGTGAACAGGGGACTACATGGCAGGGCACTGTAGGACCTCTTCTTTATAAGGCTATTATTTCAAGTGTAGGAGATGTAGCTGTCTTTCCTAACACACAGAAACAGAAACAGAGAGTTAGACAATATGAGGAGACAGAGGAATATGTCACAAATGAAAGAACAGGACAAAATCACAGCAAGAGACTTAAGCGAAATGGTGATAAGCAGTATGCCTGATAGAGAATTTAAAGTAATGGTCATAAAGATACTCACTGGACTTGAGAAAAGAGTGGAAGATATCAGTGAAACCTTTAGCAATGAGATAAAAAAGAACCAATCAGAGATGAAGAACACAATAAATGAAATTAAAAATACACTAGATGTAATAAGCAGTAGATTAGACAAAGAAGAAGAATGAATCAGTGACCTGGAGGACAATAATGGAAAGTAATCAAGCTGAGCAGGTGAGAGGAAAAAAATATGCAAAATGAGAATAGACTTAGGAAATTAATGACACCATGAAGTGTAATAACATTCATGTTATAGGGATCCAAGAAGGAGAGGAGAAAGAAAAGGGAGCAGAAAAAAATTTTTTAAAGATTTTTTAAAAAATTATTTATTTGACAGAGAGAGAGAGAGAGAGAGAGAGGGAGAGAGAGAGAGAGAGAGCACAAGAAGGGGGAGCAGCAGAGGGAGAGGGAGAAGCAGGCTCCCCCCTGAGCAGGGAACAGGATGTGGGGCTTGGTCCCAGGACTCTGAGATCATGACCTGAGCCAAAGGCAAACACTCAAACGACTGAGCCACCCAGGTGCCCCGGGAGCAGATAATTTATTTGAAGAAATAATAGCTGCAAACTTCCTGAATTTAGGGAAGGAAACAGAAATCCAGATCCAGGAGGCACAGAGATTCCCCCCAAAAATCAACCTAAGGAGGTCCACACCACAACACATAGTAATTAAGATGGCAAAAAATCATGATAAAGAGAGAATTTTAAAAGCAGCAAGAGAAAAAAAAAGCAGTTACATACAAGGGAGCCCCTTAAGGCCATCAGATGAGTTTTCAGCAGAAACTTTGCAGGCCAGAAGGTGAGTAGCATGATATAGTCAAGTGTTAAGAGGAAAAAAAATCTGCATCTCTTTGTGTCTTCCTCAGTTTCTTTCATAAGTGTTCTGTAGTTTCTAGAGTATAGGTCCTTTACCTCTTTGGTTAGGTTTATTCCTAGGTATCCTATGGGTTTTGGTGCTATTGTAAATGGAATTGATTACTTAATTTCTCTTTCTTCAGTCACATTGTTAGTGTATGAAATGCAACTGATTTCTGTGCATTGATTTTGTATACTGCTATGTTGCTGAATTGCTGTATAAGTTGTAGTAGTTTAGGGGTGGAGTCTTTTCGGTTTTCCACATAAAGTATCATGTCATTTGTGAAGAGAGTTTGACTACTTCTTTCCCAATTTGAATGGCTTTTATTTCTTTTTGTTGTTTGATTGTTGAGGCTGGGACTTCTAGAACTATGTTGATTAACAGTGGTGAGAGTGGGCATCCCTTTCATGTTCCTGACCTTAAGGGAAAAGCTCTCGGTTTTTCCCCATTGAGAGTGATATTTGATGTGGGCTTTTCATAGATGGCTTTTATGATATTGATGTATGTTCCCTCTATCCCTACACTGTGGAGAGTTTAAATCAAGAAAAGATTCTGCATTTTGTCAAATGCCTTTTCTGCATCAATTGAGAGGATCATATGGTTCTTGTCTCTTCTTTTGTTAATGTGATCTATCACATTGATTGACTTGCATCCCAGTAGTAAGTCCCACTTGGTCGTGGTGAATAATCCTTTTAATGTACCGTTGGATCCTATTGGCTAGGATCTTGTTGAGTATTTTGGCATCCATGTTCATCAGGGATATTGGTCTATAATTTTCCTTTTTGGTGGTGTCTTTGCCTGGTTTTGGGATCAGGGTATCTGGCCTCATAGAATGAGTATGGAAGTTTTCCTTCCATTCCTATTTTTTGTGGAGGTTCCTCAAGACGTTAAAAATAGAGCTACCCTATGGCCCAGCAATTGCACTACTAGGAATTTACTCCAAAGATACAGATGTAGTGAAAAGAAGGGGTACATGAACCCCAATGTTCATAGCACCAATGTCCACAATAGCCAAACTGTGGAAGGAGCCAAGATGTCCTTCAATAGATGAATGGATAAAGAAGATGTGGTTCATATATACAATAGAATATTACTCAGCTATCAGAAAGGTTCAATACCTACTATTTGCATTGACATGGTTGGAACTGAAGGGTATTATGCTAAGTGAAATAAGTCAATCAGAGAAAGACAATTATCATATGGTTTCACTCATGTGTGGAATATAAAGAAGAGCACAGAGGACCATAGGGGAAGGGAGGGAAAACTGAATAGGAAGAAATCAGAGAGGGAGACAAACCATGAGAGACTCTGGACTCCAGGAAACAAACTGAGGATTACAGAAGGAAGAGGGTAGGGGGTGGGTTAACTGGGTAATGGATATTAAGGAGGGCATGTGTTGCGATGAGCACAAGGTGTTATACACAACTAATGAATCGTTGAACACTACATAAAAAACAAATGATGTACTATATGTTGGCTAATTGAACATATAATAATTAAAAAAAATCTTCAGCCAAGAATACTCTATCTAGAAAGGCTATCATTCAGAATAGAAGGAGAGGTAAAGAGTTTCCCAAACAAAAGTTAAAGGAATTCATAACCACTAAACTCTATGAGAAATGTTAAAGGGAATTCTTTGAGTAGAAAAGAAAGACCATACACAATAGTAAGGAAAGTAGGAAGCTCAAAAGTAGTAAAAATAAATATATCTGTAAAAATCAGTCAAGGGACTCACAAAACAAAAGGGTGTGAGGTAAGATACCATATACCTAAAATGTGAGGAGGAGAGGAGTAAAGAATGGGTTCAAACTTAAGTGACCATCAACTTAATATAGACTGCTATATATAGAAGATGTTAATAAAACAAATGGTAATCACAAATCAAAACCAGTAAAAGATGCAAAAAATAAAGAGAAAGGAATCCAAGTATATCACTAAAGTCAGCAAACCATGAGAGAAGAGAGCAAGAGGAGAAAGGAATGGAGAAAAACTACAAAACAACCATAAAACAAGTAACAAAATGGCAATAAATACACATATATCAGTAATTACATTTGGGG
Organism: Ailuropoda melanoleuca; assembly: GCF_002007445.2. NCBI lineage: Eukaryota > Metazoa > Chordata > Mammalia > Carnivora > Ursidae > Ailuropoda > Ailuropoda melanoleuca. The sequence goes on along the minus strand of NC_048220.1, from coordinate 121,901,239 downwards.
TGCCTGGCTGGCTCAGTCAGTAGAGCATGTGACTCTTGATCTCGGATTTATGCATTTAAGCCCCACTTTGGGTGTAGAGATTAATTAAACAAAACAAAACAAAACCCCAAGGAACTGGGAGGAAAGATCATGTCCTAAAAAAAAGAAAAAATTACTTTGAATGTAAATGGACTAAACACTCCAATCAAAAGACACAGGATGACAGAGTAGATAGAAAAACAAGACCCATATATATGCTGCCTACAATAAACTCACTTCAGACCTAAAGATACCTGCAGATTGAAAGTGAGGGGCTGGAGAAACATTTTTCATGCACATGGACATCAAAGGAAAGCCAGAGTAGCAATACTTATATTGAACAAAATAGATTTTAAAACTAAGACTGTAACAAGAGAAGAGAAGGACACTATATAATAATAAAGAGGACAATCCAATAAGAAGATATAACGATTGTAAATATTTATGCATTCAACATGGGAGTACCCAAATTAGCAAACATAAAAGAAGTATTTGATAGTAATACCATAATAGTAGGGCACTTTAACACCCCACTTACATCAATGGACAGATCATCCAAAAAGAGAAACAAGGAAACAGTGGCTTTGAAGGATTCAATGGACCTGATGGACCTAACAGATTTATTTAGAACATTCCATCTTAAAACAGCAAACTACACATTCTTTTCAAGTGCACATGGAACATTCTCTGGAATAGATCACGTGTTAGGTCACAAAACAAGTCTCAACAAATTCAAAAAGATTGAAGTCATACCATGCATCTTTTCCAACCACAATACTATAAAACTAGAAATCAACTACAAGGAAAAACTGGGAAAGACCACAAATACATGGAGGTTAAATAACATGCTACTAAACAATGAATGGGTCAACTAAGATCAAAGAGGAAAGCAAAACACAAGGAGACAAATGAAAATGAAAACACAGTGGTCCAAAATCTTTGGGATGTAGCAAAAGCTGTTCTAAGAGGGAAGTTTATAACAATACAGGCCTACCTCAAGAAGCAAGAAAAATCTTAAATAAACAACCTAATCTTATACCTAAAGGAACTAAAAAAAAAAAATGAGAACAAACAAAACCCAAAACCTGTGGAAGAAGGGAACTAATAAACATTAGAACAGACTTAAATGAATAAAAACTTAAAGACAATAGAATAGATTAAAGAAATCAGGAATTGTTTCTTTTAAAGATCAACAAAACTGATAAACTTTAGCCAGACTTACCAAAAAACAAAACAAAACAAAACAAAAAAAGCCCTCAAATAGACAGACTTAGAGGTGAAAGAGGAGAAATAACAACCAACACCACAGAAATACAAAGAACTATAAGAGAATGATATGAAAAAATTATATGCCAACAAATTGGACAAGTAGAAGAAATTGATAAATTCCTACAAATGTATAACCTCCCAAAACTAAATCAGGAAGAAGTAGAAAATTTGAACAGATCAATTACCAGCAATGAAATTGAATAAAAAACTCTGAACAAACAAAAGTCCAGGGCCAGATGGTTTCACAGGTGAAATCTACCAAATATTTAAAGAAGAGTTTATACCTATTCTTCTCAAACTATTCCAAAAAAAAATAAGAGAAAGAAAAACTTCCAAATTCATTCTATGAGGCCAGCATTACCCTGATTCCAAAACCAGATAAAGACACTACAAAAAAGAGAACTACAGGCAAATATCTCTGATGAACATAGATGCAAAAATCCTCAATAAAATATTAGCAAACTGAATCCAACAATACCTTAAAAAAATCGTTCACCACAATTAAGTGGGATTTATTCCTGGGATGTAAGAGTGCTTTAATAATTCCAAATCAGTCAACATGATACATCACATCAACAAGAGAAAGGATAAAAACCATATGATTATTTAATAATGCAGAAAAGCATTTGACAAAGTACTGTATCCATTCATGATAAAAAAAAAAACCTCAACAAGGTAGGTTTAGAGGAAACACTCCTCAACATAATAAAGACCATATATGAAAACCCATAACTAACATCACACTCAATGGTGAAAAGCAGAGCTTTTCCTCTAAGATCAGGAACAAGACAAGATTGTCCACTCTCACCACTGTTATTCGCATATTATTGGAAGTCCTAGCTATAGCAATCTGACAAGAAAAGAAAAAAAAGGCATCCAAATTGGTAAGGAAGAAGTAAAACTGTCACTATGTGCAGATGACATGATACACTAGATAGAAAAAACCCTAAAGACTCCACCAAAAAACTGCTAGAACTGATAAATGAATTCAGTAAGGTTGCAGGACACAAAGTCAAATACAAGAATCCATTGCATTTCTATACATTAATAATGAAGCAGCACAAAGAGAAATTAAGAAAACAATTCCATTTACAATTGCACCAAAAATAATAAAGTAGCTAGAAATGAACTTAAGCTTGGCCAAAAAAATAGAAAACATTGAAAGAAACTGAAGATGACACAAACAAATGGAAAGATATTCCATACTCACGGACTAGGAGGATAAATATCGTTAACATGTCCATACCTCCCAAGCAATCTACAGATTTAATGCAATCCCTATCAAAATAACAACAGCATTTTTCACAGAATGAGAACAAATAATCCTAAAATTTGAATGGAACCACAAAAACCCTAAATAGACAAAGCAATCTTGAAAAAGAACAAAACTGGAGGTATCACAATTCCAGATTTCAAGATATACTACAAAGCTGTAGTAATCAGAACAGCATCATACTGGCACAAAAATAGACACATAGATCAATGGAACATAATAGAAAGCCCAAAAATAAACCCATGGTTATATGGTCAATTAATCTTTGACAAAGGAGACAAGAATATGCAATGGGAAAAAGAACATCTCTTCAACAAATGGTATTGGGAAAACTGGACAACTACACACAAAAGAATGAAACTGGACGACTTTCTCACATCATACACAATAGTAAGCTCAAAATGGACTGCAGAACTAAATGTGAGACCAGACACCATAAAAATTCTAGAAGAGAGCACAAGCAGTAATTTCTCTGACATCAACTATGGCAACATTTTCTAGATATGTCTCCTGAGGCAAGGGAAACAAAATAAAAAATAACCTATTGGGACTACATCAAAATAAAAAGGTTCTGTACAGCAGAGGAAACAATCAACAAAACTAAAGGAACCTACTGAATGAGAGAAGAAATTTACAAATGACATATCTGATAAAAGGTTTGTATCCAAAATATATAAAGAACTTATACAACTCAACACACAAAAACCCAAATAATCCAATTAAAAAATGGGCAGAAGAAATGAACAGACATTTTTCCAAAGATGGCCAGCAGACACACGAAAAGATACTTATCACTCATAATCAGGGAAATGCAAATTAAAAAAAACCACAATGAGATATCACCTCACATCTGTCATAATGGCAAAAACCAAAACCCAAGAAACAACAAGTGTTGGTGAGGATGTAGAGAAAAATGCACTGTTGGTGGGATTGCAAACTGGTACAGCCACTGGGGAAGACAGTGTGGAGGTTCCTCAAAAAATTAAAAATAGACTTACCATATGATCAAGTAATTCCTACTATTGGGTATTTACCCAAATAATACAAAAACACAAATTCATAAGAATATATGCACCTTAATGTTTATTGGAGCATTATTTACAGTAGCCAAACTATGGAAGCAGTCCAAGTGTCCATATATTGATGAATGGATAAAGAAGATGTGAGATGGATATATATGTTCCATATATATACATATATGCATATACATATATTTTATTCAGCCACAAAAAATAATGAAATCTTGCCATTTGCAACAAATAGATAGAGCTAGAGGGTATAATAATAAATGAAATAAGTCAGAGAAAGAAAAATACCACATGATTTCACTCATATGTGCAATTTAAGAAACAAAACAAACAAGCAAAGAAAAAAAGAGAGAGGGAGAAACCAATTAAAGAACAGACTCTTAACTATAGAGAACAAACAGGTGGTTACCAGACGGAAGGTGGGTGGAGGGAAGGGTGAAATAGGTGAGAGGGATTAAGAATACAGTTACCATGATGAGCACTGAGTAATGTATAGAATTGTTGAATCACTATATTGTACACCTGGAACTAATATAACACTGTATGTCAACTATACTGGAATTAAAAGAAAAAAATAAAATTAAAAATAGAAAATAAAAAATATATTTGCAGAGAGAGAGAGAAGCCAAGATATAGATCATTTGCAATTTACAGGAAAAAAAAAATACAGAACCACTAAGCACTTTAGGAGCCCCTAACAGTGCATTTTTAGATTCTGTTAAATATCTTTCTTACCATAGTGCCTGCAAGAGAGAAGATGCCACAAAACTCTTAACAGATAGTCATTAACAAATCTTGAGTCACTTGTGCTCATGCGATTGGTCTGCTTTTTAGATATATCAGTATATCCAACCGTATTTGGATCAAATCCTTTGGCTAAATGTGGACTTCTGGAAGTCAACGGAGTATCTTTTGCCTGTCTATCTTCTCATTTAATAATAATAAAAAAATAGGCAGGATGAATATTAACCAACACTAATCAGTGCCCTCATGGTTCCTGAGAGCACAAAGACATGTAGCAGGAGGGAAATCTATTATGTCACTGTGAACAGTATGATGTCAATTACCCAGGATAGAACTCTGAGATATATGAATACTGTTTAGTGATCAATTCAAATCCTTTACAGACACAAAATTTTTCTCCTATAAAGAGAACACAACCACATACAAAGTACAGTTTGTGTTGACTTAGCATTATACTACCCAGGACTAATGAATATGTGGCAAAAAACCCAAAAACCAAAAAACAACCCACAAAAAAATCCAACAAAACCTTTTGCTATCAATGAAACATGTACCTTCACTTTCCTTGTGAGTTCTGGTCATTCTTACCTGAGTTAGGTGGTAGGATTTTGCATTGCATGCATTCCTGGGATTGACATTCATTCCTAGACTATTCTAACCCTGTTTTTTCTTTGTTTGCAAAAACTGAGAGTTGACAATAGAATTCTAGATAGCCATGGAAATGGTGAGTAATTTAAAGAAGTACACTGTGAAATATACTAGCACCATGGACCCTGCTGGTCAAAGATTAAGTTTACATACTGTAGCAGTGTGTTACAGTGGCCTTGAAATACTGTGGAGAAAAGTCACAGAGAAAATAAAAGGTGGGAAGGTATGTATAACCTACCTGGAGTGTTTTGCCATATGGATTTTAGTTTTAGGATAAATTGTTTTGAGGAAGCAACTCTGGCTAGAATCAATTTCAGGTGGAGGAACATTTACTCTCAAAGAGTTTCAGAAGCATGATGGTTAGATTAATCCAGTTGAAGTCATTTGTTTTACAAAGAAGGAAATTGAGGTGCAGAAAGATTAAGTGGCTTACACAAGATCACATAGTCTCATAGAGACCAGGGAAGAAGTAGAAATCAGTGTGTCTCCACGACCAGTGTTTCTGTATGTTTTACTGTAGTGCTCATTTGAAATCCTTTCTCTGTGGCTTTACTGAGGAATCCCCAAATAGATATATTAAAAAATCTATTTATTTTATTTGTAGGCCATGATGTCATATGTTTTACTTGATAAACAAGACTAGTGATCATTCTTCCAGGACCACCTGAAAGCCTGAGATGGTCTCTCTGTAACTTAGATCCATTTCTATGTTTGAATCTTATGTTTTAGAAACACATAGAAAAATAAAAATGTTGATTTGCAAGGGATGTGTCCAAAACCATCTATGATATAGTTAGAGAATTTATCTTATTTAACGAGAAAAACTTCGAAGTGAGAATCTAGCATAGTCATGCAGCTGTGTCTTTATCATCTAGTGTCTTTGTTCACCCAGTACAGCACTCCAGAGAACTTTATCACCAACTTGCTATGTGACCTTGTCCAAGTCAGAAGATATCTTTATACTTTACTTCTTCCCATCTATAAAATTGGACACCATGTCAGAATGGGGAAGTTCGTATAGTTTTTGAAAATGACAGAAACTGATCTATGCATTTGTGACTATAATCTGAATAATTTAGGATAAAAACTACCGAATCCAACCATATTTAAGACTACCTTAAAAAACTAGAGTAGCTCTCCCAGCTCAATCCCTGAATGCTCCATCCATAGGCACATTCCATTTATAGTTTCAGTTCCTTTCCTTTTTTCTTCTCTTGCTCACAGATTGTTATATCCTTGTTAAGGCAATGCATTGCAAAGGAATGGTCCTTCAGGAAGCTTCGTTTCAATAGACCCAATAATAGGCAGCCAAGTTTCCCTCATCTCTTCCTTTACCTCCTAGAGTTCCTCCTGTTTTAGGGAGACTAGCTGAATGCTGCCCTACAGGGTAAGGCAGAAAGAGCACCAGTGCCACCACCTGGATGCAGGGAGAATGAGGCACCACATAGAAAAGAGAAGTCGCTACACGTCCAAGAGTGAGCAAGCTATCTTGCTTGATTCTTTGCCCTTTTCATTTTCTTGTTGCAATACCGTTTTCTATTTTTCTTCACTTCTTTTCAACTTTCCTGCACGTATTTGTTAATGCTTTCTCAGTTTCACCACCACACTGGTTTAGGAAAAGATCCAGGGAATGGTAAGGGCCCTATCTTAAATTGAGAGATGAGGGAAATAAGAATAAGGTTATTCTTCCCTTGGAGAACTCATCCAACAGGCTTCTTGCCTGGATGTAGGCTTATGTGTTCTCCTGAATATAGAGGAAATGCCTCCTTGTGAAGATCTTCATGCTACCTGAAGTTTAGTTAAGCTCTATCAAATCATAAGCTCTGAAATCAGGGGGGATAGGGTCAGAAATTTTCTTATTCTGTGGAGAAATAAAGACAATCCAAAGTTCGGTTCCTATCTGCACTTGTGACATGTGAGTTATGTAATGATACAGGGTTCTATTCTATGTGTATGGTTCTATTCTATGTGATATGGTACTACTCACCAGGGATGCAGTGTAACTGACTACAAATGTTCATTAGAGTAAGAAATAGGCAGAGAGACAAAAGCCTTCCCCAGTGGACCTTCTTGACTTCCTTAGAGACTCCTCTAGAAAGTTTCTAGTTCTACTATAGAACTAGGAGCCATGCATTGCTCTCAGCGCCAGTTTCAAGCAAAAAAGAAAGACCAACTCAATTTTCTAAATCAAGATTAGTTTTTATTTTAGTAGTTTAGATAATCATTACTGATGCAGAATATTCATTGTTTAGTAACTCATTTTGGGCATTCATGGATCCCAAGGGTGCCCTGGAGATAACTCAGAGGCTATAGGTTGTGGTAGAGAGTGGGTGGGACAGATTGGAGGGGAGGTCTTACCCATGAATTAGAGGAGCTTTACTTCTATCTGCTTTCTACATTGGTATTCTGAGATATATATATATAGAAGAAAAATTTTCTGAAGATTTTAAAACACTAAGTATAGACCATTATGTCTGTTAGAGTCAATCCTAAGAATGACTGAGATATCTACCAAAAGTTGTATGATTGGTCTAATGCTTCAGTTTTGACACCCAGTGGTGATCCATTTTCAGCACCAGATAACGTACATGTCTCCTGTATTCTCTAAATATTTTAAGTGGTTTGTTGGGACATGTTTTCTTGTTTTTATCTTTGTTCAGTTTTCTTCTTAAATTCTGAATTGTATTAAGGGTTAACTTCTGTTAGGCTTAAGGTATTTAGAAGGAATTATTTGTCTATTTTCTCTAGAAATTATAGTAAAATCTGAAATTCAGTGCTCTTTTTAATCCTCATAGTTCAAAGCTTAAAAATAAAAATAATCAGTAAATGAGCTCTGAATATTTTCATTTTGATTTAGATTCTCTCTTCTGAACCCTTCACAACACCTGCTAGGTTGGGTACATAGTAGACATTCAACAGATACTGTTGGGTTGAGCTGAATTTTTTAGATTCTAAAATTGAGAAGTGCTAAACTCAAGATTTCAAAAGTAGTACTACATAAATCAACAATGCCCATTTTCATATCATAAACCTGTTTAGAGCATTCCTGATTATGTAAATTCCCTCCCTTCCTTCCATCTTTCCTCCCTCCCTTTCTTCTTTTGTCCCTACCTTCCTCCTCTCTCCTTGCCTCCCTCCCCACCCCCACTTCCTTCCTTTCTTCCTTGGTTCTCTCCCTCTCCTCTTTTGCCTGTTACTCCATCATGACCGATGATGATGAAAACCAGTGAATTTTTGGAGAAGAAAATCAGGAAGGAAAGACTTGCTTTACCATATATGAAGCTGTATTATAAAGCCCTAGAACCTGTCAGTGTGTTATTGTCAGAAGAGATAAATAGATCATTTGAACAGAAGAGCTAGAGAAGAGACCCATATGGAGAGATTTAGCTTATGCAAAAGTTGGCGTTGCAGAACACTGAGGAAAGCACAGCCTTCACTACTGGTGCTGAGGCAACTGAATGTTCATATGGAAAAGAAGGAAATTTGATCACGTACCATATCATAACATATACCAAAACCAAATCAAGTGATAAGCAAAACAATAAAGATTTTAGAAATTAATACCAGCAAATATTTTCATTGCACAGAGTAGGAAGAGATTTCTTAAATAGGATGCAAAAAACAACTAACCATAAATAGAAAAACTGCTCTTGGAAAATCTCATATATAACTAGTGAGAGTGCAAACTGATACAACCAATTTGGAATACTAAGCATTATCTACTAAAGATGAAGATGTACATACATTATGATCCTAGGAGCAGAATTGCTGGATCATAATGTATGCATGTCTTCAACAGAAATGGATATATAGTTACACCAGGATGCATGAAAAAAACCCAGCCATTATTCATAACAGCTCTAATTTAAAATTGATAATGTTTTATTTCTTGATTTGGTTGGTAGTTACGCATGTCTCTATTTTATAATAGCCCATTAAGCCATACCTTTATGTTTTATGTATACTTATGTATCTATATTATTTCTCACAAGGTCAAGAAATAAAATGAATCACTAAAAAAATGATAATTGTCCTAGCATCCAGTTCATATTGTTTTTATATAAGCACAAAGATAAAATACTTTGTCAAATGTTTTGCTTAAGTCTAGATACATTACATATATACACATTATCCTGATCTCTTTAGTAATTTGGTCAAAAATGGAAATATATTCCTTCAACATGTGTTACTCTTAATGAACCATAGAACAGACCCACACGAGGCAGCATGTTGTCAAAAATCGAAGTCAAAATGCTTCTACATCAGTTTTGGTTAGCTAAAACACCTTGGTAAATCAATTAGTTACCTTCTTCTTTTCTAAAAAGAGACTTTGAAATAGAGACGATCACTCAGGTCTTCTCTGGCTCTAAATGTTTTAAGATTTAGTAATTGTATGAATAAAGAATCTCTAAAATATCTTGAATTCCTGTTCTAAAAGGCTTCTATGATATTGAATTAATAACCAGCTGGTATAATACAAAGGGATATCACAAGTTATACATCCCAAATTATATTCTGGGATAATTAGTTTAAAAAGCTAGAAAATGTATGGCTAGAAAGTGTAAAATCTTTAAGCAAAGCTTGTTGAGCTGTGTCATTGTTATAGTTCATGCCGGCATTAAAAGGTGGCTTATGAATCCAGAACAGGAAAGAGCTAGTCTAAAAGTTATTCTAGTTTTGCTTGGGAGTCCTCAGTACAGTCTATGTTACTTGCAGAAGGCAAGTAATAGGTACTGAGGTCTAGCCACCTACCTCTCAAGTCTTGATTCCTGGAAATATATATATATATATATTTTTTTCTTTTCTTTCTTTTTTTTTTTAAGAGAGAAAGATTGAGAGAGAGAGAGAGAAAGAGTAATCCATGAGAGGGGCAGAGGGAGACAGAGAGAGAGAATCTTAAGGAGGCTCCACTCCCAGTGCACAGCCTGACTCAGGGCTTGATCTTACAACCCTGAGATCATGACCCAAGCCGAATTCGAGAGTCCCATGCTTAACCAACTAAACCATCGAGGTGCCCCGTCCTGGAACTATTATTTAATTATCATAATTCATTCATTCAATCTACGAATGCCTATTTAATTCTTATTATATGTTGGCATTGTGGAGAATTCGAAGATGGAGGAAATATTATCCTTCCCCTCAAGTTACCCAATCTGCCTATTATTTTGAACAAATATTATCCAACTTTGATTAACATGGAACTGGAAAAAAAGCTGTTGACAGACACTGATTTATTAATTGATGTAACAGGAAAATAATTATCAACTGAAAGTGGGTAGAATTTACGACCAATTCGACAATAAAGGAGCAATACTTATAAAGCATAGCCTGTATTAGAAAGTGGTTCTAATAGTCAGAAAATTCTTATGCTATAATGTTATGTTAAAAAGGGTGAAGAACTGGAGTATGCAGCATGATATCAACTATAGAACACAACAAAAGAAAAGCACATTTAAATGTGAAGAGTGGTTATCTTGGATTAAATTTATTTACCTCCAAGGGATATATTTCCTTTATAATCAGAAAAATATATCCATTTTTTTAAAAAAATAGACCCATAGAGTAGTTAGTGTAAAAATTTTCAAAAAATAGGGTAAAAATCCCACAAATCTGTACTTCTTTATTTGGCATTAATCTTATTGAGCTAGAGCACTGAAGAATAGAAATACACAACACTTAAAATCAAGGACCACACTAGGGTTTATTAAAAAAAAAAAAAAGCAAAAAAACCTGCAGCAGAGAGATTGGAGTATCAGAGAATAGGAGGAAAGGAAATGCGACTGTGATTGGGAAGGGATTTTGCGGAAAACAACTTGCCAATTTTTCCAGTAATAATATTATTGTTTGCCTGATAATCATACTGTGTCTGCTAATGGCATTGTTCTCCAGTGACAGTGAGAGATAAAAAGGAGACAGATATGTGACATGCAGTAATGTGGGGAAACATTTTCCCTTGCAACAGGAAGAATAGAGAATCTTACTTCCCTGAGTCTTGGGAATCTTTATTCATGTCTCTGCAGAATAACAGTTTTAACTTCATTTAAGTTTTATTTTTATGGGCTTCTTGGTTAGTCTTATTTTACATATTTATTGAGATTTAATTAATATACAATGACATGCACAGTTATTAGGTATTTGGTTTTATGAATCTTGATGCGTGTAATAAGATACAGATAAAACAAGAAAGTTCCCTTCTGCCCTCTTTCCCATCAATGCCGTTGGCCCCCTCCTGAACCACTTTCTGATTGCTATCACCACAGATTAGTTTTGCCTGCTTCTGGATTTCTTAAAAATGGAATCAGACAGTGGAAACACAGCAACAGAACTTTGAAACTTGCTCAAACAAGAATCCTGGATGTTATCAAGCTGTGCATACAGACAGGTAAGGAACTCACTACAATAGCAACTAAAATGAGCATAACGCTGCTTTTTTCCCTTTTGCTCAGTTTTCCTATATGGGAAACTCTGACCCTCAAGCAACTACTTTCAGGATGGTGGAAAATGACCATGAAATCAAAGACCTGGGGTCCTTTCCTATTAATTCTACAAATTATCTTCAGTCTTAAGTTATTTGCTTCATTTCTGCTCTCTTTATTTTCTTACTCTCTAGAATGAATATAACTCCAATAGCTCCTATGTAAATAAATAGTGGGATTAAGGTTTCTTTCAAGGCTTCTTTCCCTCTAATATACGTGGGAGTCGTGGTAAGTAAGTTTGGTCTAGGCACACTCTTTCACTGGCCCACAGTCATTCCCCAGACCACTGTTCTACTTTCTGCTGGTCAACAATGCACCTCATAACTGGCTTCTCCAGGATATTGCCACAACCCTGCACAATTTCATCCCAAGTATAGACCTAGTACCCTTTAATTCCTCCAAAGAATAGCCAACACAAGGCTGAAATATTTAACAGAACTTTACCACAGACTTGGAGATAACAAAAGTTCAGCATAGATTATCTAAGAATCAGAACAGACCCAGATTCCGTGGAGAATGAAATTGATATAATTTTGGGTTTTTTTTGTAAGAAAAATAATACAAAAATATTTTACTTTGCAAGTTAAAAACATATGACCATGAATACACATTGCTAGGGCTCCTCTCTGAAGAGGCTCTGAAAAATGAAAAACCCTGATAATTAGTTTCTTTAGCTTCATGGTGAATTCACCTTTGCTTATGACTGCTTCCAGAAATTGCCACACCCACATCGATTACTTGCGTAAATCCTGTCAAGCTTCCATGAGATATGAAGTCAGTTCAACCCTTATCAGTGGGCATATTGGAGAAGCATCAACACAGGCTCTGTTTTCTTACCAAGGATGCATCATGATAGGAAGATCCATTTCTTTCAAGGAAATGCTAACCCCCACCTCCAAGATGTGGCCTGGCCCACTTGTCATGAACATGGCAATCAACAGTAGTTCACAGTATACGTACTGAAGCCTGAAGCCTGGGGTACTAAAGCCCTCAATGACACCAGGTTTGAGAAATCATTGATTTAGCTAGCATATTCCACATTCACATGTGGTGTGCTTCTCAATCTGTTATTTAGGCGATGTGAAAGAGGTCAAGGTTGTTTGTTCTTTTTGACCATCAGCCAATTGCCCCTTTACTATGAGCCAGTCAGTGTTTAGGCAAGGATATAGACACATTTCCCAGGAACAAATAATATTTTTCAGCAAAAGGGAACTGAAAACAAATTTTAAAATTGTACAAATCTTTGGTGTCACGGTCTTGTTAATAGACTCACTTTATATTATGAAACCAAATTCTCAATGTTTCAATCTAGCAGTCTTAATATATAAGCAGTCTTACATAAGCAGGAGATATATATATATATATATATATCCTTGACAACAACAATCTCTCCCAGAACAAAAGGAGGACTTCCCCTAAAGATAAAATCCATTTTCTCTTGAAATGTACTGGCTGCTTTAAATCTCCTAAAAAACAGTTCTCTAGCTTCAAAAGATGATAGTTCTCTAGTTTCAATCCTCCCAGGGCACCCTCACGCTTTGTATAACAACACTCTCCCTACTTCACAAGGTTGTGTGAAGATTACTTTAATCAGTATCTGTGAAAGTGCTTTGCAACCTTTAAAGACTATAAAGATATAAGCTATGTTATTATTAGAGAATTGTAGCCAAAAACTTTTCCAGTTAAAATTATCAGACTATTGATAATGCTCTATTACTTGTGTTAGTGGCCTTAAGAAGAACAAATTAACATCCACAAATGATCCAAAACCAAAACTTAGACCAACCCTTTCACTTTTTTTTATCCACTGAAAACTGATGGAATAGCCCAACAGCGAGAAGCAAAGGGCACAAGTTAACCTAAAATCAATAATCTAAACTTGGTGGCTTCAGCCAAACAATTAATTAAATAGGTAAAGCAAGACTTTCTAACATGTAAATATATTCAAGGTAAATATTATCTCTTGAAAAAGCACAATTAAGTACACCTAAACAACACTTGAAATAGTTTCTGTGAAAAGGCTGGGTATGCAGAAGTCAAAACTTTTAAAACCGTTATTAGTCTACAATGCTGGCATTAGTCCCAGACTCTACTATAACATGATAAGTAGGCATCACTATATTTACTGTGTGCCCACAATGTGCAGAGCAGTCCAGCAATTTAAAGACATGCCTCTTGTTGTGTTCATAGGTTTTTCTTTAATTTTTTACCTAGTTCAAGGTCTTTCAAACCTCAGTCTTTTATAAACTATCTTCAAGGTATTTGCCATATTATAGTGTAATGAGTAATCTTACATACTAAATATTTTTCTTTAAGCTGGCTCTTTAAAAACTAAAATAATTAACTTTGGTTTCATTTTAAGCAATAAATCCATGAAGTGTTGGGTTTGATGTGTTTCTCATTTTTCTAATTTTTTTCTAATTTTTCTAATTTTTTGGGGGGGTTGATGTGTTAGTTTCTAATTTTTCTAATTTTTTTCTAATACACAGTGAACTGTTTATTAGAATTTTTAAAAAAGATTTTATTAATTTTTTGACAGAGAGAGAGACAGCCAGTGAGAGAGGGAACACAAGCAGGGGGAGTGGGAGAGGAAGAAGCAGGCTCCCAGCAGAGGAGCCTGATGTGGGGCTCGATCCCAGAATGCCGGGATCACACCCTAAGCCAAAGGCAGACGCTTAACGACTGAGCCACCCAGGCGCCCCGTATTAGAATTTTTTTTAAAAGTTCAACCATGTGGCATCTAAAATAACCATTGGTACTATCATTTGTTGTGGACTACAATGTAGGCAAAACTAAACCAGTTAATTTATGAGGAGGCAGTAGTAGACTTTGAATAAGCTGTAAAGGTTAATTGTAAATTACCATTTAGTCTAGCCTCTACCCAAACTGACAAACAAACAAGGAGAAATAGAAGAATCCACAACCATAGTGGAAATTCTCTAATATACTGCTCTCCATGATTGATAGAAGCAGCAACAAAACTCAGTGGAGTAATAGAAATTTGAACAACACATTTTTTAAAAACTTGCTTTATGGCTATATAAAAAATATGCACCCACAACTGCAGAATATGCAACCTTTCAAAACACACATGGAACATTAAAAAAAAGTTAGCCATGTAATGTGTCTGAAGTGATCCTTAATCATTTCGAAGTATAGAAGTCATATAGAGCATGATCCTCAACACACAGCAATTAAGCAAGAAATCAATAAAAAATATGCATGCATGTTTTTTGAAGCACTATTAAAAATGTTGAAACATTCTATAGAAACTAAAGGGATGATTTAAACAGAAGAGAATAAGGTTGCTCCCTAGACATCACTGATATTTAGCTGGTATCCACCTGCTGGTTTTGCCTGGCATTTCCTCTGATTGTTCAGTGTATTCTTCCTGATTGCTCAATGTTTGGGTCAGACTGTTAATATTTTGAATAGTGTCCCATCTTTACAAATTAATGTGGGAGAAATCCTTTGGTGATGGTAGAAGGTTGGGTGAAAAAGTGACTTTGCAAAACTCAAAATCGTCCTATTCTTTTTTTTTTTTGAAGATTTTATTTTTTTAAGTAATCTCTATACCCAATATGGGGCCCAAACTCACAAACCCAAGATGAAGAGTCACATACTCCACTGACTGGGTCAGCCAGGTGCCCCGAAATGATCTTACTCTGTAAAATAAAGTAATGTATATATCCCTAAAAGCTATAGTTTACATGTATTTAACTGAACAGAGTAGGAATCTTATTTAATCTTTAAAATGTCCCTGCGAGACAAGCATTATAATTATTTCCATTTTGCAGATGAGCAAACCAAAGCTCAAGAGAGGTTGGGTAAACTTGACCAATATTATATAGCTAGGAAATCATGGAGTTGGCAGTTAGACTACACACAGCCTCCTAAATATTATTACTAATGTGATTGCTTGGAAGGACAGAGAAGAAAGTGGACAGTGTTCACCACTGGGAAATTTGATTGGGTTTGTTGGGGGTGGGTACAGGACAAGGACTGAGGAAGTACTGTTCTCTTTTCTTTATGTAATTTTTGGTTACTTAAACTATTTTTCAAGGAGTATGTTGTAATTTTTCAAAGAGAAAAGTTTATAACTAAAGTGAGGGAGTAATAATTCACTCTAGTTTTAACAGTCTGTCCTTGTGACAGTCTCCAATGGAGAGGAGATGACCAGGAAGAGCTCTGCCCAGTGAGCTAAGGGTTCAGCAATACTAGTGTGGCTTTGTGAAAATAAAGCCCGCAACTGTATTAGAATTGCTTTGTATTTCTTTAACACCTAATCTGAGTTGCCTTAAAGGTTGAATAAATAACTCATTTATCCTCAAAGCACCCTGTGAATTCCCTGGTGTGGTCTGCTGGGGTGTGGGGTTGAGTGGTGATAGCCCAAGATTAGCTCTTACCCACATTTAGGGATTCTAACCCCCGGAGGGAAATCATTTAAACTCTGTGTGTCTCCAATCATTGTCAACTAACAGTATCATCATCTTCATAATAGTAATTTCCAGTCTCAAAGGGATACTATTAATTAGTCTACATTTTTAAAGGGCTTGAGAATGACAGATGCCAAGTGCTGAATGAAAGGGAAATTTTACCCAAATCATCTAGCTGGGAATTCTGAGGGGAAAAGGAGGTAGATGACTTGCAGCCAGTCACATGAGGAGGCTAAGGGCAGAGAAGAGAACAGAATGGTCACTGTCCTGGTGCTGAGCGCCTTCCTTTAACCACACCAGACCACGTTCCCAGCCTCCAGTAATTAGAAATTACTTTAGCACATAAACAGGCACTTTATAATGTTTTCTTTTTACAACGGGCAGCACGCTTCTCCTTTCCACAGGGAGAAGGGAACCAGTTTTGGCTTCCCACTGTCCCCACCTCCTTCACAGCCCAGCCCAACATTCATCCACACAGAAAGCAGCGGTCACATAGGAACATCTGCTCTGAACATTGCCCTGGCCCAAAAGGAGCTGGTAAAATGGCCTCCTTCAATATATGTTACTGCTGTCTTTGAGTGGCCTTGAGTTCTCAGCCACTAGCCACAGTCAGTGCCCATCCACTCTTTCTTTCCCATTCTCCCATCAACAAATTTCAGAAAGTTCTTCATAGAAAGCCTCATTATCGACATGGACAGTTTTGCTCAGAACACCCTTACCATACATCACTCCAGCTACTGGTGAGTGATAACAACCCTGTTTGTGTTTAATTAGCTCTTGGTTTATGGGGTAGTTTGTGTTGAGGGCATGACTGTTTTAGTTGGTTATACAATTGACAAAAATGTATGTGTATTGATGTGGGCTGTCTGTATATGCCCTCTCTATGCTCTGCTTTGAAAGCTCAACAATCCCTCATTACACTACCAATGCAGGCAAATTGTTGGAATGTCTAGACTTTGGTTTCATTCCATAAAACTGGAATGATAAAACTTGTTTTCGGTCTCTAAATCTGGCTGGGCAAATATGCATATTGTTTATCACTAAGCAGAACTTCTAGATGAACCACTGTTGCGGCTCTATTTCACTACTAGAGAAGATTGCAGCTATGAAGACTACTCCCCAGACAGCTGGCTACATGCCCTGACCCTAAGTGTCACCTACTTATTTCCTGAATGTTTATTCCTCTTATTTTTAAAGTCCTGTACCTCATAGGATTCATGTCATGACTTATATTCATGAAAATATCTAAAATAGAAGCATGATTACAAAGTAGTGGATTATTTTTTAAAACAAACATTACAGAATGTACTCATCTAAATATGTGTTGTTCCTTTCAAAGTAATCACTTCTGCAATTTGTACACATATTCCCCAAGTGGCAATATTATGTAACATATTTGAGAAATTCTTCTTTGGAATTACCTGAGGCATTGTATGTAAAAACAAAATAAAATGAAAGTTTTCTTAATTTAAAAGTAAATTATATTCATATTGAAAGCTTGATTTTGTTTTGTTCTTTATTGTTTTCTGATTTTTTACTTAAAATTCTAAATCTTAAAGATAAGCATGGTTAACATATATTTCTTTCCAGTCTTTTTTCTGAGTTGTGATCTATTGAATAGACCCAGTGGTAATGAATTTTCATTCTCTAAGGGTAATTTTGAGCCTTGGAATCTAACTCTATTTCACTGAATTCTGCAAATATTTAAGTGTTTCTACATGCAAGGAGCTAACTAAGTGGAATAAGAAGATTAATAAGATGTGTTCAGAATGATTTTTTAAAGAAGTCATTAAATGGATTGGAAGGTGATGCCAGACAGAGTTATGAAAAATATTTTGAACAACTGCAGCATCCTTGGATTAGGTTGTAGTATCCTAAGAGAACACATTGAAGAGGACAATACCAATAGTTGTGGAGTGCCAGGAATGTTAGAAAAATGAACATGGCCTACATGACATACTGAATAAAACTATTTGGGTAACCAGTAGCAGCCACCACAGCTCAGAACTAGAACCAGCCTGAAGCTAAGATAAAAAATTGGTAAGGTGACCCTATATCCCAGTTTGCCTGGGATAGTCCTGGTTTATGCCTATAGTCTTAATGTTGTTAGTACAGTGCTTCCTTCCTCTCTGAAAAGCACTGGCTTCCAGGATAAGTTAATGCCACCCTAAAAATAGAGACATTTGTTGTTGGTACTTCCCCCATACCTCCTACTCCCCAAATCCAATACTTTAGTTAATTTAGTTAGTTAATTAATTAGGTCGGTTGATCTGCCCGAACAATAGCCTATTTCCTGGTCCTTCTTTTTCCTATATCTCCATCAATTAAAACATATATGTACTAATTTCCTAAAGAAATACAAGGAGCTAATAAACAATGAAACAATACTCAATCTCAACTTTTTAAAAAAAGATTTCATTTATTCATTTGAGAGAGAGAAAGTGAGAGACAGAGAATGAGTAGAGGGGGAGTGACAGAGGCAGAGGGAGAAGCAGACTCCCTGCTGAGCAAGGAGCCTGATGCAGGGCTCGATCCCAGGACCCTGAGATCATGACCTGAGCCGAAGGAAGATACTTAACCAACTGAGCCACCCAGGTACCCCTCAATCTCATCTTTTTATCAAGAAGGGCAGATTAAAACAATAGTTGTTATTAATAAAAGTCAGTAAGAATGCAGTGAGTTGGCCACTCTGTGAGAGTGTGAAATTACTAAAACCCTAAAGGTAATTTGGTCATAGGTCCCGTATTATGTGGTAGAGACTGTGGAATTTGAAGCCAGACTGCCTGAGAGTGAATCTTAGCCCTACCACTTCCTAGCAGTACAATCCTGGGAAGTGCTCTCCCTTTTAGTGCCTCAGTTTTCTCATTAGTAAAACGAAGATAAGAATCATCTTTTTCTCAGAGGGTGTTTTAAAAGAATAAATGATGTCAGGGGGTCCTGGGTGGCTCAGTCATTAAGCATCTGCCTTCAGCTCAGGGCCTGATCCCAGGGTCCTGGGATTGAGCCCCACATCGGGCTCCTCTGCTGGGAGCCTGCTTCTTCCTCTCCCACTCCCCCTGCTTTGTTCTCTCTCTCACTGGCTGTCTCTCTCTCTGTCAAATAAATAAATAAAATCTTAAAAAAAAAAAAGAATAAATGATGTCATACCTATTACATCCAACATACACACTACATGAGTTCACTCCTGATGAATGGAACGATCATTTACCAAAAAAGTTATGAAACAAAGTTATAAAGCAACATTGAAAATAGCAACATAAATTCAATAATTTAACAAATGGGGTTTGAAGATTGATAATAAACCAGACACTATATTCTAGATACAGAGAATATCAGTAGCGAAAAAGACAAATTTATTTCCTATGCTTTTCCTGCCTGAAGGGGAGGAGAGACAATAAATGACCAATTATAACTCAAGTATAATGAATAGTAAGCTGGGGGAACACACATTGGGGAGGTCCACCTTAGTATAGGGGATCACGAAAGCCCCCTGTTGAAGTGACACAAGAGTTTTATTTATTTTATTTTATTTTTTCTTTATTAAATTTAATTAGCCAACATATTGTTGGCATCATTAGTTTTTGGTGTAGTGTTCAATGATTCATTAGTTGCATATAACACCCAGTGCTCCTCACATCATATGTGCTTCTTAATGCCCATCACCCAGTTATCCCATCCCCCTACTCACCTCCCTTCCCACAACCCTCAGTTTTTTTCCTGGAGTTAAGAGTGTCTCGTGGTTTGGCTTCCTCTCTGATTTCTTCCCATTCAGTTTTCCCTCCCTTCCCCTATGATCCTCTGTGCTATTTCTTATATTCCACATGTGAGTGAAACCGTATGATACTTGTCTTTCTCTGATTGACTTATTTCACTTAGCATAATACCCTCCAGTTTCATCCATGTTGATGTAAATAGTAGGTATTCACCCTTTCTGATGGCTGAGTAATATTCCATTGTATATATGTACCACATCTTTATCCAAACGGGAAGATACATGGAAAACCCAGATTGACAGAGAGAATTTATACCTCTATATTAAAAGTGCATATTCTAGTTTAGCTAAATAGTCAGATTATTGTGAAAATTCTTAATCTGATACTCTCATATACATATGCAATCAAATCATGTGGAGGTGAGGTGATCTTTAATTCAGGCTGGAACATGATTTAGGCACCTAATACCTTGGTGCTTGTTTATCTGATTTTCCAAGCTTAAGGATTTACTCCTAGTGTAGAAGCCTTCTACAGGCCTTATTCTGAGAGTATAATCTCTCTCTTTTAAAATTTATTTTATTTGAGTAAATTGACACACAATGTTACATTAGCTTAAAGTGAGAGTATTATCTCTTACACCTTCTTTTAGCAGCTGAGTTGTGAAAAGTAGGGTTTGGGTAGGTTATCTAAGAGACAGTTTGTTCCTTTTCTAAGCCTTCTACATTCTTCCCCTGGATCAATTGCATTTCCAGACACTTTCGGAATTGATCTCAACCTTTACAATATCACATATTCATCCTCCAAGGTATTCTTTAATCTTATGCCATGAGCATTTTATTGAAGGTTACCATCAAAAATAGCCATCTGAACCCTACTTAATTTTCTGTAAATATATTATGAATTTGGTCCATAAATAACTCCATATCTCTCATGGAAAGCCCTAAGTATCATTTTATTTAGAAGTTAGTGCTAAAGACAGTTTTATCTCTTTTCTGTCCACTGGTATACTTCTCCCTCCCTGATGAGCATTATGGCCCTGGCGGCCAGCAGATTTAAAATGAAGTGTGTGGGTCAGTCACAGCAACCACATTTGCATTCTCTTTTTTCTTTAGGCTGGGTTTTCCATCTTATAAATTTATCATATATTTTGTTAAAAGCCAACGGAATCCTTTGTGATAAAAAGGATGGGTTGTTTATGTATGAACAAATATAATACATTATCATACATCAACATATATGAATAGACTAAGTATATTCTTCAACAGTTTTAGTTATCACTGAGAAAAACTGGTAAGGCATAAATCAATGACTGAGAAAATGGCTCTCAATAATCTTTGGTATAGGTGAGGCAAAGGGGGATGACAGACCTTCTGATCTGCAAGTTTGTGCCCCAAACTCAGAGGGCCCGACAGTAGATTTTGTAGGTATGCCTTACAGAAGATGCTGATCTCCCCCTATATCTTTGGAACTTCACTATCCTAGGAGGACATGGGAAAGGTCCAAAACTGAGGAAGACTGAACAAGCAGTACTCATTTCCTTTTACAACGTGTTCTCAGAGTTCACAACTTAAAAATAGACCTCTGTAAGGCAGAATCCTTAAAGCATGCTGTATCTTGACTCTGTAAGTCTTGTGCTTTTTATATGTTTAGACACCAGTAGAAATAAAATGAACAGCCTAAGGGTATGTGAAGCATAGAGATGTTTATAGGCCTTATTAAAAGAGCAGAGGCATAGTAAATTATGGAGTGGGGATGATTTAGAACTTTTAGGATTCAGAATCATCTTGAGGATTGTCTAGTAATCCATTTATAGAAGGAAGAAAAGAAGGAGAATCACGTTTGTTAAACACCATATTTCAGGCCTTGTGCTAAGTACTTTTATATATACCTTCCTTTTAATTATCCATGACAGTCTTTCTTTAAGATAGGAAATGGTATTCAAATGCTTTCTCCCTAAGAAATAGGAAACTACCTTGCCTCCCTCCGCCTTTTTTTCTGTCATAGTACCATTTGCCTTCTTGGAAAATAATAGAAACTCAAATCATAGATTTTAAGCACTTGTGATTTTTAACCTAACTTCAATTAATGTTTTACAAGAAATTTAAGAAGTTAACTCTTCTTAATGTTAATTAAGAAGGAGGCTCTTATGAGGATAATATTGACAGTTTAAGAGATATTGACTTTATACTAGTCTAGTAGATCAAGTTCTGGGGAATGGTGCAATTTGGAAAATGTGAGAAGTGAAACAGAGACTGGATCCATTGTAATCACCTTTCATCAGAGATGAAATCTGGTTTACGGCCTGAAACTAGCAATCACATCAAACCACATATTCATGTTAGCTACTCCTTCTCTATCTGGTGCTTCTATTATAAAATTCCTATCTCCTTTTTTTCTATCATCTATCTATCTATCTATCTATCTATCATCTATCTATCTATCATCTATCTATCTTCAATCCATTCATCCATATTATGAATAATAAATTTTTCTCCTCCTCAAATTTACTAGGCAGAAAGCTCTTATCAAGGTGGGAGGATTTTATACCTCTCTCACCCAAGTTCCAAGCGCCGTTTTATAGCTGTCAATTTTGAAAAATGTGAAAATTTGTTTACAGTACGTTAGGAAAATAGACTTTGTTTAGTCATAGAAACACAGAATTATAAGACCTTAGAAAAGAAGGGTGCTTATTTTCTTGCTCAAACTCCTGATGTTACAGGTAAAGATGGAAGCTAACAAACTTGAAAAGAATTATGAAAAACAGTGGCACTGAGATTCCAGAGTTCCCTTTGCCCATACCACAGTCAAAATACTGTTTTGAGTGCCATTTTGGCAAAACCCCCTACACATATGAATGCTTTTATTTATTTTTTGGGTTGCACAGGATTGAAAGGTTTGAAATAATTTCAGAGATTATCTAGGTTCAAACTTTTTATTTAGAGATGAGGACATGAAGCCCGAGAAAGATGAAATACCCAAAGTCACATAGCTAATAGCTGGTAGAGTTGATACCAGAATCCAGGTTTCTGAACTCCTAAACCAAATCCTTTTCCATTTCACCAATGGGTACATTAGCTCCACAAAATAAGGAGACTAAAGAAGCTGTTTCCAAGCACAAAATACTGTTATGTAAATAATATAAGTGATACTCCAACAGCGTGGATATATCACCAAAGCCTGCAGCATCTAAGGATTAGCAGGGCTAATTTTACTTATTATTTATCAGTCCAGAATTAAGGCTCCTCTTGGAACATGGAGCTGAGCATTAGCATTGAGCTTTTGGTTTTTTTATCATGGTTATATTAGGGCAACCTTCCTCAAGATTATACATTAAGTCATTGGTTCAAAAAACCAGAATTTATGGTGCTCTTGATAAAATCCAACCCTAGAAAAAATGGTAAAGCAGAGGCACTTTATTTTTAGTATCTCCTCTTTTTCCCCTACTCTGTCTTCCTTTTCCTTCCATTATTTTAAAATGCAATATATAGAACATGGATATATGTAAGAAAGGAAAACATGTACTGGGGGGTCTAAATTCAGTGTTGGTAGCAGGTCAATAGTAAGAACCCAAGACATATACATGAGTTTGTGGCCAGTTTAAAACACTGAGTCAGAGGTTAGCCAGGCAAACAGATGGGCAAGGCATAGGTGAAAAGGTTTGGGGAAATATTCAGGAAGCAAAACAAAAACAAAAACCCAGTAAGAACTGAAAAGGCAAAACAAGGTGAAATGGGATAAGAAAACAGCATCATGAAGCTCCTGAAAGTGGTAACAACCATTGCCTGAGGCCCAGAAGCCATTCTATGCTTCCTGTTAGGGCATTAAGAAGGGCCTGCTAGTGGTTAGTTTGGGATTTACAGGTAGAAGTAGGTAATGACAGTGGAGGAGATAATGCTAAGTGAAATAAGTCAAGCAGAGAAAGACAATTATCATATGGTTTCTCTCATCTATGGAACATAAGAGCTAGGAAGATCGGTAGAAGAAGAAAGGGATAAAGAAAGGGGGGGTAATCAGAGGGGGGAGTGAAGCATGAGAGACTATGGACTCTGAGAAACAAACTGAGGGCTTCAGAGGGGAGGGGCTGGGGGAATGGGATAGGCTGGTGATGGGTAGTAAGGAGGGCACGTATTGCATGGTGCACTGGGTGTTATATGCAACTAATGAATCATCGAACTTTACATCAAAAACCAGGAATGCACTGTATGGTGACTAACATAATATAATAAAAAAATACCAAAAAAAAAGAAGTAGGTAATGAATACTCTTGGCTGAGGTGGGAGTGTGTAGTGGGGAGAAGGCAGATCCAGACACAAGGCTGGGTAGTGTTCTCACATTCATTCATTCATTGAATACATATTTCCTGAGCGCCTACCATGTGCCAGGTACAGTGCTAGGTTCTTGACATTTGGTGATGAATAAAATAAATCCCTTAACCTTCCCAGTTTTCCTTACTAGTACAGGCAATAGATGATAAACAAATAGATGTATAATGTGAAATCTGATATTCATAAATGCCTTGAAGTGAAAGGTAAGAAAGTAGTGGTGATGGTGATGGCACTGATTTAAATCAGGTGGTCAGGGAAGGCACTGATCTGAATCAGATGATCAGGGAAGGTACTGATCTGGATCAGGTGGTCAAGGAAGGCTTTTCACTTGAGCAGACACCTGAATGAAGTAAATAGAAGACCCCTCAAGTGTCTTTCAACAGATATTTAATGCTCCCAACCTTGTCTATCTCCTGCGCACATCACAAGAGTTCTAGCCTGTTGTCTATTAATTATTTTATTTGTTGGAAAGTCCTGCTCACTGATGTCTAGGATGACAAACAACTAAACTGACTAGCTCTTCCATTTGGTGGTGCTCTTCAGACCACCCATTTAGATAGTGGTAGGTGATTCTTGGTTTCCCCTCTCTATAGGCCATTAAATCATGATCATAATTATCCCATAAAAGGGGCAGGTAATGGCCAAGTCAAAATAAGGATTGCAAGGCTGAGTTTGCTGGGATTAAATAACTCCAAGGCAGGCTGTTCCCTGACATTTATATTGTTCCCTCTATTGTCACTGACCCAGAAAGAGGAAAAGAATTGTATCAGCTAAGATTTCACCAGGAATAGAAACTACTTTGAATATCTAAAACAGAGGGCCTAATGCAGGGAAGTAGTTACACAAGTGATGAAGAAGTAAAAAGCAAAACCAACCTACATGGGCATCATTGGTGAGCTAACCCAAAAGTTAGCCATTACTATCCCTACTCTGGAAGGAGGGGGTATGCCTAAAGGGCTGAGATCACTTGACCAGAGGGGAATATGGTGGGCCGGTCTACTAGAAGGTACAACTATAAAGGACATGCAGCTGTTGCCAGAAAAACCACTAAAGGCAGAGGGCAGGGAAGGGGAAGTGCACCTTGGATTCTCCCTTTACCCCTTGTTGTCTAACATCTGTAAGTACTTTCCATAGTGCTGGTCTAACCCAGCCATGTGTTATGGAACTCTGGGGAAGAGAGCCTGCAGGGGGATGAGCCCCTCTGCAATACAGAGTGGAAGATCAGGGGAAGGGCAATGAATAGATTTGGGGGCCAGTAGGTTCAGGACTGTCAGAAGAGCTGTAAAAATGTACTTAAATATTCTTAAGTATTCATGGGCCAAGTGCTGCATTAGAATCTCTCCAAACATATTCTCACTTAATTATCACAAGAGCTTTCTTTGAAGGTAGAATGACTATTAAATCTTTAATGAAGAAAAAAAGCAGGGCCAAAAGATTTGTGGAATTTGTTTGTGGTCAGACACTAAGTATGGTGTACTCAGGATTCAAACGCACCTCTTCCTCATGATTAACCTCGTGGTCTTTCCACTGTATTCCTGATCCCTCAGGAGATTGGTGGTTGGTGGGGACGAGGCACATCTCTTTCCTAACGACTCACTTTCCACTTTCATCTCTCCTGTGGTACCCAGGTCACTTCTGAGTAACATAGGCAGAATCTCTGTACTCCATCCTAAGACTAGAGTACATGAAAATATATTTAATTCATGTTGAATCTCATTTCAGATATAATTGTTGAGGTTGGAAAAATGACCATATCGAAACTCTCTCTTGGGTAGATTTAAATACTAACTACTTTCCTTTTTTGTACTGTAAAGGTGAGCATAGATGCCGCAACCTACATTTTTCAGTGGGTGGTGGTGGTGGTGTTTGCCTCAGGTCATGAGGTAAGAGACTAAAAGTGTGAGGGTGGGGCTTTTCCTCCCCAGGTCTCAGGTGGAGCTTCTAGGTTGACAGCAAAATCCTCCTTTCACTTATAAATGGATTTTGTTTGCTCTGGAAGCATCTGAGAGGATAAATATGGGATCCCACAGAAGCCACAATGTTATTTTTACAATATCTTTTCTCATTATAACTTCAGTCCAAGTCTCTTCTCCCCCCCCCCTATTTTCTGGAGGGGGCGAGTTTATTTCTCATATGTGAATGCATGCTCATGTGTGATTGTGCATATGAATATACACACAGAGCTAAAAGTTCTTTCTAGTTGAGAATCCTGAAAAAATGCAGATAGACCCTCTGAATACCTTTACCTGATGTAAAGATGTTTATAGCATTACTTTTCCATTTTTTCCCCCTTAGATGAGATGTGAAATATGGTTCAAATGTGGTCAAATTCTATCTTGGAAAAATATGGAACTCTAAAGAATGTACAAATTAAATAATGACTAAGTGGTTAGGTAAATATACTTTTAATTATTTAAAAAGACAGTAGCAATTGTCATTTTGGAATTTATAAGAGGCATACTAATTTTTACCCTGTGAGCTATCAGAATGTTATTAAGATCTGGGTAAAGAAGCCAATCCTTAATTTAAGGCTAAATTCTACCTTAATAAGCAATGTCTTAGGTACCCTTCAGTGGTAGGGAGAATAATTCTCCTATGTCTCCCAATAGTATCTTTATCCTAATGCCTGCAACCTGTATATATGTTGGGTTATATGGCAAAGGGAAATTATGGTTTCAGATAGATTTGAGATTGCTAATCATCTGACTTTAAAATAGGGGGATTATCTGGGATTATGCAGGTGAGCCTACTGTAATCATAAGAGATTTTCTTTTTTTTAAGACTTTTATTTTAGCGGGGGGGGGGCAGAGGGACAGAGCGAGAGGGACAGAGAGAACCCCATGCAGACTCCCTGCTGAGTTTGGAGCCTGACTCAAGGCTTGATCCCAAAACCCTGAGATCATGACCTGAGCCAAAATCAAGAGTCTAACGCTTAACTGACTAAGCCACACAGGCACCCCATAAGGGATCTTATATGTGCATGAGAAAGGCAGAAAAGTCAGTGTCAGAAAACATGATGTGGAAAAATATTAACTGTCATTACTGGCTTTAAAGATGGAAGGGGGCAACAAGCCAAGGAATGTGGGCAGTCTCTAGAAGCTGCAAAATGTAAGAAAACAGATTCTTCTCTAGAGTCTCCAGAAAATAACAGAGCTGTGTTAACACCTTAATTTTAGCCTAGTGAGACTGAGGTTGGATTTCTGACCTGCAGTACTGTAAGATAATAAATTTGTATTGCTTTAGGCCACTAAATTTGTGGTAATCTGTTACAGCATCCACTGAAAAGTAATATACCTTCTAACTCAGGCTAGGCCTACATAACACCAACAAAGAAAGCCTAAAAAATAACAATGTCAGTGTATTAGTTAAGGTAAGATATATTAGCTGCTACCACAATGACAGCAGCAACAAAACTCTGAAAAGCTCATAGCTTAATATAATTAAAATTTATTACTAAACCCATAGAATTCAGACAGATGTTCTGGTCTGGTCACCTTCCATATAGTCATTCAAGGTTTAGTCTTTTTCTATCTTGTGGCCTTAATTTTCCAAAGACCTTGAAATCCTTTCCATTTACTGGAAGATGTGGAGGGATTTCATGCGCCTGGCCTGGAATGGGCATATCATTTCCATACACATTCCATTTCCAGAGCTCAAGTTAAAGGGCATACCGAACTGCAAAAGAGGTCATGGAATGTCTAGCTGTATGTCTTTGAGGGAAAGGAAATTTGGAATTTATCTAAAAAGTTGCAGTCTCAGCCACAACTGGGCAAGTCCATCTTTTGATAAAATATAAAAACACAGAAGGAAAAATAATGAACAAATTCTAATACAAAGTCCAGTCCATTAAATAATAGTGATAAGTATAATAGATAAGCATCTATTAGATCTGGTAATAAGTACTTGCTACACCACTGAATCGCTGTATGTCACTTAATGTCTTTTGGCCTTAGTTTTCTCATCTTAGTTACATAAATAAACATCTGTCCTGTCTCCTGTTGGCAAGGATGTGGACAAGAAGGAAAACTTGTGCACTATTGGTGGGAATGCAAGCTTTCCACTGTGGAAAATAGTATAGAGGTTCCTCAAAATTTAAAATAGTTAAAAATAGAACTGCCTTATGATCCAGCAATCACACCACTGGGTATTTACCCAGAGAGTACATGAACACTAATTCAAAGGGATACACACACCCCTATGTTTCCAGCAGCACTATTTATAATAGCGAAGATATGGAAGCACCTCAAGTGGCCATTGATTGATGAATTGACAGAGAAGATGTGATATATATATATATATATATATATATATATATATATATATAATTTGTACTCATCACAAGTGCATTCTTAATCCCCACCACCATTCCTCCACCCACCTCCCCTCTGGTAACCATCAGTTTGTTCTTTATTGTTAAGAGTCTGTTTCTTTGTTTGCCTTTCCCCCTTTTGCACATTTGTTTTGTTTCCTAAATTCCACATATGAGTGAAACCGTATGGTATTTTTCTTTCTCTGCCTGACTTATTTTGCTTAGCATAATACTCTCCAGCTCCATTGTTCTTTTTATGGTTGGGTAATATTCCATTGTATATACATACCACATCTTCTTTACCCATTCATCAGTTGACAGACACTTGGGCTGTTCCCATAATTTGGCTATTATAGACAATGCTGCTATAAACATCAGGGTGCATGTATCCCTCTGAATTAGTATTTTTGTATTCTTTGGGTAAACGCCTAGTAGTAAAATTGCTGGATGGTAGGGTAGTTCTATTTTTAACTTTCTGAGGACCCTCCATACTGTTTTCCACAGTGGCTGCCCCTAGCTTTTGGAACACTTTTAATGTATATCAGTCTTCATGTCAGTACTTTCTTCCTTCTAATTTAAGTTTAATTTAAATCCTTAGGTCTGTTTCTTCTTGTGAAGTGAAAATAGCAAATGGCTCTCATATTTTCGGTGAGAATTCTTCAAAACCCACAAAACCACTTTTTATCATTACTAGTCTTCATTGCTCCAAGTTCATATAGTCCTGAGATGTTTAAAATTAATCTCTAAAAACCTTTCATCTCCAGGCACAACTGGTAGCAAAGCAGCAACCCTGATGTTGATGTGCATGTTAAAACATTGCTCTGACTCAAAGAATTGTAATGTAATTTAACACTGAGGATAAACTCTGTGAAAACACCTCCATGATCAAGATAAAAGATGAAAAAGAAGAGTATATTTGGGCCCCAGGGAGAATTAGATCTGATGGTATCTGCTGCAACTTGCAAATGTGAACATTTTTAAGGGCAACAACAGCACTGGAATATAGCAGCCCAGAAAGAATTGTACCTGAAAACATTCCTGCCCATTTGGTGCAAATCAGCAGTGAAAAATAGATGTTGAGCACATTTTTATTTATATCAAGTGCCTGCTTCTTTCTAAAGCTGATTTTTCTTTTTAACTTGTGTGTTCTCTGGCTGTTACTGCTACAACGGATACTGCTGCTTGTCAAGAATCAACTAACCAAAGTGAAGAGGAAGGGGAGAACCACGAAGCCTTAGTATCTTTCACTCAATAGGGTTTGTGATAACATTTATAAGAGAAGACTGCCTGCCAAATGAATGCGGAAAAAGGTGATGATAACGCCTTCTACTATCAGATACAATGTCATGTAAACATAGAGTGTCGGGTGCAAGGATAAAATCAGGAACATGAAAGTCCCCTGGGAGATGCAGCAGCAATGGGGGCAATGTGTGCAGCTGCCCTAGCAATGTGAGGGAGGCAGGATAATATTGCATTTGTTCATGAAGAAATGAGCCCTCTTGTTGCATCTTTCTCAAAACAATTCCTTCCCTCTTCTGTGACACTACCTTCTCCTACTACAGGGCCTACCTACTCTGTTTTAATTTATGGCTAATCTTCTACCTCCAGTCCCCTAACTGAGAGCCTTCTCTAACATCCCATCCTCACCCCTCTCCTATGATCTGTTTATATTTTCACTCCTAGAATGAACCACAGTCTAGTCTCTAGCTATCACCCAAACTCTGGGCCTTGTATTTCCAAGTGCCATCTAGAATTTTCCATAGAGACATACATTTTAAGAAACTGTAAGGTTGAATGAACTCAGTAGGAATGAGCCATTCCTCTCATCAACTAGAAAAGAACAAACAAATAACACCGGTAACAGTCTATACCTCAGGATATATGTTCATCTATCTTTTATAGATTCTAAATATAAGCACAGTATTCTGTTTATAGGGAAACCTCAATATAAGTTTTTTACTAAATGCATTCACATGGATTAATGTGAGTAAAACTTATATAAGAGATTGTAGGGGATAACTATTAATATTTTTACAAGCTATTTAAGGTCACTAGTATTGCATTGATGAGTGATAAAGAGAAAATAGAATTCCTTGGCTCCCATGATTCTTGGGCAAGGAAGCTGTGCCTTCAATTCTCTGGCATCAGTTACTGGACAAGAGCTGTCTGAAGGACTTCTGGCTCCCTTCCTGTGTGGGCAAAGGTTCAGGAATACTCTAGTAGTGCTCCAAAGTTGTTGGTGTGAGCTTTTGGAAACAAGAATATACAGAGGCCAGGGGAGGGTCACACAAATGGTAAGCAGAACACTGGTTGTATCTCCTATACTAAAAAAAAAAAATTAATTAATGTCTCATAAAACATATTAATATGTCTGTCTCTTGAAAATTCCAGTAAATTTTGGAATAAAATTGGGGCACTTAAGTGTCTCAGTCAGTTAAGCATCCAATTCTTGATTTTGGCTCAGGTCATGATCTCAGGGTTGTGAGATTGAGCCCTGTGTTGGGGGCTCTGCACTGGGCATGGAGCCTGCCTAAGATTCTCTCTCTCCCTCTCCTTCTGCCCCTCCCTACCACATCCCTCACCCCCACTCGCATGCCCTCCTCTCTAAGGAAAAACTTTAGTTTGGAAATAAAATACTTTTCAGAGTGATATCATGGTTGCTCAACACTTAACTTTACCACTGCTTTTAAAGATGCTCCAATTGGACTCCTCTCCCTAACTTCCTTAGCTGTGTGGCTTGAACATTTCACTTGCTGACAAGGATGACATGAGAATGGCATACTGAGGGGCAGTTGGGACAGAAGATACTTATTTGAGAGCTTTTTGGCAAGCTGAGGCCAGGAGAGTCCTGCTTTCCCTTTCTACTCACAGAACATTAATATCTAACTGTGGCTTTGTGATACTGCACGAGGAGGGCAGCAAACATGAGATACCTGAGAAATTCTCAAGAAAACATACCTGGATCTACTTTTTTGTTAAAAAGGAAGAGGTATGACTGAAAAGAAGAGAAATTAGACTTAAAAAAATTTCTAGAACAAAGAAAACTTAAACACATCAAAGATATTGCTCTTCAGATTCACCCTTAGCATTTGTTCCTTTATTCCAGCAGAGTGGCCATCATTCAGTTACCACCAGGGACAGCTATGAGCCAGCATAAGACAGGATTTTAACTTTTAGGTTACAGTTTGATTTGGTCTCAAAAATGTGAAACACAACTTAGTAAGCTGTTTTATTTATCATATTTCACTCCAAATGACTTCTGTTTACAAATTAAAAAAAATCACCCTGAAAATTTCCACTACTGAGGGCATTATCTAGATCTATAAGGCACTATATAGAAATCCCATAATCTAAATAAATAAGGTCCCAAGTTGGAATTACTTGGATATTCCAAGTGTATGTGGCTTTTTTTGCCCACATGATCCAGATGATTCATTGAGTGTCTTCTGTAGTTCATAGTGTGTTCTGACTTTCTCATGGTTAGTGTGTTTTAATGGGTATTCAATTTTTCCATATTTTGTCATTTAAAAAATAATCACATACATCATAGCATAGGGGCCCAAATGCTCTACATGACAGAAACACTAACAGAAACACAAGCATGACAGAAACACAAAGTTCCCTCCAAAGTCCATGGCTTCATATTTATGGAAATGGAATATTGTACCTGGATTCCTGGAGCCTAATAACAAAAATAAGGAACAGATTTAATTGAGGGTCAAATATATCCTTCACATTTATGACTATTGTACAGTAAAATCTATTATGAGTTGAAGATTTACACTATGCAGTACTTAATACCATTTTGTGGTATTTGTGTAATTAACACAAGAACATGCATAGTTGTTTTTTTAATTCCAATGAGTTACCATACAGTTTTATATTAGTTTCAGGTGTAAATTACAGTGACTCAACACTTCCATACAACACCTTGACTCATCACGACAAGTGCACTCTTCAATCCCCATCACTTATTTAACCCAACCCTCTACCCACCTCCCCTCTGGTAATCATAAGTTTGTTCTCCATAATTAAGAGCCTGTTTCTTGATTTGTCTCTCTCTCTCTTTTTTCCCTTTGATCATTTGCTTTGTTTCCTAAATTCCACGAGTGAAATCATATGGTGTTTGTCTTTCTCTGCCTGACTTATTTCGCTTAGCATTATACTCTCTAGCTCCATCCATGTCATTCCAATGCAAGATTTCATTCTCTTTTATGGCTGAATAATATTCCATTGTGTATATATACCACATCTTCTTTACCCATTCATCAGTTGATGGACGCTTGGGTTGCTTCCATATCTTGGCTATCATAAACAATTGCTGAAATAAACATAGGGGTGCATGTATCCCCTTGAATTAGTGTTCTTGTATTCTTTGGGCAAATACCCAGTACTGTGAGTGCTGGATCATAGGGCAGATGTATTTTTAACTTTTTGAGGCACCTCCATACTGTTTTGGCTGCACCAGTACTTATTCCCACCAACAGTACATGAGGGTTTCTTTTTCTCCACATCCTCCCAAACGAGCTGTTTCTTGTGTTGTTGATTTTAGCCATTCTGACAGGTGTGAGGTGATATCTAATTGTAGTTTTGATTTGTAATTCCCTGATGGTAAGTGATGATAAACATATTTTCATTTGTCTGTTGGCCATCTGGATGTCTTCTTTGGAGAAATGTCTGTACATGTCTTCTGTCCATTTTTTAATTGGATTATTTGATTTCTGGGTGTTGAGGTTTTTTTTTTTAAATTAAGATTTTATTTATATATTTATTTGAGAGAGAGAGAGAGAACCTGTGTGAGAGAGAGCACAAGCATGGGGGAGGGACAGAGG
This sequence comes from Ailuropoda melanoleuca, assembly GCF_002007445.2. Taxonomy (NCBI): domain Eukaryota; kingdom Metazoa; phylum Chordata; class Mammalia; order Carnivora; family Ursidae; genus Ailuropoda; species Ailuropoda melanoleuca. The sequence goes on along the minus strand of NC_048220.1, from coordinate 121,868,168 downwards.
GGGTGAGAAGCAGACTCCACACTGAGCAGGGAGCCTGATGTGGGGCTTGATCCCAAGACCCTGGGATCATGACCTGTGCCAAAGGCAGACACTTAACTGACTGAGCAAACCAGGCATCCCTTGGGTGTTGAGTTTTATAAGTTCTTTATATATTTTGGGTACTAACCCTTTATTGGATATGTTATTTGTAAATATCTTCTCTAATTCTGTAGGTTGCCTTGTAGTTTGTTGATTGTTTCCTCTGCTGTGCAGAAGTTTTTTATTTTGATGTAGACCAAATTTTTTTATTTTTCCTTTTGTTTCCCTTGCCTTCAGAGACATATCGAGAAAAAAGTTGTTTTGGCTGATGTCAAAGAAGTCATCGCTTGTGTTCTTTTCTAGGATTTTCATGTTTCACATTTAGGTCTTTAATCCATTTGAATTTATTTTTGTGTATAGTGTAAGAAAGTGGTCCAGTTTCTTTCTTTTGCATGTAGCTGTCCAGTTTTCCCAAAACCATTTGTTGAAGAAATTGTTTTTCCCACTGGATAGTCTTTCCTGCTTTGTTGAAGATTAATAGACCATTTAGTTGCAGGTTTATTTTTGGGTTTTCTATTCTGTTCCATTGATCTATGTGCTTACTTTTGTGCCAGTACCATACTGTATTAATCACTATAGTTTTGTAATATAACTTGAAGTCTGAAATTGTGATGCTTTCAGCTTTGCTTTTTTTCTTCAAGGTTGCTTTGGCTATCTGGGGTCTTTTGTGGTTCCATATTTGTTCTAGTTCTGTGTTAAATGCTGTTGGTATTTTGATAGGGATTGCATTAAATTTAATGTGTAGATTGCTTTGGGTAGTATAGACATTTTAACAATATTTGTTCTTTTAATCCATGAGCATGGAATGTATTTCCATTTCTTTGTGATGTCTTCAATTTTCATCATTGTTTTATAGTTTTTAGAGTATAGGTCTTTCTTCTCTTTGGTTTAGGTTTATTCCTAGATATCTTATTTTTGATGCAATTGTAAATGGGATTGTTTCCTAAATTTCTCTTTCTGCTGGTTCATTATTGCTATATGGAAATGCAACAGATTTCCATAGATTGATTTTGTATCCTGTGACTTTACTGAATTTGTTTCTTAGCTCTATCAGTTTTTTGGTGGAGTTTTTCAGGTTTTCTATACAGAGTATCGTATATTATCTTCAAATAGTGTAAGTTTTACTTCTTTTCTTGCCAGTTTGGATGTCTTTATTTCTTTTTGTGTCTGACTGCTGTGGCTAGGACCTCCAGTATTATGTTTAATAAAAGTGGTGAGAGTGGACACCCTTGTCTTTCCCTGACATTAGGGGAAAAGCACTCAGTTTTTTTCCATGAAAGATGATGTTAGCTGTGAGTTTATCATATACGGTGTTTATTTTGTTGAGGTATTTTCCCTCTAAACCTACTTTGTTGAATTTTTATCATGAATGGATATTGTACTTTGTCAAATGCTTTTTCTGCATTTATTGAAATGATCTATGGTTCTTAAACTTCCATTTTTTGATGTGATGTATCACCTTGAATGACTTGCAAATACTGAACCACCCTTGCAATCCAGGAATAAATCCCACTTGATCATGGTGAATGATTTTTTAAATATATTGTTGGACCAGTTTGCTAGTATTTTGTTAAGGATTTTTGCATCTATGTTCATCAGGGATAGTGGCTGTAGTTCTCTTTTTTAGTGGTGTCTTTACCCAGTTTTGGCATAGAAGGTAATGCAGGCCTCAAAGAATGAGTTTGGAAGTTCTCTTTCCTTTTTCATTTTTTGGAATAGCTTGAGAAAAAAAGGTATTAACTCTTCTTTAAATGGTTGGCAGAATTCACCTGTGAATCCATCTGGTCCTGAACTTATGATTATTGGGAGTTTTTTGATTACTGATTCAACTTCTTTGCTGGTTATTATTCTGAAGAACATGCATAGCTGTTTTTTTTTTTAAGATTTTATTTATTTATTTGTCAGAGAGAGAGAGCACAAGGAAGGGGAGCTGCAGGCAGAGGGAGAAGCAGACTCCCTGCTGAGTGAGGAGCTCAATGAGGGACTCAATCCCAGAACCCTAGGAACATGACCAGAGCCAAAGGCAGCCGGACTGAGCCACTCAGGCATTCCATGCATAGTTTTTTAAATGTTAAAAATGTTATATGTTGATGGTGCTTACCACATTGTCTCACAAAAGAAAAGAGACAAACAAAAGAGGTAAAAGAAAAAAAAAAGAAGAAAAAAGAGAATTCCAAGAGAGCTTTGTGGTATGTGTCATAGCATTTACAGAAGGTTTAGCTCAGGTAAATAAGTAAAGAACATGGAGAACCTTGCAAAGTAGAAGTACTTCTATTACATTACCAGGTTTCTGAAACTCCATCACAACTTGGAGAAACATAAAGTTTTATCTGACTAAAGAAAAAATAACCATGATATGGCAGCACAAAACATTTCAGAATCAGTAAAAGTCATTTCAGTAAAAGAGTCTTGTGGAGCGATGAAAGAAAGGAAGAAAGAAGAAGGTGGCTCAAAGACAGAGTTGTTGGAAGAAACTAAATGTTTAGAGAATTCTCACTGATGGAGCTGAGACTCTGAAAGTTAATGTGAAACATCAGAACATGTTTCTATGTTGATGGAAGTGCTCCAGTAAAGAAGGGATAATAGCAGAATTGAAGTGATTGAGCTGCTGAGAGGGTTTGGGATCCAGACGGAGGGACTGAATTTTGATTCAGCAATGATACAGATTCAATGTAGCTGAAAAAGTGCAGAGTTTGAGTGCTGAATGCAGTTATAATTTGATATTTGATGGTGGAAAGCTGATGATGATTGCTTCTATTGTCTCTATACATGTCATCACTGAGAATGATGGGGAAGCTGGAGGGGGCAGGAGGTTTGAAGGTAGAAGTAAAAACTGTGAGCTAGTAGTAACTTATGAGAATAGGGAAGAGAATAAATTGGCATATGTGGTAGGATTGTCCATTGGAGGTTAGCAGTCATGAATTTAAAGTGAGATCAATCAACAGAGTTGTGTTCTTGAGTGGCCAGGAAAAGTTTCAATTTTAGCTGTTAATCCTTTTGATTATTATTAATTGTGAGGTATTACACTTTGCCCATTGGCTGTTTGGATAACCTCTGGTCTTACAGAGAGAATGTCTAAGCCCACTGCTGTCTGGAATCACAACCTTGGATAGTATTACAGCTGATAAGAGAGAATAGAAATCGGAAGAGGTGCCTGGAGAAGAGAGATGCAGTTTCCTCTTAACTGGAGTATGTTCCCTACAAGCTGTGAGAGCTACAGGGAGTCCAAGATACAGGTCAAGAAGCAGGAAGGAAGGGTCTCAGGATGAATAGCCAGCCCCATTTTTCCTAGACAGCAAGGCACCATCCTATTTTTGATTCTGGGAGTAAAATGGTTTCCCTGGTTACTGAAGCCTGTTTATTCAGTCAGGCCAAAGCAGCAAGTTATGTTCATGCTATGGCAAGTATATGACAAGCCTTTATTCACACCTTCTGTATCATCATATTCTTCTTCCACCTAGCTGCATTATTTCTGCTTTTTTATACCCCTCCCCCCACCATGGCTGCTTGTTTTCTTCTACATCCAGCCCCGTAACTGGTTCTTTCTTATGATACGTTTACATTTTCATTCCTAGAAAGAAGAACCATTCTCTTGGTTGTAGTTTGCTCCTAATCTCCCACCCTGTGTTATCAAATAGCATTTGGACATTTCCATAAGAGATAAATATTAATTCATCATTTGTCCAAACCAAAACTTACTGCTCTTCCTTCAGGGTTCACAGTACTGGATTATAGAGCTACTGTTCTTACAATCTTTTGAACAGGGACCTTTTCAATATCATGACTTTGTAATTTTCTTTCTTCATCACGTCCAGTCTACTCCTTAGTCCCACCCATTCATCTTATGCAATGTCATTTTTTTCCATCCTCTTTTCTCTTTCCCCTCTATCCTTAAGACATACAGCATCTCTCTCAAGGACTATTTCATACCTTCCTAACCTGTCTCCTAAGCTCTAGTCTCTTTCCTCTAAGCCTTCACACCACCACCATGCTATCATTTATGCATTCCACTGCTGCTGGAATAAAGTCCAAACTCCTTAACATGGCACTTATGATTTTCAGCCATTGGTTTCTAGTCTGTCCAGCCTTAATTTACATAATATATGTATCCTCACCATATTAGTGGCACAACAAACTGCACCTTTGTCCAAGCATGAACTGTTCTCTTTCCTCCATGTCATTTGTGCCACAATTTTTTTCTTTTTTCATAATCCTTCCCCAGTTAGATATTCCTAACCCTCTAAACTGTGGATGGCATTACAACAACATTACAACATGACAGCATCTATATATACCTATAATATAAATGTATAAAATATATAAAACATGAAAAATATAATTGGCTTAAAAACATGTAAAATAAAAATTACATATACATACATACATGTAATGTTTTCAAAGCCATTATATTTTAGTTTTCCATTATAAAAGAAAACTAGCACACTGAGGAAAATTTGAGAGCTATGGATAGGAAGGAGAAAGCTATGGAACAGTCAACATAATACAACCAAAGTTATGATATTAGTAAATTTCTTCCTTTAGCTGTTTCTAGTTGAAATTATCATGCCCAAAATTCCACCAGGTTCCTAGCACAATGTTGAATGCATCAAAAATTACCCCATTAATCAGGTGGTTTTTTTATTTGAACTCTTAGAGAACACAAAGTTGTGCTGTCCTATTGATGCTCTGATATTATTATTTTAATAAAATGACTAAACCATTTTGGTCCAAGCAAACCAATTAAATCCACGGATTCCAAAAAAAGATAAATTTGGTCAAAAGTTTGAAGGCTTGGGGCACCCGGGTGGCTTCGTCAGTTAGGCATCTGCCTTCAGTTCAGGTTATGATCTCAGAGTCCTGGGATCAAGCCCCACATTGGGCTTCCTGCTTGGCAGGGAGTCTGCTTCTCCCTCTCCCTCTGACCCACTTCCATGCTTGTGCTTTTGTTCACTCTCTCTCTCTTTCTGAAGTGAATGAATAAAAAATCTTAAAAAACATTTTTGAAGGCTTGACTTTCTCACTTTTCTCCATGAAGACATTTTTGACGGACGTGTTAGTCTTCTAGGGATGCCATAACAAGATACTACAGGCTGATGGCTTAAACAATAGAAATTTATTTTCTCACAATTTTTGAGGCCAGAAGTCCAAGATCAAGGCATTAACATGTTTATTTTCTCCTGAGGCCTCTTTCCTTGGCTTGCAGATAGTATATTTTTGCTGTGTTCTCATATAGCCTTTCCTCTGTGTGCATGCATCCCTGGTATCTCTTTTTTTATAAGGACACCAGTCATATTGGATTAGGGCCCCAACCTTACAACCTCATGTAACCTTAATGACCTCCTTAAAGGCCTGATCTCCAAATACAGTCACACTGGGGGTTAGAGATTTAACATATGAATTTTGAGAGGATACAGTTCAGACAATAGCACCTTTCACCTGGCCCCTTCAATACATGACAACATATATTGATAGGAATCTCATTTTTTCTTTGCTTTGTTAATAATAGGAGATTAGGTGGGGGGAAGTAAAGCACTGCCATAAGTTTATATTAATGTCAAATTGGAAATTTTGGATTTTGGAGATACTTGTAGATTTCTGAGATCAGAATGTTATCCCTACTGCAATAATCTATTTAGATAAAGTCTTTCCTTGTCTAAATCCAGCTTCATTTTTATTTGCCATCATATCATGGAACACTGTATAAAAATGAGAATAAGTGAGCCACAGCTATATGCAACAATGTGGATAAATCTTACACATATAATGTAGAGCAAAAAAGCAAGACCAAAATGGCTATACATCGTGTGATTTCATTTATACAAATTTCAAAACAGGAAAAATTTATCTATATTGTTGGAAGTAGTTCCCTTAAGGAGGCAGTTGCTAGAAGGGGACAAAAGGGCAGCTCCTAAGGAACTGATAATATTCTGTTTCTTGATCTCGATGCTCATGACATGGAATATGTTCAATTTGTAAAGTTTCATCTAGTGATAGATTTATAATTTGGGAAATTTTCTATGCATTTTACTTTGATCAAAAATTTACTTTAAAAATGGAATCATTTGGAACAATCATAATTTATTTCTCTCAAACAAATTTGTATGAAGCAAGGACAAAAGAGACTTCATGTTTTCTAACTGGCAAATGACTAGTTGTGACTTAAATAGCGACGGAGTTAAGAATAAAATAAGTTAGGGGCACCTGGGTGGCTCAGTCAGTTAAGCATCTGCCTTCAGCTCAAGGCCCTGGGATCAAGCCTGCCTCCCTGCTCAGCAGGGAGTCTGCTTGTCCCTCTGCCACTTCTTCACCCTACCCCCACCCTGCTCCTGCTCTCTCTTCCTCTCTCTCTCAAATAAATAAATAAAAATCTTTAAAAAAAAAGAATAAAATAAGTACACAGTGTGTTAATTGTCAAGATGCTGATGTGCTTATTACCCTCAAGAGACTAAATTCAATTTCCTATTAAACATAGTCTAATATATAAAAAAGTGAGAGTATTAATTTTTGCAATAATGACACCTTTTTTATGTTCTGTGGAAAAATACAGTTAATAGAAATATATTGTGAGAAATCTTTTCATTATCAGAAAAAAACAATTTCATGATGACAAAATATGACAATACAGATATGTACATATTTGACTTAAACAAGAAATGCATCTCCTCTGACTGGTTCACTGGTGTTTGTGTTTTAGGGTCAAAGGAATGTAAATATTCCCTGACCTTTATTTCTTTATCTTGTATAGTAACAAAGAATAATAACAAATTCAGTTACTTTTTCAAGAAACCTGTCTTAATGGTTTTATCAAAACTTCTCATTAATTAATGTTTTAACTTAGAACTTCAGGTATTAGTCATCATTTTCACCAAGGCTGTATGAAACACATAGGGGTTATAATTTTCCATTCCCATACATCCCTCTGGAAGGATAAGATTTAATTAAATAACAATTATAAAATTAAACTTAATTACAAACTATGACAAATTCCATGAAGGAAAAGTACACAAGTGCTACGAGAACATACAGCTGGGTATTGAATTTGTATCTTTTAAAAAAAATTATTTCAGTTTCAATGTGGAGATTGGCTTGTAATGTGGGGAGAAATGAATGTAGGAAGACAAGGTGGGAGGGCTCTGCAGTAGTGCAGGCAAGAGATGATCTTAACTTACAAAAAGGTTGAGCACTGCGGATGGAGAGTGTGGATAAATTTTAGGCATTTGGGAGGTAAAAATCTTTTATCATACCTCACACTGTAGCTACATAAAACTCTTTACAGTCCCAGCATATGCCAGCTTTGTCTTGCGTTGTACCTGTTTCTTCTCTGAATTATCTTTTCTTTAATGTTTCATCTAACTGCATCCCACTCATCCTTCAAATACACTGCCATGACTTTGCTTTTTTTCTTTTCTTTTCTTTTTGGCCAGTGTTGTCACACTAGTCACACTTACTTGTTGCTCTCCCAGCTAGACTATGAGCTATTTGAGATCAGTGTTTGTCTACTTTGTTTCTGTAGCCCCAAGGCTATAGCCATGACTGGAACAGAGCAGGAAATACGTATTCGTTAAATTACTAAGTGAATGATAGATCCTTTCAGCAATCTAAATGATGACACATAACCTATTCTTTCACTCAAGTTGATAGAGTAAAATCTAAAGCAGACACCAGCTCCTGGACATGTTCATTTTTTCAGAGAGGTTATAATTGAGAAGGCGAGAGAGAAACACTAATGATTATAGTGAAATAATGAACCCAGAAAACCAAAATGACTGGCCAGTGCATCTTAATGCCTGAGGCATGGGATGATGGGATTGGCAGCTAGATCACAAGCCCTGCCCCTCCCTCAGCAATCTCCAAAATGTGTGGCTTCTTCCAAAGAAGAGAAAGATTTAGCTCTTTTCCTGCCACTGAGGTATTTGGGTAGTTGTACAAACCGCTCCTCTACTCTTGCAAGAATGGTATCAGCTGCGTGCACACACACACACACCCCCCACTCGTCCTGAATAATCAACAACTTAGCTAGCTCCCTCTATCCTTACCTATTGATTTAAAGGCTTTAATCTTTTGATCTGAAAATACTTCACAAAGTAGAATTGATTCTTTCCATTGAAAAGGGTAAGACAGTCTATGTGAGATGACCGAGGATCTTTGGAGAAGAAAGAAATCTGAGTGTGAAACTCAACATACAACCAAAAAAGCTATATTAACTTAAAGGTATAACTGTGAGCTGTGTTAACAGGTGTTTGGCATTTTTACCCTCAATAGATCTACTTGAGAGGAGTTTTCAGTTGACTATTGACTTAAATGCTTCCTTTGAGGTATTGGTATCATCATTTTATATTTCGTACATGCAAGTTTAAGGGGCTAGTTTTTTACCTTAAATTCTGACACAGTTTGAGATGGATGATAAGGTCTTAGTTATGGCTTCTGGGTTTGAGCAGCTAAACTTCTAGTTACTTCTGTTTGCCTCTGGCACTTAGCGGCATGTATCTCTGCAATCAGATTGGAATGGGGAGCTGGGTTGATGATGATTATTAGCTTTTATTTATTGAGAAATAATTATGGGTCAGGAGCTCTTATAACTACTTTTTAAAAAACAATTTTATTTATTTATTTGAGAGAAAGAGTGAGAGAGGGAGAGAGAGAGCATCAGCAGGGGCAGAGGGAGAAGCAGATTCCCCTGCTAAGCAGGGAGCCCGATACAGGGCTGGATCCCAGGATCCTGGGATCATGACCTGAGCTGAAGGCAGATGCCCAACCAACTGAGCCACCCAGATGCCCCCATCACTACTTTCATATGTAATTTTATTTGTTCATCACAACAAACTTGTGAGTAGGCTGTTATTATTATCATCTCAATTTTACTGGTTAGAGAAACTGAGAAAACCTCTCAGTAGGTTAATTGATTTCTCCAAAGTTGCACGCACAACCAATAAGTGGTAGAGCCTAAATGTGACCCACATGTTACTGATTTCAAAGTCAGTTCTTTCAACTATTGCCTCTTCTGATTTCCATGTTGCCTCCTGGCTGCAGGTCTGGGTAGAGAGAAGTGGGAGCACCAAACTGCATGTGTGTGTACAGGGGAGCAAGGAGGGAGGAAGAGATATGTGGAGCATTTGTTTGTATAAGTCCTGTCCTTGGCTTGTTCCCAAAAGATTCCTTTCATTTATATATGATGTTCTGAATGAGTTTAAAATCTTAAGATCTCAAAGATGATCAAATTCCAAAAACAACAAAATAATCTAAGAACCATGAAAAAATATTTTGCAGTAAAAAGGAATAGGGATGGCCTGTGAAAAATCCTAAAATTGATTTAGATAAAAGAGAAAGAAGTTTTAAAAAATAAAGTGGCCTTTTCCTCCTCAATGTAATGATATAGGATATTCTCTGTTAAATAAGACTTAGCCAAAATAAAATGGGAGACCAACAATATAGAAAATCCAATGAGGTAACATTTTCAATGATGGACATAAGAAGACTTGAAATAGAAGAAAATGGAAACAGCTATTTGTAGAAAAGTTTAGAAAACTATTCTGAAAATGAAGAAGGTTAATACAAAGCTGAAAAAATGAGAAAGAAAATAACCATCATTGTGGAGAGATCACAGAATTCCAATATGGAAAGTTATACATAATATTCTCTTATTATATTTTAAATATGTACAGGATAAGTAGTTTATATCACCCTTTCCAATCCTGGTATTACTAATTTGTGACTTTTTTTTTTCTTAATAAGCTTTGCCCAGAGTTTATTAATTTCATTAGTCTTTTCAAAGAATCAATTTTTACTTTGTTGATCCTATTATATGTTGGTCTTCTGTGCCATCAATTTTTGCTCCTTTTTTCATTAGTTCTTTTTTCTATTTTTGAGGAGTTTAAATATCTATTCTTTTACTAATTTCTTCAGATGGATCCTTAGAGCATTGATTTTCAATCTTTAGTCTTCCTAATATATGTACTTAAGGCTATGTATTTCCCTCTAAATTATGACTTTAGTTGAATTCCACAAATATTTTCATTATCATTAAGTTCAAAATATTTTCTAATTTCCATTGTGGTCTCTTCCTTGATCCAGAGGTTATTTATAAGCATATTTTGTATTTTCCAAATATATGGGACTTTTCTAGTTATCTTTTTATTATACATTGATCTGTGGTCATCTAGTAAATTCTGTGTGATGTCATTCTTTTGAAATTTGTTGAGTTGTTTTATGGTTCAGCAATTTTGAAAATTTTCCACGTATATTTGAAAAGAATGTGTGGTTTGCAGTTGTTGGGTATTCAATTACATACATTTTTAGCTGTGTTGTTCAAATATTTTGTATCTTTTTTTTTGTCTGGTTGTTCTATCACTTACATAAGGATCTTTTTTAAATGTCTCAGCATGAATGTGCATTTGCCTCTTATATTTCTTATATTTCCACCAATATTTGCTTTATACATTTTTAGGCTATATTATTAGGTGATACAATTTTATGTATTATTATATCTATGTATTAAATTAAACCACTTTTCCATAATGTTTCTCTTTTTTGCATTAAAGTATGTTTTTTTCTCATATTAATGTAGCTCTACCAGCTTTCTTTTGGTTAGTGTATTTGTTATTTATTCCTGAATAACAAAGTACCCCTACAACTTAGTAGCTTAAAACAACCAACATTTATTGCTTCTAATAGTTTAAGGGAGTCAGGGATACAGAAGCAGCTTAGTTTCTCACGAGGTTGCAGTCAAGATGTCAAGTGGGGCTGCACCTTCATGAGACTTGAATGCGGCTGAAGGCTCGAATGGGGACAATCCACTTCCAAGATGGCTCCCTCACATGGCTTTTGGCTGCAGGCCTCAGTTTCGTATTGGCTGTTGACAGGAGCCTTGGTTCCTTATCACATGGACCTCTCCAATAGGCTGCCTGAGTGTCCTTGTGATCTGGAAGCTAGCTTCCTATAGAATAAGCAGTCTGAGGGAGAAGGGTCAGGGAGGAAGCCACCATACATTTTATGATTTCTGCTAAATTGCACACTTTCACTTCTGCCACATCCTCTTCAGAAGTGAGTCATTAAGTGTGACCCATTCTTAAGAAGAGGAAATTAGGCCCTACCTTTGAAGGGAATAGTCTCAAAGAATTCAAGGGTCTATTTTAATACCAACACATTTAGTATTTGAGTGGTACATTTTTTTTTCATAGCTTTACTTCCAGACTTTAGATTTCCTTATGTTTTAGGTTTGGTTCATAGTGTGCAGAATATACACATGTTGTATGCCACTCTGTCAATCTTTGTCTTTTAATTGGAGCATCTAGTCCATTTTTACTTAATATAATTATGGATGTACTTGAATTTAAATTCTATTGTACTGTTACTTGGCTCCACCCGTGTGTGTTCCTTTTCTCTTTTTTCTTACTTTTGGATTAAGATGATTTGAAGCTAGGCTTCAGTCCCTGTGAGAGATGGTCTACTTCTGATTCACCATTATACTTAAGGAGCTGCTTTCAGAATCCCTACTGAAAACAGACTCTGAACTCCAATTATTCTTATGTGAGGCAGTGGAAAGTTCTGCTCATTTCTAGCCTTCTCAGTATCCTCTTCCAGAACAAGCAGCCACTGGTGGGGAAAAGAGGCCCCCATGCTGAGCTCACTTCTGTGGGTTTCTTTTTTTTTCTGAGATTTTTGTCTATTTAATTATTCACTGTCTTATTGGCTCTAGAAAGCTTTCAGTCAGAATAATTTTAAAAACTTTTTTTTAGTTGTTCATTTGGGAAGGTTAGTCTGAATTTCATCTAAGTCATTTAATGTTTACAATTGGTGGGGTATTATTATTTCCTTTTACTGGTGAGGAAACTGGCTTCAGACAAGCCAAGTAAATTGCTCAAGGTTACATTTAGAAAGTGGCAAACTTAGAATTTGAACCTATATCTTTCTGTCTCTAAAAATAAAACTCAGGCTATTTACATTAGCTAAAAGCAATTTTGGCTATTATCCTCCAAGTAGAACACACTATAAGAAGATTTATTACTGATAATCATATTTCTCATCAGTTATAAATGTATGCTTGCAAAATTGGAAGGCTTTCTATTTTATAGTAGTCTTTAATTAATTTTACTAAGACATAATTTGAGTTTCTGAAGTATTTGATTTACAGTTTTATAATTCCTTACCAGTACTGACCAGAAATCAGTAGTTTATAAAATAGTGGGACTTTGTCATAGAAGTGTAGCATAGCTCAATAAATATTTATTTAAAAGTATAAGTAAAAATTGAATCTTAATTTTTGAATTTCTTGACTGCTGTTTCTTCATTCCTTATCTAGGATTCATTTTAAAGAAACTCAGTTTTACTTCAAATCTCATTTATCATCCATTAAAATTCCAGTGTAAAACAATGAATTCCTTTCCATAAAGCCCACATAACTACTAAATTCCACCATATGTTACTTGTCTTTCAGGGAAATGACATATTTTGGAAATCTATATGGATCCCTAAATAGTCAACAAATATGTTATATATTGTACATATATTTTTATCTAGATGATTAAGCTTTAACATGTTATTTAATAGTGAAGAAGTTCTTTCTTTACAAGCATATATATATTTAGAAAAATAACTTCTGTGCTCATTTTTTGCTAAGAAACCTGAATACTTTCTCCAGTAGAGAAGTTAGAATATTTCCATCTGCCTCTGCAATGATGAGGTTAAATTAAAATTGTAATCAGTATTTTAGAAAAGGTAAAATAGCAAAGGCTAAAAAGAACACATTTCTTCAACAAAGTGGACTTACGGCCTGAGAACCAGTTACTGAATGGTTTTTGCGTCAAGAGTGCCCTAGAGGGCATCTGGCCTCTAAATAGACTCAACTTTTTTTTTTTAAGATTTTATTTATTTATTTGACAGAGAGAGAGACAGCCAGCAAGAGAGGGAACACAAGCAGGGGGAGTGGGAGAGGAAGAAGCAGGCTCCCATCGGAGAAGCCTGATGCAGGGCTCGATCCCAGAATGCTGGGATCACGCCCTGAGCCGAAGGCAGACGCTTAACGACTGAGCCCCCCAGGCGCCCCAAAATAGACTCCACTTTTTTCTTCATGTGTTGGTGTTACCCAGGAGAAAAGGGAATAAGAAAGAGAAGGCCTTTTAGGCCAACTGATAAAGCTTTAAGAAATATATAGGATCTGATTTAGAGTTTCTAGGTTGGACAGTTTAATCTTACCAGGGTAGTGAGATGGACAGAGATTTGGAGCAAGGTCCCAGAGATGGCTAAAGACTGTGCATTTTGCTACACCTGTGTTACATCTTTTAGAACCAAAGCTCTATGCTTGGTTGTTGGCAAGAAAAGATATGGCCTCTGAAGCAATGGAAAAATGCATACTCTTTAGCTATCTCTGGAAAGAAGATGGAAAGGTACCTGGGGTTCACTGAACTCAGTTTAATATGCTCTGAATCAATTGTGTGAAGGCCATAATTTGGTACAAGTCCTGGAAAGTCAAAATTACATGCTATATTCTTTATGGTTTCAAATACCAAGTGAACAGGAAGAAGAAAAAGAGAGCAAAGGATTTTATGGGAAAGTATCTTGGTAACTGCAAAGAGATTTCTTTTCAGTAGAGTTTTTGTCTCAAAATTGTAAATTTCTTGGCTTCTAGAAGGTTGAAGTGGCAGAGAAGAGGAAATGCAGGCTGCATTGGGGTTAACTGCCTTTCTGGGGACCGCACAGGCAGATCACCTGAGAGCTTACCTTGGACCTAATTGCTATCCTTTGGGAGACAGTTGGCCTATGGCCAGCTTAACTGGATTTTATAAAATACAGCCAGTGATAACACAATGGACCCTGTGTGTGGTAACTGCATCTGTGTGTGGTGATCCCTGGGTGCCTAGGATCTAAGGTTTAGCTCCCTAGCAGTCAGTCAGAATGCCAGTGTCTTATGAATTGCCATTTGATCTTCCTAGTGGGAGAATCTGGGAGACATTCAGAAGAAAACTGCCTGTGAGAAAAAGAATCAGTATTGGGAATTCACCAGAGGGCACCAATATCAGATTATATCTCTTCTAGTCAGTAAAAACTTTCTTTCAGCTATCTCCACCTCCACAATTGACTACTATGAAGGGGTTAGGGTAGGGTGGGGGAAGAGGAAAGTGCAAGGCTGGGAAATAGAGAGATAGGTCATGTCCCTTTTCCCCACTGTAGGTGTCTTGGCTGGAAGTAGCACTGAACCAACCAGAGGAAGGGAGAAGCTTTAGCTTTAAATAAAGTATAAAATTGTGATTATAATACTGGACTGGGCATCTAATTACTGGATTGAGACTGACCAGAGAACTTTTAGTATTTAAAAGGAATCAGAAAATTACAGACCATACCTGAGTGCTCTCTCGGGTTGGGAAAGAACAACTAGCTATTAACCCATCAAACTAGCGTGAAAGGAAGCACTGATGAAAATAAAGCTGCTTTATGATCACACCTTTTTGTATTTTGCTCCATCAAATACTGGTTACAGCTCATCCAAATGTCTCAGCCTCTACCAAGCTGTGAGAGTCTATGTAACCACATGAAGAACAATTTCCAAATTCTCATGGGTCTTAGTTCATACATGCTCCTGCAGGTTATTACCTACCCACCCACTCAACCAAGGTTTCTTTGGGTCACATTCAGTTTTTCAGGGTCAGTACAGTCTGCTCCTTTTCTTCTGTTTGTGCTTCTTCTGGAAAGTTCATGGCCTATGGGCCCTGAATGAAGCTCTTTCCTACTGCCTTGGAAGAAGGGATCCTGGGTGTTGTAGGCTGAAAAATGACCCCCAAAGATATCCAAATCCTAAATCTTGGAACCTGTGACCATTACTTTACCTGAAAACAGGGTCTTTGATTAGGTCTTTGATATGGATGATTGAGATAGGAGCCTCCAGAGGAAAAGCTATTCTGCCAACACCTGAATTACACCCCAGTGATACTAAACTCAAACTTTAGGTTTCCAGAATGACGAGAAAATAAATTTCTGTTATTCTAAGCCACTGAGTTTGTGGTAATTTGTTATAGAAACTTTAGAAATCCAATTCACTGGGAGCACTCCTCCCTCCTTCTCTTCAGGGCACAGGCAGATGGTATGGGGCATGCTCCATTCTGGATTCAGTTTGGTTATTAGAGCCCCAAATCAGCACTGTTTATGCCCTGACTCTTACATGGACTTTCTTTTCTATCCTAATTCTTCTTATGTAGGGGCTGAAAACCAAACAATGAGGCTCAAGGTGGAGATGAGGAGAGATGAATAGATGAAAGGAGGTCACTTATTTGCCTCAATTGTCCTAGTTTGCTCTGTTCTCTTAGGCACCTGCCCCAGATTAGACTTTACCTTCTAGTAAAACACAAAACAAGAAACAACTCATTATATAACTCCAGAAACACTTACCATGCATATCAACTGGTGCTTGAGCTAAGTCTACCATCTGTCACTTCCCCAAGAAGTATTAAAGTTTGCTTAGATTCAGATACAAGGTAACATGTTCATCTTTCTATGAGAACAGAAGAGAGAGAGGTGAACAAGAGCCTGGAACAGACTTAGTTGGAAAAAAAAATAGAACTGGTTAGCTGAGCCGATATGTAGACCCAGACAAGGTGGGAGCAAAGTGCTTTAGAAAAACCAAGTGACTTTCGTGACCCAGCTCTGACCTATGCTCATTTCATGAAGTGACCTTCAAATGAACATTTAAGACTGTCTACTCAATCCTCTACTCAAACCCATTTTAGAAAAAAATTCAACCCAGTGAAATCAAAACTGACTGATAAGTGAGGTAATCATTCCTATTTCAAAAAGAATTTTCTCTTTACAAAACTATCAGGTTCATATGGGAGGTTCCTTAGATTGTTTCAAATATGACTATATTTCCAGAAGTTCAGCAACTTTTAAGCAACACATCCATGGTATAAAATAGAATCACTTTTGATTTATTTATATTCAATACTCTGCAATTTGGTATAGTTTGAGTCTCCTAATTCATCCACTCATTCACTTTCCCATTTGTTTAAAAATATGTTCAACAAATTTGATATTTATCAAGCACCGACCATCGGAAAGGCCCAGTAAGCCTGCATGGTTGGAGCAGTCTCAAGTAGCCCAAATAACTGAGAAGCTTAACCTCTCAGCCCATGTGGCATCATATGCCATAGAGGGAAGCTCACATGATAAGTAAAAAATTTCTGAGATTGACCCCAGCACTATCAGTTACAAGACTAGTTGTTATGTTCAGTTAGCCACTGTATAATTAAAACAACAATAACAACAACAATAATACTAGTTGTGGTACCATGAAGAAATTACCTGCCCTGAGTCTCAGTTTCTCCATCCATAAAAAGGGATAATTCCTGAGGCTGCCACGAGGATTCTTGAGATAACAAAACACAAGACACTTGATTTACAGCTGTCATAAAAAATGTTAGTTTCTTCTTTACTTCATCCAGATATCCTTCTCATCTCTATCCCTCCACCTTCTACAACCCACAGTGAGCCCTCTAATTCAGACCAGACATACTGAAATCTGCATTTTAAACTGCATTTCATCAGCTAAGGGGGAAATACATAGCCATCCAAGCCTCACTCAAAAGAATAGAAAAATCTAGAATGCAGTTTCTATATTCTCACCTCAAGAAGCTGGAACAGCAACAGAGGGACAGGCCTAATCCACTCACGAGGAAGCAGTTGACCAAAATTAGAGCAGAAATCAATGAATTAGAAAACAGAAGTACAGTAGAGCAAATCAACAGGACTAGAAGCTGGTTCTTTGAGAGAATCCATAAAATTGATAGACCACTGGCAAAACTTGTCCAAAAACAAAGAGAAAGGACTGAGATTATTAAAATTATGACTGAAAAGGGAGAGGTCACGACCAGCACCATTGAAATTGCAAGGATTATTAGAAACTTTTATCAACAGCTATATGCCAAAAAACTAAACAATCTGGAAGAGATGGAGGCCTTCCTGGAAACCTATAAACTACCAAGACTGAAACAGGAAGAAATAGATTTCTTAAATAGGCCAATTAACTATGAAGAAATTGAGTCAGTGATAAACAACCTTCCAAATAATAAAACTCCAGGCCCAGACGGTTTTCCTGGGGAATTCTACCAAACATTCAAAGAAGAAATAATACCTATTCTCCTAAAGCTATTTCAAAAAATAGAAACAGAAGGAAAGCTACCAAACTCATTCTATGAGGCTAATATTACCTTGATCCCCAAACCAGGCAAAGACCCCCTCAAAAAGGAGAATTACAGACCGATTTCTCTAATGAATATGGATGCCAAAATCCTCAACAAGATCCTTGCTAATAGAATCCAACAGTACATTAAAAGGATTATCCATCATGACCAAGTGGGATTCATACCTGGGATGCAAGCATGGTTCAACACTCGCAAATCAATCAATGTGATACATCATATCAACAAGAAAAGACTCAAGAACCATATGATCCTCTCAATTGATGCAGAAAAAGCATTTGACAAAATACAGCATCCTTTCCTGATTAAAACCCTTCAGAGTGTAGGAATAGAGGGTACATTTCTCAATCTCATAAAAGCCATCTATGAAAAGCCTACTGCAAGCATTATTCTCAATGGGGAAAAGCTGGAAGCCTTTCCCTTAAGATCAGGAACACGACAAGGATGCCCACTCTCGCCACTATTATTCAACATAGTACTAGAAGTCCTTGCAACAGCAATCAGAAGACAAAAAGGGATCAAAGGTATCCAAATCGGCAAAGAAGAAGTCAAACTGTCTCTCTTTGCAGATGACATGATACTCTATATGGAAAACCCAAAGGAATCCACTCCCAAACTATTAGAAGTTATAGAACAATTCAGTAAGGTGGCAGGATACAAAATCAATGCCCAGAAATCAGTTGCATTTCTATACACGAATAACGAGACTGAAGAAAGAGAAATTAGGGAATCCATCCCATTTACAATAACACCAAAAACCATACGTTACCTTGGAATTAACTTAACCAGAGACGTAAAGGACCTATATCCTAGAAACTATAGATCACTTTTGAAAGATATTGAGGAAGACATAAAAAGATGGAAAAATATTCCATGCTCATGGATTGGAAGAATTAACATAGTTAAAATGTCCATACTACCCAGAGCAATCTACACTTTCAATGCTATCCCGATCAAAATACCGAGGACATTTTTCAAAGAACTGGAACAAATAGTCCTTAAATTTGTATGGAA
>NC_048220.1:121728937-121849827 GCF_002007445.2 Ailuropoda melanoleuca | reverse complement strand
TTTACCCCAAAGATACAGACGTAGTGAAGAGAAGGGCCATATGCACCCCAATGTTCATAGCAGCATTGTCCACAATAGCTAAATTGTGGAAGGAACTGAGATACCCCTCAACAGATGACTGGATTAAGAAGCTGTGGTCCATATATACAATGGAATATTACTCAGCTATAAGAAAGAACGAATTCTCAACATTTGCTGCAACATGGATGGCACTGGAGGAGATAATGCTAAGTGAAATAAGTCAAGCAGAGAAAGACAACTATCATATGATTTCTCTCATCTATGGAACATAAGAACTAGGATGATCGGTAGGGGAAGAAAGGGATAAAGAAAGGGGGGGTGATCAAGGGGGGGAATGAAACATGAGAAACTATGGACAATGAGAAACAAACTGAAGACTTCAGGGGGGAGGGGGGTAGGGTAATGGGATAGACTGGTGATGGGTAGTAAGGAGGGCACGTATTGCATGGTGCACTGGGCGTTATACGCTGCTAATGAAGCATCAAGCTTTGCATCAGAATCCAGGGATGTACTGTATGGTGACTAACATAATATAATAAAAATCATTAAAAAAAACAAAAAACAAACAAACAAAAAAGAAAGTATTCTAATGGCAAGAAATAGCAACAGCAATAGGAACAAGAATTGCTAATATTTTATTGAGACCTCAGTAGGTAACTGCATTACCTCATTTAATTGTTATAATAACCCTTTGATCTGAAGTGGAAGTTATTATTTTTATTTTAGAGAAAGATTGATGTCATTTGCCCAAATGAGACGCAAACTTAGGCAATACATGCTGTTAATGTATACTGAAGCTATTTTGCTGCCACTAAGTTCCAAGGTATTAGAATTTTCATTAATTTTAAGTATCAGAAAAACCTCCAAGTTCTCTATCTATTCCTCTGCTCACAAATGCTGACATGGTCACAAATGGGAGAATAAGAAAATGTTTCTACCATGGAGACAGGGTATTGTAACAACTCATAACCAGTACGTGAAAGTGACATTTGCCTTAAGTGGTTTTCTCTGAATCCTATCTACCTTTCAGAAACCTCCAGTCTCATAGAACCTGGAACTTTCATTCTACCCTGAGAGAGACTCCTGAGTAGAATATTAATGTGATCCATCCATTCGCATACAAACATTAGTCAATGCCAGAGGAATTTCACACTGTAAGTGAAGATTATTTAAAAATTCCTCTAAATTATGCAGGAAAATGAATTTTTAAAAAGTTTGAGTAAAAAATTTTATTTTTTAGAATTTAGACTTACAGAAAAATTGGTTTCCTATCTTCTCCTTTCCCCATCCCAGTTTCCCTTAGTATTAACATCTAGCGTTAGTGTGGTACATTTGTTAAAACTGATGAACAAATACTGATATATTATTGTTAACAAAAATTTATAGTTTACATTAGGGTTCACTCTTTGTGTTGTAGAGTTCTATGGGTTTTGACAAATGTATAATGTTATGTATCCACTATTACAGGATCACACAGAATAGTTTGACAGCTCTAAAATTCTCCTGCACTCCACCTATTCACCACTTCCTTCCCTGGCAACCACTGATTATTTTATTGTTTCCATAATTTTGCCTTTTTGCAATGTCTTATAGTTGGAATCGAAGAGTATGTAGCTTTTTCAGATTGGTTTCTTTTATTTAACAGCATGCATATAAAATGCCTTCATGTATTTTTGTGGATTGATAGTTAATTTCATTTTATTGCTGAATAATATTCCATTGTAAAATGTACCACAGGTTTATCCATTCACCATTAAACTTGGTTACTTCCAAGAGTTTTCAACTATGAATAAAGCTGCTATAAACATTTTTTACAGCAGGTTTTCTCATGGAAATGATTTTTCAACTTGTTTGGGTTAAATGTTGAGAAGAGAGATTGCTGGATTATATGGTAAGACTGTGTTTCATTTTATATAAAACTGCCAAGCTGTCTTTCCAAAGTGTCTGTACCATTTTGTATTCCTGCTACTAATGAGTGAGAGTTCCTGTTGCTCCATATCCTCACCAGCATTTGGTATTGTCAGCATTTTGCATTTTAGTTATTCTAATTGGTGTGTAGTGGTATCTCCCTGTTTTAATATGCAAGTCCCCAATGATATATGATGTTGAGCATCTTTTTATATGCTTAGTTGTCATCTATATATCTTCTCTGGAAAGATTTCTGTTCAGGTATTCTGCTCATTTTTATTTTTATTATTTTTTAAAGATTTTATTTATTTATTCGACAGAGAGAGAGACAGCCAGCAAGAGAGGGAACACAAGCAGGGGGAGTGGAAGAGGAAGAAGCAGGCTCATAGCGGAGGAGCCTGATGTGGGGCTCGATCCCATAATGCCGGGATCACGCCCTGAGCCGAAGGCAGACGCTTAACCGCTGTGCCACCCAGGCGCCCCCTGCTCATTTTTAAAATTGGTTTGTTGTTTTCTTATTGTTGAGTTTTAAGAATTCTTTGTATATTTTGGATACTAGCTTTTTTTATCAGATGGGTGTTTTGCAAATATTTTCTCCTGGTCTATGGCTCGTCTTCTTATTCTCTTCACTGTCTTCTGCAGAGCAGAAATTTAATTTTAACAACATTGCACTTACCAATTTTTTCTTTCATGGATGGTGCTTTTGTTGTTGTATATAAGAAGTCATTGCTAAACCTAAAATTAATTAGATTTTCTCTTGTGTTATCTTCTAGGAGTTTTATAGTTTTTCACATTGCATTTAGGGCTATGATCCACTTTGAGTTAATTTTTGAGAAGGGCGTAAAGTCTGTATCTAGATTCCTTTTCTTGAATGTGGATGTCTGTCATTCTCACATCATTTTTGAAGCAACTATCCTTTTGCTACTGAATTGCCTTTGCTCTTTTGTCAGAGATCAATTCACTCAAACTGTGTAGGTCTACTTCTGGGCTCTCTGTTCTTTCTTTAATTTTATTTTAAGATTTATTTATTTATTTGAGAGAGAGAGAGAGCATGCACACAAGTGGGGGGAGAGGAAGAGGGGGAGAATCCTCAGGTAGGCTCCCTGATGAGTGTGGAGCCCAATGCAGTGCCCATCCCACAACCCATGAGATCATTACCTGGACCTGAGCCAAAACCAAGAGTT
Organism: Ailuropoda melanoleuca; assembly: GCF_002007445.2. NCBI lineage: Eukaryota > Metazoa > Chordata > Mammalia > Carnivora > Ursidae > Ailuropoda > Ailuropoda melanoleuca. The sequence continues at coordinate 121,846,714 of NC_048220.1, read as the reverse complement.
GGATGGTCAACCGACTGAGACACCCAGTCTCCCTCTGGTGTCTCTGTTCTGTTGCATTGTTCCATTTGTCTATTCTTTTGACAATACCACAATATCTTGATTATTGTAGCTTTACAATAACTCTTGAAGTTGGGTAGTATCAGTCCCCTGACTTTGCTCTTTGATATTGTGTTGACTATTCTGTATCTTTTGCCTTTTCATATAAACTTTGAATTAGTCCATATCCACAAAATAACCTTTTGGGATTTTGACTGGGATTGCATTTAATTTACATATCAAGTTGGGAAGAACTGATATCTTAATAATATCAAGTCTTTCTATGAATATGGAATATCTCTCCATTAATTTAGATCTTTGATTTCTTTTATTGTTTTTGTACTTTTCCTCATATAGATCTTATATATATTTTGTCAGACTTATACCAGAGCATTTAATTTTGGGGGGTGCTAATGTAAATAATATGGTTTATATTTCAAATTCCAAATTGTTCATTGTTAGTGTATAGGAAAGCAGTTGGCTTTTATATATTAAATTGGTATCCAATAATCTTGTTACAATTATTTATTAGTTCCAGGAATTTTTTGCTTATTCTTTGGGATTTTCTACATAGATAATTGTGTCATTTGTGAACAAAGACAGTTTTACTTCTTTCTTCCCAATATGCATGCCTTTTATTTTCTTTCTTGACTTACTATTATCAGGTAGGGCTTTCAGTATAATGTTGAATACAAATAGTGAGAGTTGACATCCTTACCTTGTGCTTGATCTTAGTAGGAAAGCATCTAGTTTCTTACCACTAAATATGGTAGGAGTAAGTTTTTTTTTCCCAGATGTTCTTTTTCAAGATGAAGGAAAATGAATTTTAAATAGGTTTTCAGGCATCAGTGAAGGATGTTTTATGGGTCAGGGGTGACTCTCAAATCATACTTAATAGGACTTCTGTTATAAATGAGAACAGTCAGGCACAGTAAAAGAAACATCTCTCTTTTCCCAGATAAACATAAAAAAACTTCCAATCTTCCTCAAAGTTTCTATTTTTTAGCAAAGGCAGGCACTGGTCCATAAAATGAGTTCTGTTTCATTAATTCAACTTAAAAGCCTCTACTGAATCTTTCCTAACACTTTCTGCTCCAGAAATACAAAGATAAGCAGGGAAAAAAAATCTCAGTACTCTTAAGAACTTACAGTAGAATGGGGGCATTTTGGGGATGGGACAGGGTTTGCTGAGTAGGAATAAGACATGTTACATTTAACTAAAGTTCAAGGAAAATATTTCAGACTTTGGTATAGTATTTACAAAGGGCTTCTTATTTATATTTTATTTTTTTTAAGTTTTAATTTAAATTCCAGTTAGTTAACATACAGTGTAATAATAGTTTCAGGTATACAGTAAGTGCTTTTTAAAACTTTCTTCTTGGTTACTTCTTAGAACAATCTGTGGGGTAATTGATATTTTTATTTCCATCAGATTTGGACTGATGCAATAAATTTGCTAAACAAATTGTCTTGAATCCAGTCTCTAGGTTTTACGGAAAGTCCAAGCAGATTCTTGCTATGAAATGTTGCTATCAGAGAGTTAGAAGACAGCTACATTCAGGAAAAAGGGAGAGAATGAGATTCTGGAGACTAAGGAAAAAGAGTAATCTAAAAAATCCTAACATTTATTTATTTATTTTATTATTTTTAAAGATTTTATTTATTTATTTAACAGAGCGAGAGAGAGAGAACACAAGCAGGCAGAGAGGCAGGCAGAGGGAGAGAGAGAATCAGGCTCCCCACTGAGTGGAGAGCCTGACGTGGGGCTCTATCCCAGGACCCTGGGATCATGACCTGAGCTGAAGGTGGGTGCTTAACGGACTGAGCCACCCAGGTGCCTCTAAAATATCCTAACTTTTAGAATTGAAAAAAAAAAAAAAGGCTCCACTCAGACTTAGGAAGCTTTCACATGCTTTTAGTCATTTGTTCCCCGAGCCCTTTTAAAAGTAAAATAACCAGAGTCCTGGTGGTCAGCTGTTGATCTAAAGGTTACTACTTGTAAAATACGATTTTGTTTTGTTTGTTTTTTGAGCAAGGAACCAAGTGTCCCTCACATCTTAGAAACTGTCAGGGGAAAAATTCTCTGTGAAGAAAAAATGCAAAAAGAACATGTTGGAATGGGGTCTTTCCACAAATTGAATATGTTTGCATTTGTTGAAGTTCATAAGATTTTACAGAGTAACAGATAATTTAGAACTGTTTGTTCTAAGAAAAGAGGAGTTAGTAAGATATCCTCCAAGAAAATTCCATATTAACATGTGAGTCCTTGGAAAATTCAAAGTATGTCTTATCATCTCAGAAGCAACCCACTGGGCAATGGCCTACCAGGACATAAAGAAACAAACAAAAAGCCAACAATGAACAACCAGATACCAATGGCACAGCTGAAATGTTTATTTTTAAATATAGAGACCTAAAGATTAACAACAACAACAAAAAACTAGGCATTTGAATATTTTCTTCTCAATAAGGACTAGAAGTGTACAGGGTACAGGTTGCAAGTGGGGGCATGAATAAATATAACCTACATTCTGTAGGAGAAAAATTTCCCAAACCATGTTGTAAAGGAAAGATAACCAGAGTGAATGCCAGAACCAAGAAAACTAGATTTAGTTCTGACGGTACCAAACATTATACTTTATTTTCCTTGACTTGATTTCTGGGTCTTTTTCCACTGATAGTCCTTTCCTTGACTGTGCAGTTTTCTCACACACACATGCTCAATGATATTATGCTGAAGACTTGAGTGGGACCTTCTGCAGATATTCAGAGTCCCTCTCTCTCTGTGGAACTTATTCCACCATGGCACTCTGTAAAAGGGGTGTGGCAGGACTGGCTTCTTCCACCCCTATTACCACATATACCCCACTATTTTCAACCCCTTTTCTGGGGAGTGGTATACATCCACTTTCCTATGGGGTGTGAGGCAATACCATATTTGCTTACTAATGAATCATACATAATCCATGGCAGAGGCTGGGAAAGTAGCAGAGGTAAAAAAGAGAAAAGAGGGTCTAAAGAAGGATTTCTCTTAAAAATCTTCTAGTGATTAGGAAAGGAGAAAAACATGGTAGAGGATAAACTTTGAAAATAGAAACTAAAGGAAAAAGACCACTGAGTAGCTGTTGGTAGGGGGCATGGTGGAGATGGAAACTGAACAGGAAGAAGACACTATAAGCCCTACTTTTCTGTGTACATTACAAAGGGATGGAATTCTTAAGCAAAGGTCTAATTTGTATATATGGTTTTATGGACTTCATAACAGCACATGGCTGGCTAACAGTAAGGATGTTATTATTGACTAAGAATACTAGCTCCCCCTTCCACTCGTGTAGAAGTAAACTGTCTTATTCATTTCAGGTTGCTATAACAAGATGCCAGAGACTGGGTCGCTTAAACAATAGGATTTTATTTCTCATAATTCTGGAGGCTGGAAGTCCAAGATCAGGATGATTTTAAAGACCCCATTAATTTACACATTCAAGAAACTCGAACTTTAAGTAGGGTCATTTCAACAAGATCCACACCTAGATACCTTAGAGTAAAACTATCAAAAGCTAAAGACAGAGAGATATCTTGAAAGCAACAAGGGCAAAACAGCTCATTATGTTCAGTCTTCAATAAATTAATAGCTGATTTTTAACCAGAAATCGTGGAGTCCACAAGACAGTGGGATAATATATTGAAAGTGGTAAAATAAAAAGATGGTCAACAAAGTCAACAAAGAATTCTATATTCAGCAAAATTATCCTTCAAAAATGAAGGAGAAATTAAGGCATTTGCAGATAATAAAAAACTGATAGAATTCATCAGTAGAAGAACTTTTCTATTAGGAGAACTAATCTTTCAGTCTTAAATGAAAGAACACCAGACAGTGAGTCATATGCATATGAAAAAATAAAGAGCACAAATAAAGGTAACTACATAGGTAATATTAGAAACAGTATGAATGTACTTTTGTTTATAATTCTTTTCTTCACTGATTTAAAAATACAACTGCATAAAGCAATAACTTAAAAATACTGTATTGATGGGGACTCCTGAGTGGTTCAGTTGGTTGAGCATCTGATTCTTGATTTCAGGTCATGATCTCAGGGTTGTGGGATTGAGCCCAGCATTGGGTTCTGCACTCAGTGAGGAGTCTGCTTCAGATTCTTTCTCTCTCTGTCCCTCTGCATCTCCCCTGCTGTTCTCTCTCTCTCTTAAAACAAAAAACAAAAAAAAACCCCAAACCCAAAAAACAAACAAAACCTGTATTGATGAACTGATAACAATTTCATTTGATTGACAACAATAGCACAGAGAAGAGGGGAGGTGCCAGGAGTCTATTAGAGCAAAATTTTTATATACCATTGAGATTAGCTTGATATTAATCTGAAATAGATGACTTTAAATTAAGATGCTAATTTTAATCTTCTAGGAAACTGTTAATAAAATAACTCAAAACTACAGTAAAAGAAATGATGAGGGAATTCAAGTGGTACACTAGAAAAATATATTAAAAAACCCCATAAGACATACAGAAAATAATAGCAAAATGGCAGATTTAAAACTACTTGATCAGTTACCAAATTAAATGTAAATGGACTACACACTCCAATCAAAAGGCAAAAATTGGCAGTGGATAAAAACACATAATCCAACTGTGTAGATATTACAAGAGATATGTTAGATTCAAAGCCACAAAAATGTGGAAAGTAAAAGAATGGATAAAGACATACCATGTAAACCACGACCAAAAGAGAGCTGGAGTGGCTAACCTAATATAAGCAAAATAGACTTTAAGGCCAAAATAATTACTAGAGGCAAAGAAAGACATTTAATAATAATAAAAAGATTGATATATCATGAAGACATAATAATTATAAATATATATTCACCTATCAATAGAGCCACAAAATACACAAAGCAAAACCTGAAAGAATTCAAAGGAGAAATACACAATTCTACAAAATAGTTGGAGACTTTAATATCTCACTTTCAATAATAGAATAACTAGCAGAAGATTAACCAGAATATAGAAGACTTGAGCAACAATATAATCCAACTGGATCTATAGACTGCTCAAAGCAATTGCAGAAGAACATAGATTTTCCTCAAATGTACATGAAATGTTTGCCAAAATAGGTTATATGTCAGGACATAAAGCAAGCCTCAATAAATTTAAAAGGATTGAAATCATACAAAATATGTTCTTTGGACATATGAAATTAAATTAGAAATCAATAACAAAGAAATTCGAGAAATCAACATATTATTAGATAACAAATGGGTCAAAGAAAAAAACCACATGGAAAATTAGAAAATACTTTTGAGATGAATGAAAACAAAATAACAAAACATAAGCTGTAAATGTCTGCATTAAAAAACAAATGATCCCAAATAAATAACTTAGACTTTTGCCCTAAGAAACTTAAAAAAAATCCAAACCAAATGAAAGGCAGGTAAAAAAAGATCTGAAAAGAGGTAAAGTACAGAATAGAAGAGCAACAGAGCAAAAATCAATAAAAAGAAAAATTGGTTCTTTGAAAAGATCAACAAAATGGACAAATCTCCAACTAGACTTGCCACAAAAAAAGAGAAGACTTAAATTACTAACTTTGGAAATAAGAGTCATCACTATTAACCACGGAGAAAAAAAAACAAATATAAGAAAATGCTATGAATAACTGTTCATGAACAAAGTAGATAACCTAGATGAGATAAAACACATCAAGAAAATACATAAAGAAACTGACTCAAGAAAAAACAGAAAGTCTGAACAGACCTACAACAATGAAAGATTGAATGAGTTCTTTAAAACTTTTCACCAGATGAATTCACTGGTGAATTCTGCCAAACCTTTAAAAAAGATTCATTTACTATGAATCTTTCATAAATTTTCCCCAAATATAAGAAGCCAGTATTTCCTGATAGCAAAACCAGACAAAGACATCAAGAGTAAGTAAAACTATATATCAATATCCCTTATGGCTATAGTCCTCAACAAAACACTAGCAGACCAGATCCAACAGCATCTAAAAAGAAATATTGACCATGACCAAGTGGGAGTGAGCCCAAGAATGCAAGATTGATTTAACATCCTAAAATCAATCAGTGAAGTAGAACACATTAGTAGAATAAAATATAAAACCACATGAATATCCCAATAGATACAGAAACAAAATACAACTTCCTGTCACTACAAAACATTTATCAAACTAGGAATAGATGAGAATTTCCTTAACCTGATAAAGGGCATTTGGAAAAACCTATGGTTAACATCATACTTACCAATGAAATACTGAATGTTTTCCTCTTAGGTCAGAAAAAAGATAAGGAATTTTGCTGGTGACACTTCTATTCAACAATGCATTGGAAGTTCTAGCCATGGAAACTAGTATAGAAAAGGGGATACAAATCACCCACATTGAAAAGAAGTAAGACTATCTCTATATGCAGGTAACATAATCTTGCGTATAGAAAACCCTAAATAAAAAGAAATGCTAAAAGCAACAGGTGAGTTTAGCATACTAGCAGGATACAAAATGAATAAACAAAAATCTATTTTATTTCTATACACTAGCAATGAGCAACTTGAAAATGAAGTTATGAAACCATTTCATTTATCATGGTATTGAAAAGTACTTAGGAAATAAATTCAACAAAAGAAGTGCAAGAGTTGTACACTGAAAAATACAAAACACTGAAACTAAAGAAAATCTAAGCAAACAGAAAGAAATTCCATGTTCTTGCATTGGAGAACATAATTTTGTTAAGATGGCAATATTCCCCCAGTTGGTCTCTATGCTCACATATTGAATGCAATGCCTATCAAAATTCCAGCTTTTTTGTTTTGTTTTGTTTTGTTGCAGAAATTGGCAAGATGATCCTAAAATTCATAAGGAAATTCAAAGGTCCTAGAATAGCTAAGCAATTTTACAGAATAAAAAATGTTAGAGGACTCATAGTTCCCAATTTTTAAGCTTAATACAAAGCTACAGTAATCAAGACAGTGTGGTCATGGTATAAAGATAGACCATATTGCCAAGACTAGTCAATAGAGAGAAACAATTTTTCAAGAAAAGGTGCTGGGAAAACTGGATATCTGCATGCACATAAATAAATTGGAACCCCTCCCCATACTCTGTACAAAAATTAACTCAAAATGGACAATAAACCTAAATGGAAGAGCTATTCTTTATCCTAAAGGATAAAACATTAAAGCAAATATTTGTGACCTTGGATTAAGCAATGGTTACTTAAATCTGACACCAAAAGTACAAGGAACAAAAACTATTAAAATTGGATTTCAGCAGAATTATAAACTTTTGTGCCTTAAAGGACACCACTGAGAAAGTGGAAAGTCAACCCACAGAATAAGAAAAAATATTATAAAATCATATATGTGTCAAGGAAGTTGTAGTCATAATAAAGAATTCTTATATCTAAGCAATAAGACTAATAATCAAACTAAAAAGAATTTGAATATATTTCCTGAAAAGATATACAAATAGCCAGTACACACATGAAAAGATGTTCAACATCATTAGTAATCAGGGAAATGCAAATCAAAACCACATTGCAATATCTTTTTACCTTTCACTAGGATAGCTAAAATTTTTAAGAAAGGCAATGATAAGTGTTGATGAGAATGTATAGAAAAACAGAATCTTCATATGTTGCTGTTTTGTTGTAAATTGGTGCAGCTACTTTGGAAAATATCTGGAAGTTCCCCAAAATGTTAACTGGCAATTTTACTTCTACATATACACTCAAGAGAAATGAAAATACATATTCACACAAAAACTTGTACATGAATGTTTATAGCAGAATGATTAATAATAGACAAAAAAGTGCAAGCAATTTAAACATTCATTAGCTGATGGATGGATAAACAAAATGTAGTACATCCATGGTATATTATTTGTCAATATAAGAAAATTAAGTTTGGATATATTTCACAACGTGGATGAACATGAAAGCATTACACTAAGTGAAAAAAAAAACAGTAACAAAAGACTACATTCCATATGATCCATTTATATGATGTGTTCAAAATAGGCCAATCAATGGAAACAGAAAGTAGGGAGTTATTGTTAATGGGTAGTGACCTACTGTTGGGGTGATGAAAATGCTCTGAAATTAGACAGTATCGGGATGGTTACAAAACCATCGAAAACCTACTAAATCCCATCTAAAAACTACTAAAAATATAATAGTGTGACTTTTGTGGTCTATTAATTATACACCAATAAAACTGTTTAAAAGTGGTTAATTCGTTATACGCAACTAATGAATCATCGAACTTTACATCAAAAACCAGGGATGTACTATATGGTGACTAACATAATATAATAAAAAAAACATTAAAAAAACACTTAATTCAATTTAACAAAAAAAAAGGGGTTAATTCATCAAGAGCACACAATTTTAAACCTCCATATAGTTAATAACAGTTTTAATATATATGAAGAAAAACTGATAGAACTCAAGGAGAAATAGATAAATCAACAATTACAGTAAAGATTTCAGTACTCCCTCTCATAGTAGACCAAGTAGACAGACACTAGTTAGGATACAGAAGACTTAATATCAAGCCACAATCCTAATTGGCATTTGTAGAACAATCCACCCAACAATAAAAGAATGAACATTCTTTTCAAGTATATCCAGAACATTACTAAGATAACCACATTCTGGGCCATAAAGTGACTCTAAAAAATTTAAAAGTATTCAGTCCAACATAGAACACATGTTCTTTGAACAAAATGGAATTAAGAGATCAATAACAGAACGACACCTAAAAATTCCCTAATAATTGGAAACTAACATTATTCTAAATAACCTATGGGTCAAATAACAAATCAAAAGTGAAATTAGAAAGTTATTTTCAACTAACTCAAAATGAAAACAGGACATGTAAAAATTTATGGAGGTAAATGAGTATTTAGAGGACAGTTGATAGCACTAAAATACCTGCATTAGAAAAGAAGAAATGCCTCAAAAGGAATGACCTCTACTTGCACCTTAGGAGATTGGAAAAAGAGCAAATTAAATTCAAAATCAACAGAAGAAAGGAAATACACATAAGCACAGAAATCAATGAAGTTAAAAGATAAATGAAATCCACAGCTTGTTTTTTGTGAAGATTAATAAAAATGGTAAACCAGAGGGAAAAGACAAAAGATTGATCAGAGGAAAAAAGAAAGAACACAAATTACCATATTAAGTACGAAAGAGTTGATGTCAGGTCAGGTCCTACAAAGGACCTGATAGTGAGGGATTAGCATGAATAACTCTCTGATAATGATATGACAATTTAGATGAAGTGAAAAAATATTCTTTTAAAGACACAAACTACTAGGGTTCAATCAGGAAGAAATACATAACTCCAATAGCCCTGTCTATTAAATAAATTTAATTTACAATTAAAAGCTTTCCCACAAAGAAAACTCCAGGTCCAGATGGCTTTACTGGAAAATTCAACCAAACATTTAAAAATATATGATAACAATTCCCTTCCAGAAAACTGAAGAAGGAGGAACACTTCCCAGCTCACTCTATGAGCCATCATTAGCTTTTTGGCAAAGCCAAAGACATTATAAGAAAAGAAAACTACAGACCAATATCTCTCATGAATATAGATACAAAAATTCTTAACGAAATTTAGCAAATCAAATCCAACAATACACTACAAAGACAGTATCTCACAACCAAATGGGATTTATCCTTGAAATGCAAGGTTTATTTAATATTTGAAAATCAATCTCTATAATTCACCATATTAAAAAAGACCATATGATCTTTTTACTAAGTACAGAAAAAGTATTAGATAACATCCCATATCTATTCCTGATAAAAATTCTCAGCACTCCTACTGCAATAAAAGATTCCTACTGCAATCAGACGAAGTGCATGTATGAACAATCTACAGCTAATATCATACTTAATGGTAAATGATTGAAAGTCCACTTTACCACTTCTATTCAACACTGAATTGGAGTTTCTAGCCATTCAATAAAGCAAGAAAAAATAGATAAAAGTCATTCAAATTGGAGAGGAAGAAATAAAACTTTATTTGCAGAAGACGTGATTATGTAGAAAATCCTATGGAATCTATATAAATTAATTTTAAACTATTAAGTATGTTTAGCAGGATTGCTTGATACAAGGTCAATACCCAAAAAAATTTTATTTCTACTTTGTCAAAGATTAGTTGCCCAAAGAGCCGAGGGTCCATTTCTGGGTTCTCTATTCTGTTCCATTGGTCTATGTGTCTGATTTTGTGCCAGTACCATGCTGTCTTTGTGATCACGGCTTTGTAGTATAGCTTGAAATCAGGCAACGTGATGCCCCCAGCTTTGTTTTTCCTTTTCAACAGTTCCTTGGAGATTCGGGGCCTTTTCTGGTTCCACACAAATTTAAGGGCTGTTAGTTCTAGGTCTCTGAAAAATGTCATTGGTATTTTGATCGGTATGGAATTGAAAGTGTAGATTGCTCTGGTTAGCATAGACATTTTAACTATGTTTATTCTCCTGATCCATGAGCATAGAATATTTTTCCATCTTTTTGTGTCTTCTTCAATGTCTTTCAAGAGTGATTTATAGTTTCTAGAATATAGATCCTTTACGTCTCTGGTTAAGTTAATTCCAAGATAACATATGATTTTTGGTGCTATTGTAAATGGAATGGATTCCCTAATTTCTCTTTCTTCAGCCTCACTGTTCATGTATAGAAATGCAACTGATTTCTGAGCATTGATTTTATATCCCGCCACATTACTGAATTGCTCTATAAGTTCTAGTAATTTGGAGGTTGAGTCTTTTGGGTTTTTCATATAGAGTATCATGTCATCTGCAAAGAGAGACAGTTTGATTTCTTCTTTGCCGATTTGAATACCTTTTATCCCTTTTTGTTGTCTGATTGCTGTTGCAAGGACTTCTAGTACTATGTTGAATAATAATGGCGAGAGTGGGCATCCTTGTCGTGTTCCTGATCTTAAGGGAAAGGCTTCCAGCTTTTCCCCATTGAGAATGATATTTGCTGTAGGCTTTTTATAGATGGGTTTTTATGAGATTGAGGAATGTACCCTCTATCCCTACACTCTGAAGTGTTTTAATCAGGAAAGGATGCTGTATTTTGTCAAATGCTTTTTCTACATTGAGAGGATCATATGATTCTTGACTTTTTTCTTGTTGATATAATCTATCACACTGATAGATTTGTGAATGTTGAACCATCCTTGCATCCCAGGGATGAATCCCACTTGGTCATGATGGATAATCCTTTTAATATACTGTTGGATCCTATTAGCTAGGATCTTGTTGAGAATTTTGGTGTCCATATTCATCAGGGATATTGGTCTGTAGTTCTTCTTTTTGATGGGGTCTTTGCCTAATTTGGGGATCAAGGTAATTTTGGTCTCATAGAATGAGTTTGGTAGCTTTCCTTCTGTTTCTATTTTTTGAAATAGCTTTAGGAGAATAGGTATTATTTCTTCTTTGAATGTTTGGTAGAATTCCCCAGGGAATCCATCAGGCCCTCGAGTTTTGTTTTTTGGAAGGTTTTTAATCACTGCTTCAATCTCTTCATAATTAATTGTTCTGTTTAAAAAACCAATTTCTTCCTGTTTCAGTCTTGGTAGTTTATAGGTTTCCAGGAAGGCCTCCATCTCTTCCAGGTTGCTTAATTTATTGGCATAAAACTGTTGATAAAAGTTTCTAATGATTCCTCCTATTTCATTGGTGTTGTTTGTGATCTCTCCCTTTTCACTCGTAATTTTATTAATTTGGGTCCTTTCTCTATTCTTTTGGATAAGTCTTGCCAGTGGCTTATCTATTTTATTTATTCTTTCAAAGAACCAGCTTCTAGTTCTGTTGATCTGCTCTACTGTGCTCCTGGTTTCTAATTCATTGATCTCTGCTCTAATCTTGATCAACTGCTTTCTTGTGCAAGGATTAGGCCTGTTCTTCTGTTGATGTTCCAGCCTCTTGAGGTGAGAATATAAAAACTGCATTTTAGATTTTTCTACTCTTTTGAGTAAGGCTTGGATGGCTATGTATTTTCCCCTTAGGACTGCCTTTGCAGTGTTCCATATGTTTTGGACTGATGTGTTTTCATTTTCATTGGTCTCCAAACAGTTTAATCTTCTTCTTAATTACCTGGTTTATTGAATCATTCTTGAGCAGGATGGTTCTTAGTTTCCAAGTGTTTGAGTTTCTTCCAAATTTTTCCTTGTGATTGAGTTCCAATTTCAAAGCATTGTGGTCTGAGCATATGCAGGGAATAGTCTCAGTCTTTTGGTATTGGCTGAGACCTGTTTTGTGACCCAGTATATGGTCTGTTCTGGAGAAAGTTCCATGTGCATTCAAAAAGAATGAGTATTCTGTTTTTCTGGGGTGTAGTGTTCTGTATATATCTATGAGGTCCATCTGGTCCATTATCTCATTCAAAGCTCTTGTTTCTTTGTTGATTTTCTGCTTAGGTGATCTGTCTATTGCTGAGAGCAGAGTGTTGAGGTCCCCTACTATTAACATATTATTAACTATATGTCTCTTTATTCTGGTTAAGAGTTGGCTTGTGTATCTAGCTGCTCCCCTGCTGGGGGCATAGATACTTATAATTGTCATATCCAATTGTTGGATACATCCTTTAAGAATAATATAGTGTCCTTCTGTATCTCTAACTACAGTTTTTAGTTAAAAATCTAATCTGTCTGATATGAGAATTGCTACCCCGTTTTCTTTTGAGGTCCATTGGCATAAAAAATGGTTTTCCATCCCTTCACTTTCAGTCTGGATGTATCTTTAGGTTCAAAATGAGTCTCTTGTAGACAGCAAATGGATGGGTCATGTCTTTTTATCCAATCTGCAACCCTGTGGCATTTTATGGGAGTATTTAGGCCACTCACATTGAGAGTGATTATTGAGAGATATGATTTTAATGATGTCATGTTGCAAAGATACAGACATAGTGAAGAGAAGGGCCATATGTACCCCAATGTTCATAGCAGCATTGTCCACAATAGCTAAATCGTGGAAGGAGCCGAGATGCCCTTCAACAGATGACTGGATTAAGAAGCTGTGGTCCATATATACAATGGAATATTACTCAGCTATCAGAAAGAACGAATTCTCAACATTTGCTGCAACATGGACGGCACTGGAGGAGATAATGCTAAGTGAAATAAGTCAAGCAGAGAAAGACAACTATCATATGATTTCTCTCATCTATGGAACATAAGAACTAGGATGATCGGTAGGGGAAGAAAGGGATAAAGAAAGGAGGGGTGATCAAGGGGGGGAATGAAACATGAGGAACTATGGACTATGAGAAACAAACTGAGGACTTCAGATGGGGGGGTGGGGGAATGGGATAGACTGGTGATGGGTAGTAAGGAGGGCACGTATTGCATGGTGTGTTGGGTGTTATACGCAACTAATGAAGCATCAAACTTTGCATCGGAATCTGGGGATGTACTGTATGGTGACTAACATAATATAATAAAAAATCATTAAAAAAATAGATTTCAGTTTTGACCATGTTAACTGACTCCATCAAAGAACAATCTCTTACCTTCTACCTCTTCTGTTTCTTTACTTTTTAGAGTAATTAATTGTATTATCTTTATCATTATTTCTATTATATTCTGTAATATAAGCAATTCATAAATACAATTTACATAATTGTTCATATTAGTGTTAGATTGAAAAAGACTCAGTATATACCCCTAATATTTTTACTGTGATTCCTTCATTTCAGATTTAATTTTTTTGCTTCATGCTTTTTATTAACCAAATTTGTCATCAAGTGTATGTATGTGTTTGTGAAAAGAAGGGCTGCTGGGTGTTTAAATGCTTCATGTTTGAGTATATCTAATTGTCTTTATATGTGAAAAAAAAAAAGGAACTCTGGTCCATATATACAATGGAATATTACTCAGCCATCAGAAAGAACAATTACACAACATTTGCAGCAACATGGANTATGTGAAAAAAAAAAAGAAGCTCTGGTCCATATATACAATGGAATATTACTCAGCCATCAGAAAGAACGATTACACAACATTTGCAGCAACATGGACGGCACTGGAGGAGATAATGCTAAGTGAAATAAGNGAATGAACCATGAGAGACTATGGACTCTGGGAAACCAAATGAGGGCTTCAGAGGGGAGAGGGTGGGAGACTGGGATAGGCCGGTGATGGGTATTAAGGAGGGCACATATTGCGGTGCACTGGGTGTTATATGCAAATAATGAACCATGGAACATTACATCAAAAACTAAGGATGTACTGTATGGTGACTAACATAACATAATAAAAAATTATTATAAAAAAACAAAAATCAATTTTATTTCTATATACTAGCAACACTCAATCATTGAAATAAAAATACCATTTCTAATATCGTAACAAACAAAACATTAAAGGATAAATTTCATAAAAAATATGCAAGATCTGTACACCAAAACCTGCAGTACATTACTGAGTGGGGAAGAAATACATTTGTGCTCATGGATTGTGAAAGTTGATACTGTTATAATGTTTATTTATCCCCAAACTGACATATGCATTCAAAACAATCTCAATTAAATCCCCAGAAGGCTTGTTTGTATAAATTGAGAATCTGTTTCAAAATTTGCATGGAAATACAAAGTACTTAGTATAATCATGCAACTTTGAAAAGAAGAACAAAGTTGGAGGAGATTACACTACCAGATTTTATGGCAATGCTAGAGTTATTCAAGACAGTGTTGATGGCCTAAAAATAGATCAATCGAACAAAACAGAGAATTCAGAAATAAACCCACACATATATGACCAATTAATAGCAAAATTGTTCAGGCAATTCATGGAGGAAAATAATCTTTTCAATAAACGGTGATGGATAGACATGTGCAAAATCCAACCGACGACCAACAGCCGACCGACTGACCAACTAACCTCCATCCTTACCTCATACCATATAGAAAAATTAATTTAAAATGGATCATAATGGGGCGCCTGGGTGGCACAGCGGTTAAGCGTCTGCCTTTGGCTCAGGGCGTGATCCCGGCGTTATGGGATCGAGCCCCACATCAGGCTCCTCTGCTATGAGCCTGCTTCTTCCTCTCCCACTCCCAATACTTGTGTTCCATCTCTCGCTAGCTGTCTCTATCTCTGTCAAGTAAATAAATAAAATCTTTAAAAAAAAATAAAATGGATCATAATGAAAAAAATAGATCAGTGCTTCCCTGTGGATGTGGGGAGATGTGGAAAGGAGTGATTCCAAAAGGCATAAGGAAACTTTTTGGAATGGTGGATATGTTCATTATCTTGATGAAGGCAATGTCCCACAATTGAGGTAAAAACTTATCAAATTGTACACTTTCAATATGTGAAGTTTATATGCCACTTTTATCTCAATAAAGCTGTGAAAAAAATTTCAATGGAATATTTCTGTGTCCTCTCTGTTAAATTCCACAGTTTGGCCTTTCCCACTTTGCCACTGTACGATGGAAATAACGCTGTACCTGCTTTCCAGGTCTTCAATCTTTATGATTTTTAAACCCTACCTCACTCTTCTATCCCATCTAGAAGGCTTTTAGTAATTGTACACTACAAGGTCATCCTGACTTGAGACTTGTTGCTGAGAGTTTGCCTCCTTGGTTGCTACCAATACCCTCTACACTCTCCCTCACTCCACCTTATAGCATGTGATGCTCAGAACCATCATCCAACACTGCTTCCTAGTATACTGCTCCGCGTGCTGCAGACGGAGTCCTGAGGCTCTATAGTTCATGGTAAGTGACAACCCTCCATCTTAGAATGGATACCATGAATAATGGTAGGTGTGAAATGGATGACTAATACAGGATATGTTTTGACAATCCATGTTTTCTAAATGGGGATCCACTTTCACTTTGTATAGTCAGGATGTTATTTCAGGAAAATATGATACGTTAAGGGGCAGTATCTAAAACACATATATAAGAGGCAGAAAAGCCCAGTGAGGGGAAAAGGGCTGCCAGGTCACCCTAAATAGGAAGAAGCCTGTCAGCAAGTGTTTTCAGGGTATATTCCAAGAAACAAATCTCCTTAGCTGCCATCAGTCTAACAACATATTGCCCACTTACTTTGTGCCAAACACTCTGGGGCTCTGTTCTTACAAAGGAGAATAAGGCATAACTCTTGCCCTCAACAACATTTTGGTATCACAAAGAAGAAAGGTAACAAGCCAATTCCTTAGGAAAAATTATAGCTAAATAATCTAAATCAACTGTAAATTTTAAAACAGAATTTATTTATTTATTTATTTGAAAGAGAGAGTGAGAGTGAAAGTGTGAGTGGGGGGAGGGTCAGAAGGAGAGGGAGAGAATCTCAAGCAGACTCTGTACTGAGCACAGAGCCCAACTCGGGGCTCCACATGGTGCTCAATCCCAGGACCCTGAGATCATGACCTGAGCCAAAACCAAGAGTTGGATGCTTAACTGACTGAGCCACCCAAGCACCCCTAAATCAACTGTAAATTTTAAGCACTTTGTTCACTATGGCTAAGTGTATAATTAAATACAATAAATTACAGAAACTATACATTTTAATTTCCACTCACTGACTTACGAGAGCTTCAAGCTGAATAAACACAAACAAACCCAGGTACTGCTATAGGTGCCTACACCAGGTGTATACTGGCTAAATATTGTTATCAAAATTAGGGTGCAGAACAGGCAGACATTTAAGATGCACCTCTCACAGAAGTTACATTAGTCAGGATTTCTGGGAAGGTGGATGATGATTTAAGACCTCTCTCACTGTAAGTGTTTTCACTGGACTCTGATTTAATTGAACATAAAAAGTCTTATATCTCTGAAGTTACAGTGTCCAGACTGGATACCCAATAGGCAGACAAAGCATATGTATAGGAAATAAGAAAAACACAAGGATCAAGGAATGAAAAAAAAAGATTCTGAAAGAATCTGATATTTCCAAAAATTACCTAAGAAGTTATGTTGGATTATCAAAGTAGTGCAGGAAAAAGAATTCTGATAATTTCTCTACATATTTTATACTTTAGTATTATTTTTATTTTAAATTATCTTTGGAGTGTGCATCACAGGGAGGAAGATGTGGAATAATCTTTTCAGTGCTTAGGGCCTATAAAGGCCTTAATTCAGCTCTAAGTGCCTACTCTAGCATCTATCAATTAGTAAGTGCTCAATAAAAATGTGAGTGAATAAGTATGTTTGTCCATGTGCTTAGCCTTATGATGAACAGTGGCTCAACAGATATATTTCATTGGGTGAGCCATTCCTGAATGTGTGATGGATCTTACACTGAAAACTCAAGTAACGGATATTTTAATTTAATCCAATTTCTTAGGAAGGTACTAACATTGACATATGAAAACCAGACTCCTTGTTCTTTATTAATGACCTGAATACAAACAACTGAAACTCAAGTATGAAACAAGATAATCAAATTGATAGAATATAAATCACTTTTGAAGAAGAATCAAAGAAATGGTGACTTTTTCATTAGCAATAATACAATAAAACAATTAACAATAAAACATTAGCAATAAGAATCACAAATTTAAAATTAATTCAACTTCATTTCTTACATCTTTAAAAAATGATTTGGAGGGATTCTCAGTCATTTTATTGATTCCAGAGCAATATGTAGGAGAGAAAAGTTCATAGCACTGGCCATTTTGATAGATTTTACAAGTCCACACAAGCAGAAACCAATTCTCCACTTTTAAATTAGTTAATTTGGCTTCTTTTACTGAATTAACTAGGCTGTAATTTTGGCATTGTTTATATACTGCCCTAGTGTTCCTACTTTGCAGCAGAGATAACTGGTGCAAAAAAGTGTATGGAGAATGTCCATGGAAAATCAGCATTAAAACACAAACCCTATCTCAGGTATCTGATTCATAACCTCCTAGAACATCATGTTTCAAACAGTGGGTCATTACACATTAAGTTAAGAGATCAGTTTTATAGACAAGAACAGCATTAATAAATAGAAAATATCAGAGTGTGAAAAACACTGTACTAATGTTTCTTGGTCCCAAACATATGTACCCAAAATGTATGTCTTAGTTCAGGCCAGCTGCAACAGACTACTACTTAATGCATACTTACTGAGTACTGCCCTCAAAATGGGAACTTCTAAAGTGGTACTCAGGAATACCCAATGTAAAAGACTTAAGAAATATTTTATGATCTCAGTGCAGAGCTATAAATCTTCCATGGCATTCAACATCTTGGTTAAAACTGAAATATTCATCCACTTATGAACTCCCAAATAATACAACAGGTAATAAGGCGATCTAGATTATACCATAACTAAACTTCTGAATGACTGCTTCAATTTTTCCATCTTCATCTGAACATTGGTTTCATGCAGCAAAGATACTGCCACAGAAAACTGATGTCCCAGAAGGAACTGTTCCTTCATTACAAACAATGCCAGAATTTTTGTTTTTTCCCCTTAGTTTGCAAGAGGCAACCATTCCAATTCTCCTGGTCTCACTGTATAAAACAGAATGTGCTACTTATGAGTAATAGGAAAAAAATGAATTCCGTATTTGGAATTAATTCATCTCTCTTTTCTTGCCAACTCACCTTGACTTGCGGGGAAATGCTAAAGAGTTAGACACATGCAGTGGAACCTGCCTTCAAGGGGATAATTAATTCATGGTCTTTGATTCCTAAGTTTCTGCCCATAATCAAAGGCAGAGAAAACAGTCTTGGGTGCTCTGGGCATCCCACACCTGCACCATGTGTGAGTTCATACTTTTAATTAACTTTGAAGAAGCCTTAACCTACCCTTTTGCTAGGGTAGATACCATGCAAAATTTGTCTTCTGAACCTTTCTCTTCTCTTCTCATGTCCTAAGACACTCCAGTTATCCCTTCTTCAACATGTAGCACCTTCACATAGCCCACCACTGTTGTCTCAGGCATGGTGTTGAATGTCTCCTATCACCTGCCCTTATTTACAGTATCAGATTCCCTAAAGACCTTTTCACCTCCCATCAAAACTGACCTGTCCTCCTGTGTGTCATTATTATTAGACCTCAGCTTACTACTAGGTGATAATGAATTTTTCAGATAAATTATTAATGAATATACTAATGAGAACAGGTCTGTTCAATTCTAAGGGCACTGGTCAAATGATTGGTGCTATTATCCACTTGTGTTATTTATCTACTGGTTCTACAGTAAGAAGAGCTAAAAGTGTTATTGTCAGAGCTGGTAGAAAATGTAGAGGACGTTTCATGGGAGGGTGGGAAGGGCACTGATGCTGGGAGGGGAAGTGACTGACCCTATTGGGTATTTCTACTGGAACCTTAGCCACTCAGCTGACAGCTGAGCCTCAGAAACTATCCAAGGAGCAGGTTGCTATAGCTGAGTCAGGAGGCCTGAATTCTTTTTCCTACTTTATAAACCTACATGTCTTTCCAATTCCTTTTCACTTCTTCATTTATTGAACTAGTTGATTACACTGACCCTTCCAGCTCTAAATTTTTGTGTCCAATGTAGTCCCAAGTGGGAAACTCTCTTCCTGACCTTTCACTTACATGGCTCTGTACTTACCATCATGTTCTGTCTATAGACACCATGCTGCTACAGTTTTTTTTTTGCTTGAAAAGGTAATTTTGCTCCTAATTAGGCTGGTTATTCATGCTAGTGTGCTGGTAAATTCTTGGTCTATTCATTGCCCCAATGTAATTAATAGTAGCACTCACTTTTGCTTTCCAAGTGTCTAGTACGGATGATAAATTCGTATGGCCACTCTACTCAGGTGAGCAGAGGCTAGGCTGGATAGACAAACTCTAAGAATTACACACTGGTAGCTATGTTGTCATTTTCATAGTTCAGAGGGCTACAGAATTGCTAATAAGATGACAAAAAATGCACACCAATAACTTTTCTTACCAAACTCTTAGCACATCTTTAGTAAAGTATTTCCTATTTATGTATAAACTCCCTGATTTGAAGTTCAGGTCAAGGTAACTAACTCCTATGCTCTGATACAAATCTATTCTATGCTGGAGCCCCTTGAAACTGGCCTGGGTGAAGCGCAAACACATTTTCTACAACTCCCATAACCAGTTCTGCTGGGACTTATGGTATTTAGTCTACAGCTCAGTAAGGAATAGGCTTTATTCCTGGAAAGAAGAGAAAAAGGTCTTAAAAGAAGTAAATAAAGCATTTCATTTGATTTTTTCCCTAAGTGTTCCAAAATTAAAATGCAAATTCCTGTCTTGGGAAGGAGGAGGTAGAAATGCCATTGCTTTCAATACTAAGGCCTCTAAGACCACAAACAGGGAGGCAACGATTAAAATAAGACCTGAACACAGTCTTTTATCTGTCTGCACATTTCTATCTTAGAGAGGCCAGTGGAGTCTGGCTGAGTATTTTGAAAACCTGATTATTATTATTATACCTTGCATGTGGTAGAAACTCACTATTCACTCAAACACACCAGGCTTTTGCTCACAGTACGTTTTTGTTTAATGGAAGTTCAGTCTTATATTTGTCATATTCCCCTATCCCAAGCCTGGGCACTTCTAAACAAGGACCCCAAAGTTGCTATTCTAGGGAATGTCTTACCTTTTTTAAAAAGAAGTTACTTGAAAGTCACCAGCCTCTGACAGACCACTAAGAAAAATAGACACTTACTCTGGGGTCTTAGGAGCTAGAATTTAGTGCTGGTCTGGGAATAAGAGCAACATGATTCAATCCTGGCTTGTTAGTGTTTAGCCTGGGAAATTGGGAACAAGAGCAACATGATTCAATCCTGGCTTGTTAGTGTTTAGCCTGGGAAATTTGGCAAAGTCAGAGGGGCAGGATTCACAGTGGTTAAGAGGTTGGGAACTGGATGGTGCACTCCTGGCCCTGCCATTTACTGATGTACTTAACCTGTGAAGTTACTTAACCTCTCTGTGCCTCCAATTTTTTCATCTCTAAAATGCAGACGACAATAGTTTCTACCTCACAGGGTTGTGTGAAGCACGGAGTTCTTAGACATGGAGTTCTTTTGCACTTGACTTACACAGTTTAGTACTTGTTTATGTATTCCCTTTCCCCAAAAATATGACCTCAGTAACTAGCCCAGTGCCTGCCATGTACTAGAGGCTGAATATATATTTCTTGAAAACCTGAAGGAATTAATATATAACATTAAAGAGTTGGACCGGATAATTCTATAATCTGCTCTAGCTCTAAAATTCTGACTCTGTTATTCAGAGACTGAGTGAATTTAATGAAATCCAGAAGTTTTCTGAATCAAAAAGAAAATTAATTTTTTAAAAAATGCAATGATTACTATAGGAACCTTTTTTTTTTTAGGCAAAAGACTAAGTGGAGAAAAAGTATAATTATACCTGAATCACTCTGCTTGCTTCAGAACTCAGAGGAAGAGAGAGTAGAGATGGGTGTCTCTCAGCAACAGTATAAATAAGTAGATAAATTAATTTAAAAAATGCAAGTAGGCAGGAGCGCATGTGGGGATTCCTACGAAGTTACCCAAAGAATATGGAGTTTGATTTCACTGGATTCCCTTAGATGTTGAAGGGATCAACTTTACATCTAATCCCCCACAAAAAAGAGACACTTGGATGAGTTCTATCAAAATGCAGTGGAAGGGCCTTGCACTCTTGAGTAATGAAATCCTAGCACTGGGTCTTTGGGCATGTGATAAAAACTTTTGGAAGTCTGAATCATGGAGATAGAAGCAGAGAGTAAACAGAAGAAAGAGTCAGTAAGCGAGTGAGCAGACTATGGTCTGATTGTTAACTGAACATTACTACTTTATTGTCCCTAAAAATCTAAGACAGAATGAAACCTGCTCCCATCACCGAAGTCAAAGAAGGGTTTAAAACCATAATTTGCAACTGCAAGATTATACTGGGCTGCCTAATCTACAGGTGCGAATGCCTTCTGAATGGCTTTACCTCTTACAGGGGAGACATCCTGAGTTCAAGAAACATTTATTGAGTATGGGCTCTGGACAAAGACACATACCACAGGATCTCTGCTTAGAAAGAGATCTTTTTTTCTTTCTTCTTCCCTTCCTCCCTTCCATTTTCTCCCTTCCCCTTTTATCTCTCTTCCCTCTGTTCTCCTCTCTTCTCTTCTCTTAAGAGGAAAAAAAATAGTGGAAACTTGGAAAAAGCCAGTTTAGGAGAACCAGAATGACTAGCTTCCAGTTCCAGCTTTCGCATGGATGTTGACTTAGGACTGTTTCTTGTTTACTACAGCCATCCTTGAACTTTTCCCATGGTGGTGTGAGGCATAAGCGAATGAAGTAGCGGATGGGAAAGGGCTTTGATTAGTTTGGGTCCTCTCTGAAACAGTCCTCTAGATAGAATCCAACCTGTAAGAGATGGGGTTGATTCCTATAAGAGAAGACTTTGATGTAGGTATGGATCCTCCCTGTGAAAGAGAGAGAAGGAGAGGAGGGATGGGTATGAAGAGTCTCAGTATAGCTCAGTTCTAAGAAAGTTTCTGCCAGTCTATGGAGAAACCTTCAGCCAAAGTTACTCATCAGAGGAGTCCTGCATCTTGACAGAATGGGCCTGCCATAGCGTGCCTGCTACATGAGTCATGACCTAGGAGTGGCCAGTGGGAAGTGGGCCTGGTTGTGGGTCCCGAGGGCCACAGCTCGATTTTTTCTATCACACTCCTGAAGTAGGAGATATGAGGGGGCATGTTTTTATGGCTGCCACAGGCTCCCACACTATTTCCTGATATTTTGTCCTACCCAAATTATACTCCAAAGCACTAATTCCTGAAATCTAGACTAGATAGTGAACTTAAAAAACAAATAAAACCGGGGTGCCTGGTAGCTCAGTTGGTTGGGCTCCCAACTCTTGGTTTCAGCTCAGGTTATGATCTCAGGGTTGTGAGATGCAGCCCTGGGTCAGTTCCATGCTCAGTGTGGAGCCTACTTGAGATTCTCTCTGTCTCCCTCTGCCTCCTCCCCCCGCTTGCCCTTGCACACACTCCTCTAAAAAACAAGAACAAAAACCAAAACAAAAAACCAAAACAAAACCAATATGAACAAGAAAAACAAAACCAGAAGAAAAACCAAAACAAAACCAATATAAACCAAAAAAGGACAGATAATAAACTTTTCATACAACTTATTAAAATAATTGTTCTTTATTCTTAATTGATGCCCTTCCTTATCCTTTTTTTGGCATTAAAATGTCTGTTTATTTTTAATGAAATGAAAGTGATACTAGAGAGGTGATATGTTTAATGTCCTTAACCTGGCACATTTAATAGTGGGAATCTCTATGTCAGTTCCAAGAAAGTTGTACTGGTTAGGTAAAAAAGACAAAGATTCACAGCTCTAAGATAATTATAAGCCATAAAACACAGGTCAAATGAAAAGGGTTTATTGTTAATAGTTTTTTTTTCCTTCTTGGAAACAAAAGGAAAATAATCAGTATCAAACATTCACAGCCACTGCAGCCTGATTGCTGGCCAGAGATCCCAGAGCCCCTAGAGGTGTGGGGAATCTGGAAAGGCCGTCTTTAGTCTGATTGAAATCATGCAGGAGGAGGCAAATGCAGAGGGATGCTTTTGTCAATGGCATAAAGCTTGTCAAGGAGAACTAAGGAGGGCTTGATTTTACTAATGTGGCATTCTTTTACTAAGGACCCCAACACTGGATCATAGAAAAGTAAAAATCTATTCAGGGATATAGATTACTTTCATATTTCAGGACAAAGACAGCTAAACAGCAAGTTTTTCTAAGTGCTCAGCAAGCCCAGGCATATTTCTGCTTAAGTAGAAAAATAAAATCAAATAGCCTCTGCTCTTATAAATCCACATATCTGGATTTTAACATGACGGTATTGCCAAGAACTAGTAATGAGTTGGAAGTATCTGGTCAAAATCAAATAAAATTGACTCAACCAGCTCTCTTGAATTCATTTAGTTTTTTTCAGACTTTATAATATTAAATTGCTTATGCAAAGTTGCTCTTAATAAAAAAAATAAAAGATAGCTTGAGGATATCTTGTCAGACTTTAATCACTGTAGATTAATTATGTTTTTCAGAAACAAAACACATTGTTTGAGATGTCTCCAAGCTTGGCAACATCTGAGCTGGCACGTCAAAAGGAAGATCGGTTTAGGCAGGTAAATGTTTTCAGATTACTTGTGGTTGAATTATTGCAAGGCTCCATTCTCAGCAAACAGAAATTCTGATCTGTGGGGCCAACACTGCTCTACTGGGAAGGAGGCACTGACAGATACCATCAACAGGTAAGTTTGTGTAAACACGATGAAAGCCGTCAGGGGAATACTTCGAAGTGTTTACCTACAAAATTTTACTTGGCACTGCCAAGCTGCTAGTCACCAGCCATTTCTGGGCAAGATACTATGCATTTTTTTGATGGCATAGCTTGGATACCATGGAATTTCTCTTCTTAGTAACTTGGTGAGAGGGGGATGGGGCAACAGAGAGAAGTTTAGAAAGCCACATCTCAGGGGAATATTTAAGTATCCATGGCTGATAAGGTGTAAACCGACCACAGATTAATGGTATTTATACAAGAAAGTTCTTTAGAAACTTGATTTGAATGTGGGCTGTTTTTCACTATTTCTCAGAGAAAATGTTGTGTGGAGAGGTTATGGACAAGTTAAAGAAGGTACTCCTATATAAAGCACTTAGTTAAGCATGTGGAACTTACTACCTAGAGAGTTAGGACAGGAAGAAAATATAAACTAAAGAAAGTTTTAGATTCACATTGTGAATTAAAAAATGATGAACAGTCAGATTCTTCTCTAAATTTTTCATAAGGGTACCAAGCACATCAGTACCAAGGACATCAGACCATGAACAAAGGTGAGGATGTGTATGGCAAAAGAGTCACTGCAAGATAGCATTTTTCCAAAATTTCTTTCAGGATCCAAAGAGGTACAAATCTGAGACTGGGAAGACTGCTGACTTCATAGAACCTCAATTGTTATTATTTTTAGAGAGGTTACAAATGTGAGTACTTTCTTAGTCCATAGATTCTTAACTGCTGGACTGTGCATAGAATGCAGGAGATGGTGTGTGGTCTATGAACATGGAAGGGAAAAATTTATAGCTGTTTTTCATGTCTAACTGAAATTTAACTTTTCCTTAAATTATGAAAGTAGACAACAAACCACAGTAGTATTAATACTTATGTTTATGCACCAATACAAATAAAAATATTTTCATATCATAATTTCAGTTAAGTACAGGTATCTTCAATTACCATTTGTACTCCTCACATTTCAAAATTGTAGTAGATAAGAGACCTATCACTAGATCTTATATTTGATATATTAATGACAATATACATATTACTACATCACAAATTTGGGTTTTTACAATTTTGATTACTATATTCAATAGCATTTATTTCCTTTGTGATCCATTACCTATTATGTTTCTCAAACTACCAAAGGTTTCCATGACATACAGAGATTACAGACTCTGGCCTGTGGGAAAAGCAAAGAGGCCTGGGAATCAAGAAGCCTGGATTTACCCCTATATTAGTTAGTAATTCATTTTTAAAAAAAAAACTTTATTTTTTTAAGATTTACCAATAAGTCAAGCAGAGAAAGACAATTATATGGTTTCACTCATTTATGGAACATAAGAAGTAGGAAGATCGGTAGGAGAAGAAAGGGAAGAAAGGAGGGGGTGAACAGAAGGTGGAATGAACCATGAGAGACTATGGACTCTGGGAAACAAAATGAGGGCTTCAGAGGGGAGGGGAGTGGGGGAATGGGATAGGCTGGTGATGAGTAGTAAGGAGGGCACGTATTGCATGGTGCACTGGGTGTTATACGCAAGTAATGAATCATGGAACTGTACATCAAATACTAGGGATGTACTGTATGGTGACTAACATAATATAATAAAAAAATATTATCAAAAAAAATTGCCAAGAGACCTGACAGAGCTCCCACATACTTGGCACCCAGTTCTTCCTAAAGTAATATCTTATATTGCTATGGTATAGGTATATTTATTATATACCTTATTGATATATTATTGTTACCTGAAGGCCATACTGGATTCTCTTAGTTTTTACTTAGTATCCATTTTCTGTTCCAACATCCCATGCAGGATGCCTCATTACATTTAATCATTATATGCCCTTAGACTCTTCTTGGCTGTGAAACAACTCATTTTTCAACCCAAATTATTTAATGTCTTGGTTCTTATGTGTTCTATTGACTCTACCAGTTCTTTCTCAAGCAAGTATATGTTCAGTCATTAAGGTGTTGCTTAATTGATTGGCGGCTGGTCTTTAAGGAATATAGTTCAGGACAGAGATCACATCTGGCACTTGTTTTGTTGAGCAAGCATGACTTTTTTTTTTTAAATTCTTAGGTCTGCTATTATTAGCATTATTGTGTTATTTTGGTTGATACAGAAACAGATAACTAAATAAAAACCCACTGTAAATATTATGTACAATATATGTTGAAGTATTGACTTCATTCATGAATTTCTAAATTCTCTACCAGGGATTTGTTTATCAAAATGCCTTGTATTGAGAGATATTTAAAGCCTATAGTTAGGGAAATAAAGTCCATAATTAATTGTGCAATGAGACATGAGCTTTTTTATTTTAAAATTTTCTTTGTTTTAGTTTGATTTAGCTTTTAATATGAATGTGAATTCTTTCAGGCAGGGCAAGCATGCTCCAGTTTGACCATAGTTCTGTCCTACCCATTAGCAAGTCTCTACTGTACTGTATACTGTCTTGCTTTACTCCTGAAACTGCCCCCTGCAGTCTTTTTGAGTTTTCAACCTGTTGTGTAGGATTTTGGTTGTATTCCTCTAAGTAATTTTCTGTATTTTGTAGGTTATTAAATAAAATTCTAAGTTGTATGTTCCAAATAAATGTTGCATATCCAGGGAAAGGTCTTCAAGAGGGTTGGGAGGAGAGGTGAAGCTGGGCTAGCTACTTGATTTATTTTTACTGTCTTGTCTTTCCAACTAGAGTATGACTACTTAGGATGTAAACTGCATATTTCATTTTGCATCTATAACTCCTTTCCTTCTTTTCTGTCTGCTACAATTCTTGCCACATACTAGAGGCTCAATATAAGAGATTTTTTAAATTGTCCTTGGCATTTTTTAAATAGACTAGTTTCTAGAGCATTTTTAGGTTCACAGCAAAATTGAGAAAGAGTACAGAGATTTCCATATACTTCCTACCCCCACAGATGCAGAGCCTCCCTCACTATTAAAACCCTACACCAAACTGGTAAATTTGTTACAGTTGATAAACCTACATTGATATATTATTATCACCCAATGTCCACAATGTACATTGGAGTTCACTTCTGGTGTTGTACATTCTATGGGAGTGGACAAATGTATAATGACATGTATTCACCATTAGGGTATCATACAGAGTAGTTTCACTGCTAACCCTTGGCAACTACCTATCCTTTCACTGTCTCTATAGGTTAACCTTTTCCAGAATGTCATAGAGTTGGTATCATAAAATTGTAGTCTTCTCACATTGGTTTCTTTTATTAATATTACTTAATTTCTTCAGTGTCTTTTCATGGCTTAATAGCTCATTTCTTTTCATCACTTGATGATATTTCATTGTCTGGACATACCATGCTTTGCTTATCTATTCATCTACTGAAGGATATCTTGCTTGCTTCCAAGTTTTGGCAATTATGAATGAAGCTGCTATAAACATCCATGTACAGGTTTTTGTATGGACATAAATTTTCAACTCACATAGGTAAATACCAAGGAGCACAACTGTTGGATCCCACAGTAAGATGATGTTTAGTTTTACAAAAAAACTGCTAAGTTGTCTTCCAGAGTGGCTGTACTATTTTGTATTTCTACTACCAAAGAATGAGAGCTCCTATTTTCCCACATCTTAGCCATCATTTGGTATTGTTAGTGTTTTGAATTTTGGTGTGCAGTGGTAGCTCATTGTTGTTTTAATTTTCAATTCTCTAATAACATATGATGTTGAACATCTTTTCATATGCTTATTTGGCATCTGCATATCTTCTTTGGTGAGGTGTCTTGATCTTTTGCCCATTTTTAAATTGAGTTGTTTGTTTTCTTGTTGAACTGTATATTTTGGATACCAATCCTTTACCAGATATTTGTCCAGTTTCAATTAATTATTACTTTCATGGATCATACTCCTGATGTTCTTTCTAAAAAGTCATTGCAATACACAAGGTCTCCTAGGTTTTCTCCTGTGTTATCTTCTAGGAGTTTCATAATTATGCCTTTTACATTTAGGTCTATGCTCCATTTTTAATTAATTTTTGTGAAAGGGGTAAGACCTGTGCCTAGATTCTTTTTTTTTTTTTGCATGTGGATGTCCAGTTGTTCTAGCACCATTTGAAAAGATATTTCTATTCCATTGCATTGCCTTTGCTCCTTTGTCAAAGGTGAGTTGACTATATTTATGTGGGTCTATTTCTGGGCTCTGTGTTATGTTCCATTGATCCATTTGTCTATTCTTTCACCAATACCACTCTGTCTTGATTGCTGTATCTTTATAAGTCTTGAAATTGAGTGGAGTCAGTCCTCTGACTTTGTTCTTCTCCTTCAATATTGTTTTTGGCTATTCTGAGTCCTTTGCCTCTCTATATAAAATTTAGAAATCAGTTTATTGATATCAACAAAAAATTTGCTGGAATTTTGATTGGGTTGTGTGGAATCTACAGATCAA
The DNA here is from genome assembly GCF_002007445.2 of Ailuropoda melanoleuca. Taxonomy (NCBI): domain Eukaryota; kingdom Metazoa; phylum Chordata; class Mammalia; order Carnivora; family Ursidae; genus Ailuropoda; species Ailuropoda melanoleuca. Next base: position 121,817,982 of record NC_048220.1, on the reverse strand, counting down.
GCCATGATATACAAATGCTTATTAAGCCTTTGCTTGTGTCACATCTGCTGATATCTCATTGACCAAAGGAAGTCACATGCCCATACCCAGAGTCAATGGAGGCAACTACATCAGGATGTAGATAGCAAAAGTGTAATTCATTGGAGATCATGAATTAACAATCTACCAAAATACTATAGTTTTACCTCCCTCTTTATCAATCACAGAGAGGTTTTACTGGCTTTCCTTTTCATTTACAAAAATTAAGGTTCAGAAATATGTAAGTCCTCAGAGCCATTCAGCTAATTAATACTAGTAGCAAACATCCACATAGTATTTTCTCTGTGCCATGCAGTATTCTAAGCACTTAGCATATATCACTCAGTTAACCTTCCTTATCTAAGATTGGCTAGTGGTATCACTAGTACCATCAGTAGCATTTTTCTCCCATTTTACAAATGAGAAAATCAAGGCACAGAGGTGCTAAACAACATGCCAAGGATAACATAAGTAGTAAGTGGTATGACCACAGTTCAAGCATTATGTCTCCAGTCGAAGCCTTATTCTTATGACTAATGCTATTCCTGTGTTACTCACAGTATACGATATGTCTTTTATTATATAATGTTAATCTTAGCCTCTTCCCTTGGCCCCTGGAGTTCTGTTTGAAAGCATGAATACTGAAGGTTGAGAAATTAGAGCCTACTAAATAGGCCCATCACACATGATTTTGGCCCAAGTATCCAGGAATGCGGGAGTCCTATATTTTACCCAAATATGATGTATGTTTTCTCTTTTTTAAACAGCTTTGTGAATCAGGATTACATAATACAAGTTCCTAAAATAAACAAACCCCAAATGTTAGTATTTGACCCAACAAAGGTTTATTTCTCACTTATAACCCATTGAGGGTCAGTAGTAGGGTTCTGCTCTCCCTATGCTGTGGTCATATTACTTTCAACTTGTGGCTTCTTTAGGTTGCCTTAGTGTCATCCAGCCAACAGATGGAAATAAGAGAAAACAAATATGAAAAAGTTACTTTCTATTTTTTTTCATTTATATTCATTCCATAAGTAAGAATTAGTTATATAGTCTAGAATGTTAAGGGTCTGGTAAATGTAATTAAGCCATGTGCCTAGGAAGAATAAACAGATTTGGTGAGTATCTGGTTAGTCTCTGCAAAGCAATTTTTTTCTACATATTTAAACAAGTATAAAAATATACTTCATATATAATATATGAAGAACTGTTTTACCACAGCACCCTTTCAAAATAGTACTCTGCTCCCTTGGGGAATCTATGTTTTGAGGTATTTTTGGTTTGAAGCTATGTTTGGATGAGTTTACCAAACTTGTAAAGACTCAGGAAAATGCTGAGGAGGGAGAAGTTTTTGTTTCTAATAAGACTTATAAGGATTGTATATGATTTTTTTCGCGTATAACTTTAGAGAGGGATCATAAAACAAGCATGAGCTATTCTAGCAAAACCATGAGGGAAGTGAAGTTGCACAATGCTTTCCTTTCCCTTTTTCCTTGTTGGATTTCTCCCTCTTCATCCTTCCATTTCTAGGTACCAGGACTCTCATACTGGCTGTCATGCACATCTCTCCTTCTCTCTCAGAATTTACCAGCCTTGTGTCCTGTCAGGACTTTGTATGGTGCTTAATCAGAAAAACTTCATAATTAGATACTGACAGCTGATTAGCTAAATGTGATATCACTTCCAGAGATGTTATAATTCAACAGGCATTCTTGGCAATATAACAGTTAAGAAGAATGAAATCTGTCCCTTCTGTTGGACTTAGAGGACCGCAGCAAGCCTACACGGTGTTTTAGTGTGGCTTCCAATTCATACCTCATAGGTATTCACCAAGAAAGGATATAAAGGGAGTCTACTCTGACATTCATGAAGGCCTATGACATTACCCCATAACTAGTTCTGGGGCTAATAGTTCTCCATATCCTGCTTTCTTAGTAATTCTGTTGTAATAGTGACTCATTTTTCAGTCATCTTTCCTCTCTAGCTATTGTTAACAAGCACCTGAAAAGAAGGGAAGAGACCTATGAGCTACTGAAGTAGCTTCCAGTAACACAAACTCAGGCCCTCATCTCTATTGAAGAGAACTTCTGATATGCAGTCACAATCAATTTTTATTTCATATAGAATTTTATTAAGGTGAGTAATCTGATTTCTAACCCAAGGATACATTGGAAATAAGAAAAATACAGGTTGCATAAAGAGGGTTTTTATAAAAATCAAGAACAACTTAGCAACCTTCAGTGACAAACAACACAGTGAAACAGTAGCTATTTTATAACCTTTAGAAGAGATGGAGATATGATTAGTCTTCTCTAGTTAAAAAGACATACTTTGATTTCTATCAAACAAGTTCAAGTTAAAAAATTTGGGCAGGGTGGGTTTTACTATATATAAATTATGTTTTAATAAAAAAGGAAAAAATTTAAAAAAATTGGACAGGAAACCAGTATCTTCTGAAAGGAAAAGAAATCCTCTGGGAATTGGGCAGGTATGAGGTGATATTGCAAAACTGAAGGTGGAGAACTCTGCATCTATGCTCTTTTGGAAAGCCATGAGTTACTGAACAAAATATGCAGCAGTTAATTTGGTCTCATTGTGTTTCTGCATATTCTTCACTCTTTCTGATGGAAAAAGTGCAGTACAGAGTTCTCCAGAATGTATGCTAAAATAAAAGTACTTCTCTCAAAGCTAGGGAGCCTGTTTTAGTAGTGCTTAGGGACAGTGATTCTTTACAACACAACGTTTGTGTCTTCACTGAAGATTGTGTTTGTCCAAAGAATATTACACCAGAGGCCACAATGCTTACCATGGCCACAGTGTTGAAAAAGGCCAACATAAAGAAGCAAACAGTCCCTCTGTAGTGCCTGTTATCAGAAGTCTTATTTGCTTCAAAAATAATTGACAGCTGAGAGAAGCTACCTTTAGATGTCTCCATAAATTATACAGAAGGTTCATGTGGGGTGTTTTTAATGAGTAGGTTTTAGATAATTGTTTAGTTTTTGCCTTGTTGGTTTTAATTACATTAATAGAATCTGCATTAGGCAAAAACATAATGGCTAAAGTTTTGGAAGAACTCTTTTCTGTGTGTTGGTATGGTGGGTAAAGACTGAAATATGTGAAAGAAAGCTTTTGGCTATATCAGGGCTGAAAAAAGTGAAGTGTAAAGTCCGTCGATAAATGGCTTTATTAATGCAAACCAAAATGACCTTATCCCTTCTTAGCATCCGATAGGAGAGATATTAGGGTCTAGATTACCAGTCTTCTCATCTGTCTAGTTTTTTTGGCTTTAGAAAAACAACTTTTGCTCAGGATTACATACTGCTTGGAACAGTGTTTCTTAAACTGAGGTCCACGGGGTTGCCTTGCCCCCAGTTTGCTGTGAAGAAATGCTTAATGTGTTTACAATCATATAACTTATGGAGCATTTGGATAACTACCTAATAACTGAGTACTCCCTGGCTGTATCTAAGAAATCTGTATAACTCAGACGTTTTTAACCTCTATTTTTTTCTAGAAGTTTTATAGTTCTTGGTTTTACATTTAGATTTTTTTAAAAGATTTTATTTATTTATTTAACAGAGAGAGAGACAGCCAGAGAGAGAAGGAACACAAGCAGGGGGAGTGGGAGAGGAAGAAGCAGGCTCCCAGCGGAGGAGCCTGATGCAGGGCTCGATCCCAGAAAGCCGGGATCACGCCCTGAGCCGAAGGCAGACGCTTAACGACTGAGCCACCCAGGTGCCCCTATATTTAGGTTTATGATTTATTTTGAGCTATTTTTTGCTGATGGTACAAAATATGAATAGAAGGGCTTTTTGTTTTTGCATATGAATATTCAGTTGTTCTAGCATCATTTGTAGAAAAGACAGAAAGACTGCCCTTTTCCTACTGAATGTTTTTCACTTTTGTCAAGAAACAGTTGTCGAAACATACATTCTATTTTTTTTAACTTACTTTATTTAAATTCAATTCGTTAACATATAGTGTATCATTAGTTTCAGAGGTAGAGTTCAGTAATTCATCAGTTGCATATAACACCCAGTGCTCATGCCTTCACATGCCCTTCTTAATGCCCATCACCCAGTTACCCATCCCCCCCCACCTCCCCTCTAGCAACCCTCAGTTTGTTTCCTATAGTTAAAAGTCTTTCATGGTTTGTCTCCTTCTCTGATTTTGTCTTATTTTATTTTTCCTTCCCTTCCCCTATGATCTTCTGTTTTGTTTCTTAAATTCCACATATGAGTGAAACTTTCTGTTCTGTTTAATTGGTCTAGATCAATTTATCCATCTCAATAAATAAAATCTTAATTATTGTCTTGATTACTATAGCTTTAGTGTAAGTCTTGAACTCAGGTAGTGTTAGACCTTCAACTTTTTTCTTTTTCAAAGTTGTTTTGGCCACTAGAGATCCTTTGCATTTCCATATGAATTTTTTCCCCAAATGAATGTTTATCTATTTTTATACAAAAATCTGCTGGGATTTTGACTGAGATTGCATTAAATGCATGGACTAATTAGGGAGAACTGGTATGTTAACAATATCTTACCAAGTATCTTAATCTTTTGATTCATGAACAGGTATATTTAGGTTTTCTAGTTAGTTTTTCTTTTTCTTTTTTTTTTTAAAGATTTTATTTATTTATTTGACACAGAGAGAGCACAAGCATGGGGAGCAGCAGAGGGAGAGGGAAAAGCAGGCTCCCCAGTGAGCAGGGAGTCAGATGTGGGACTCAATCGTAGGACCCTAGGATCATGATCTGAGCCAAAGGCAGGCACTTCACCGACTGAGCCATCTAGGTGCCCCTCTAGTTAGGTTTTTTAAAAATTTCTCTCAGAAATGTTTTACAGTTTTCTGCATACAGGTCTTGCATAATATTGGTCAGCTTTATACCTAAATATTTCATATTTTTATGCAATTATAAATGGTATTTTTATTTCAACTTTAAACCATACATTGTTAGTACACAGAACTACAATTGATTTTTATATATTGATCATGTATACTTTTTTTTAAAAGATTTTATTTATTTATTTGACAGAGATAGAGACAGCCAGCAAAAGAGGGAACACAAGCAGGGGGAGTGGGAGAGGAAGAAGCAGGCTCATAGCGGAGGATGTGGGGCTCGATCGCATAACGCCAGGATCATGCCCTGAGCTGAAGGCAGAAGCTTAACTGCTGTGCCACCCAGGCGCCCCTGATCATGTATACTGAAGTCTTGCTAAATTAACTTACTAGTGTTGGTAGCTTTTCGATATCTGTATCAATTTTTTGAAGATCCTCCCTACTGTTTTCTATAGCAGTTGTACCAATTTACATTCCCAGAACGCTGGGATCATGCCCTGAGCCAAAGGCAGACGCTTAATGACTGCGCTACCGAGGCGCCCCTTGTCTTTTTGATACTAGTCATTCTGACTGGTATGAGGGGATATCTCACTGTGGTTTTGATTTGCATTTCCCTGATGATTAGTGACATTGAGCATCTTTTCATGTTTCTGTTGGTCATCTGTACATCTTTTTTTAAAGTTTTTTTTAAAATTCCAGTTAGTTAATATATTAGTTACAGGTGTACAATATAGTGATTCAATACTTTCATACAACACCCAGTGCTCATCACAAGTGCACTCCTTAATCCCCATCACCTATTTAATCCATCCCTCCATCCACTTCCCCTCTGATTACCATCAGTTTGTCCTCTATAGTTAAGAGTCTGTTTCTTGGTTTGCCACCCCCCTCTCTCTTTTTCCCCCTTTGCTCATTAGTTTTGTTTCTTAAATTTCACCTATGGATAAAGTCATATATTATCTTTCTCTGACTGACTTATTTTGCTTAGCATTACACTTTCTAGCTCTAACCATATTTGCAAATGGCAAGATTTCATTCTTTTTTTTAATCACTAAGCAATATTCCATTATATATACATCACATCTTCTTTATCCATTCATCAAATGATGGATATCTCATCTGTTTCCATAATTTGGCTATTGTAGATTATGTTGCCAAAAACATCAGGGTACATTTATCTCTCTGAATTAGTTTTTTTGTATTCTTTTTAAAAAAGATTTTATTTATTTATTTGAGAGAGTGAGAGAAAGAGAAAGAGCATGAGTGAGGGAAGAACAGGGGAGAGGGAGAAGCAGCCACTGAGCTGGGATCCCAACATGGGGCTCGATTCCACGATACCAGGATCATGACCTGAGCTGAAGGCAGCTGCTTAACTGACTGAGACACCCAGACATCCTAGTTGTTGTTGTTGTTTTTGTATTCTTTGGGTAAATACCTGGTAGTGCAATCGTTGGATCATAGGGTAGTTCTATTTTTAACTTTTTGAGGAACCTCCAGACTGTTCCAGAGTGGATGTACCAGTTTGCATTCCCATCAACACTGTAAGAGGGCTCCCCTTTCTCCACACCTTGCCAACATCTGTTGTTTCCTGAGCTGTTAATTTTAGCCATTCTGACAGGTGTGAGGTGGTGTCTCATTATAATTTTGATTTGTGTTTCCCTGATGGTGAGTGATGTTGAGCATCTTTTCATGTGTCTGTTGGCCATCTGGATGTCTTCTTTGGAAAAATGTTTATTCATGTTTTCTGCCCATTTTTTATTTGGATTATTTGTTTTTGGAGTGTTGAGTTGTATAAGTTCTTTGTCTATTTTGGATACTAACCTTTTATCAGATACATCATTTGCAAATATCTTCTCCTATTTCATAGGTTGTCCTTTAGTTTTGTTAGTTGTTTCCATAGTTTGTCTTGTAGTTTTGTTGATTGTTTCCTTTGCTGTGCAAAAGTTTTTTATTTTGATGAAATCCCAATAGTTTATTTTTGCTTTTGTTTCCCTTGCCTCAAGGGACACATCTAGAATGAAGTTGCTATGGCCAATGTCAAAGAAGTTATTGCCTATGGTCTCCCCTAGGATGTTTTAGGTCTTTAATCCATTTTGAATTTATTCTTGTGTACAGTGTAAGTAAGTGGTCCAGTTTCTCTCTTTTGCATGTAGCTGTCCAGCTTTCCCAACACCACTTGTTGAGGAGACTATCTTTTTCCCACTGGATATTCTTTCCTGCTTTGTTGAAGATTAATTGACCGATCAGTTGTGGATTCATTTCTGGGTTTTCTATTGTGTTCCATTGATCTATGTGTCTATTTTTGTGTCAGTACTACACTGTTTTGATCACTACAGCTTTGTACTATATCTTGAACTCTGGAATTGTGATGCTTTCAGCTTTGCTTTTCTTCTTCAGGGTTGCTTTGGCTATTTGGGGTCTTTTGAGGTTCCATACAAATTCTAGGATTGTTCTAGTTTTGTGAAAAATGCTTGGTATTTTGACAGGGATTGCATTAAATGTGTAGATTATTTTGGGTAGTATAGACCTCTTAACAATATTTGTCCTTCCAACCCATGAACATGGAATGTTTTCCCCTTTCTTTGTGTCATCTTCAATGTCTGTCATCAGTGTTTTATAATTTTTAGAGCACAGTTCTTTTGCCTCATTTGTTAGGTTTATTCCTAGGTATTTATTGTTTTTGGTACAACTGTAAATGGGATTGATTCTTTAATTTCTCTTTCTGCTGCTTCATTATTGGTGTATAGAAATGCAACAGATTTCTGTATGTTGATTTTGTGTCCTGCAACTTAACTGAATTTGTGTATCTGTTCGAGCAGTTTTTTGGGTGGAGTCTTTCAGGTTTTCTATATAGAGTATCATGTCATCTGTGAAGAACAAAAGTTTTACTTCTTCCTTCCTGATTTGGATGACCTTTATTTCTTCTTCTTCTCTGACTGCTGTGACTAGGACTTCCAGTACTATGTTAAATAACAGTGGTGAGAGTGGACATCTCCATCTTATTCCTGACTATAGAGGAAAAGCTCTCAATTTTTCCCCAACGAGGATGATATGAACTGTGGATTTTTTTTTTTTTTGGTGTTGAGCTGAATAAGTTCTTTATATATTTTGGATATTAACTCCTTATCTGATATATCATTTGCAAATATCTTCTCCCATTCAGTGTGTTGCCTTTTGCTTTATTGGTGGTTTCCTTTGCTGTGCAAAAGACTTCTATTTTGGTGTAGTCCCAGTAGTTTACTTTTGCTTTTGTTTGCTTTGCCTGAGGAAATATATCCATTAATATGGTGCTAAGCCAAATTCCAAGCCTCACTGCTGATGTTTTCTTTTAGGAGTTTTATGATTTCAGGTTTCATATTTAGGACTTTAATCCATTTTGTGTTTATTTTTGTGTGTAAAGAAAGTGGTCCAGTTTCACTCTTTTGCATGTAGCTGTCCACTTTTCCCAGCACCATTTACTGAAGAGACTGTCTTCCTCCCACTGTACATTCATGCCTCTTCTGTCATAAACTAATTGACCATATAAGCATGGGTTTGTTTCTGGGCTCTTTCCTGTTCTGTTGATCTATGTGTCTATTGTGTGCCAGTACAATACTGTTTTGATTTACTATAGCTTGTAATGTATCTTGAAATCTAAGATTATGACATCACCAGCTTTGTTCTTTTCTCTCAAGATTGCTTTGGCAGGGGGGCACCTGGGTGGCACAGCTGGTTAAGCAACTGACTCTTGGTTTTGGCGCAGGCTGTTTTCTCAGGGTTGTAAGACTGAGACCCACGCCAGGCTCCACATTCAGTGCAGTGTCTGCTTAAGTTTCTCTCTCCCTCTCCCTCTGCCCTCCCCTGAGTTTGCGTGCTCTCTCTCTTTCAAATAAATACATAAATCTGTGAAGTTTAAAAAAAGATCACTCTGGCAAGGCACCTGGTTGACTCAGCTGGAAGGGCATATGACTCTTGATTTTGGATTCTTGAGTTTGAGTCCCATGTTGGATACAGAGATTTCTTACAATAAATAAATTTAAAAAAATTTTTTTAAGGATTGCTTTGGCTATTTGGGGTCTTTTGTGGTTCAATTCAAATTTTAGGTTTATTTGTTCTAGTTCTGTGAAAAACGCTGTTGGTATTTTGAAAGGGATTGCCCTGAATCTGTACATCACTTTGGGTAATTTGGAAATTTTAACTAGGAGCATGGTATATCTTTCCATTTGTTCATATCATTTTCAATTTCTTTCATCAATGTCAGATGGTTTCCAGAGTATAGGTCTTTCACCTCCTTCATGAAATTTATTCCTGGTTATTTTATTCTTTTTGGTGCAATTGTAAATGGGATTTTTCCTTAATTTCTCTTTCTGCTGGTTTGTGATTAGTGTATAGAAATGCAGTACATTTCTGTATATTAATTTTGTGCCCTGCAACTTTACTAAATTCATTTATCAATTCTAATAGTTTTTTGGTGTATTCTTCAGGGTTTTCTATATATAGTATCATGTCATCTGCAAATAGTCAGTTTTACTTCCTTCTTATCAATTTGGCTGCTTTTTATTTCTCTCTCTTATCTGATTCCTTCAGCTAGGACTTCTAGTACTATGTTGAATAAAAGTGGTGACAGTGGACAATCCTTAGAGATCTTAGAGAAAATGCTTTTACTTTTTTTACTATTGAGTATGTTAGTTGAGGATTTTTCATATATTCCCTCTAAACCTAGTTTGTTGAGAGTTTTTATCATGAATAGTGCTATATTTTGTCAAATGCTTTTTCTGTATCTTTTGAGATAATCATATGGTTTTTATTCTTCCTCTTGTTAATGTGATGTATCACGTTGATTGATTTGTGAATATTGAACCACTCTTGCATCCCTGGAATAAATCCCACTCGATCGTGGTAAATGATCACTTAAATATATTGTTGAATTCAGTTTGCTAATATTTTGTTGAGGAGTTTTTCATCTATGTTCATCAGGGATATTATCCTGCGGTTTTCTGGTTTTGTTTGTTTGTTTGTTTGTTTTTTGTGGGGTTTTTGTTTGGTTTCAGAGTAATGCTGGCCTCATAGAATGAATCTGGAAGTTTTTCTTCCTCTTCTATGTTTCGGAGTAGTTTGAGAATAGGTATTACCTCTCTTTAAATGTTTGGTAGAATTCACTCGTGAAGCCACATGGTTCTGGACTTTTGTTTGCTGGGGAATTTTTTGATTACCAATTCAATCTTGTTACTAGTAATCATTCTGTTCAAGTTTTCTATTTCTTCTTGGTTCAGCAATGGAAGATTGTATGTTTCTAGAATTTATCCATTTCTTCTAGGTTGTTGAGTTTGTTGGTATATAGTTTTTCATAGTATTCTCTTATAATTCTTTGTATTTCTGTGGTTATTTCTCTTCCTTAATTTCTGCTTTTATTTGAGTCCTCTCTCTTTTCTTGATGAGTCTGGCTAAAGGTTTACACTTTTGTTTATTTTTTTAAAGAACCAGCACTTGGTTTCCTTCATCTTTTATATTGTTTTTAGTCTCTATTTCATTACTTCTGCTCTAGTATTTATTATTTCTCTCCTTCTACTAACTTTGGATTTTTTTCTTTTTCCAGGTCCTTTAGGTAGAAGGTTATATTGTTTAGTTGAGTTGTCTTGTGTCTTGAGATAGACCTGCTATCTCTATAATCTTCTCTCTTACAACTGTTTTTGCTTTGTCTCAAAGATTTTGCACCACTGTGTTTTCATTTTCATTTGTCTCCATGTATTTTTTGATTCCATTTTTGATTTCTTTGTTGATCCATTGGTTGCTTAGCAGAATGTTTTTTAGCCTCATGCATTTTATTTTTTCCAGTTTTTTTCTTATAATTGATTTCTAGTTTTATACCATTGCAGTCAGAAAAGGTACTTGTTAACATTTCAATCTTAAATTTACTGAAACTTGTTCTATGGGTTAACATATGGTCTAGCCTGGATAGTGCTCCATGTGCACTTGAAAAGAATGTGTATTCTGTTGTATTTGGATGAAATGTTCTGTATATATTTGTTTGGTCCATCTAGTCTAATGTGTTGTTCAAAGCCATTGTTTCCTTGTTAATTTTCTGTGTGGATGATCTATGCATTGATGTAAGTGAGGTGTTAAACTCCTAGACTATTATTGTATTACTGTCAATTTCTTCCTTTATGTCTATTACTATTTGCTTTATATATTTATCTGCTCCTATGTTGGGAGGATAGATATTTGCTATTGCTATATCCTCTTGTTGGATTGATACCTTTATCATTATTCAATGTCCTTCTTTGTCTCTTGATACAGTCTTTATTTTAAAGTCTATTTTGTCTGACATAAGTTTGGCTTCCATTGCATGGAACACCTTTCCCCATCACTTTACTCTCAACCTGTATGTGTCCTTAGGTCTGAAGTGAGTTTCTTGTAGGCAGCATATAGATGGGTTTTGCTTTTTATCCATTCAGTCACCCTATGACTTGTGATTGGAGTATTTAGTCCATTTACATTTAATTATTGATAGGTATATACTTATTGCTATTTTGTTAACTGGCTTCTGGTTGATTTTGTAGCTTTTCTTTGTTGCTTTCTCTCTTGCTCTCTTCCTTTGTGGTTTTATGGCTTTCTTTAGTATTATTATTTGATATCTTTATCTTTTGTTTCTGAATTTACTGAGACCCTGTTTTATGGCCTGGAAGACAGTCTATCTGGTAAATGTTCTGCGTGGATTTGAAAAGAATGTGTATTCTACTGTTGTTGAATGGAGTGCTTGAAAAAATCACTTAAATCAAGCTGGTTGTTAATATTATTAAAATCTTCTATATCCTTGTTGACTTTCTGTTTACTTGTTCTATCAATTGAGTGAAGGATATTGAACTCCCTGTTTGTGAAGCTGTCCATTTCTACATGTATTTTGCAGCTTTTTTATTAGGCAAATACATTATTTAGTATTGTTATGCCCTCTTAATGATTTGTCTGCTTTAACACTATGAAATGACCTTCTTTATCCCTGGAAATATTCTTTGCTCTGAAATCTACCTTCTTTGATATAATTATAGCCATTCTAGATTTCCTTACCTAGACTAGTATTAGTGTGCAATATTATTTCTCACCCTTTAACTTTTAACTATTTATTTCTTTACTTTTAAAGTGAATTTTTTGTAAGTAGTATATAGTTGAGGATTGATTTTTAAAAAATCCAATATGAAAGTCTTTGCCTTTTAATTAGTGGTGTTTTTTTTTTAATGATTTCATTTTACCTCTTTTGTTAATTTTTTAGCTGTAACTCTTTGTTTCATTGTATAAGTAGTTGCTTTAGAGTTGATAGCAGCCATCTTTAACCTATCACAGTCTACTTTCAAGGGATGTTATACAACTTCACATATGAGAATTGTTTAGTATACTTTCATTTCTCTACTCCCGACTTTAATGCTATGTACTTTATTTATATATACATGTATCTCACAAAACATTGTTATCATTGTATTTAATAAAATATTTAAATAATAAGAAAAATCTTATATATATATCATGTAGTTTATCATCACCTAATTACCATGATGTTCTTCATTTCTTTGTATAAATCTAGATTTCTATCCAGTATTACTTTTCTATTATCTGAAGATTGGCTAGTGATAAATATTTCTTTTAAAAGATACTTTTTCTGGTATAGATTTGTAGCTTGACAGTTATTTTTTCTTTAAATACTTTCAAGATGTAGCTCAACAGTCTTTCACATTGTTTCTAATGAGAAATCTGTTGTCATCTTTATCTGTGTTTCTCTGTACATAGTATTTTTTTTTATTATGTAAACATATTAAAACTAAGTATATAAAGGATTTCCTCTTTTTTACTGTTCTTTTTTTCCCCTCACTGGTTTTAAGCAATTTGATTATACCTTGGTGAGGTTTTCTTTATGTTTCTTATGTGTGGGGTTTATGGAACTTCTTAGATCTTTGAGTTTATAGTTTTTCATCATATTTGAAACATTTTAGACATTATTTCTTCAACTATATTTTGTGCCTCATTTGTTTTTCTTTGTAAACTCTAGTTATACATAGAATAGGCTGCTTGAACTCATCCCATAGCTCACTGATGCTTTTTAAAAAAATTAATCAAGAAATTTCTTTGTTTTTATTTAGTTTCCATTACTTTTTCTTCAAGTTCACTGATCTTTTTACTAAAATGCCTAGTCTGTTGACAATCCTAAAGAGTGTAGTTTTCATTGCAGACACTGTTATTTTCACCTCTGTGAATCTGATTTGGGTTCTTTTTTATATCTTCTCTGTTTCTACATAATTTTTGAACATTTGGAATACAGTTATAGTAATTACTTTGCAATGCCCCTGTCTGCTAATTTTAACATCTGTCAGTCTGAGTTGGTTTCAGCTGATTGATTTTTGTCCTCATTATGGGATGTATTTTTCCTGCTTCTTTGTATGCTTGGTAATCTTTAATTAAATGCCAATTAAACTGGCTTTGTGATTTTAAATACTTGGGTTCTGGATATTTTTGTATTCCTATGAATATTCTTTTTCTAAAGATTTATTTATTTTTATTTGAGAGAGGGAGAGAGAGAGAGGGAATGGGGGAGGAGGGACAGAGGGGAAGGGAGAGAGAACCTCAAGCAGACTCCCCACTGAGTGTGGAGCCTGATGTGGGGCTCAATGCCAGGACCCTGAGATCATGACCTGAACTGAAATTAAGAGTCAGACACTTAACTGACTGAGCCTCCCAGGCACCCTTCCCAAGAATATTCTTAAACTTTGCAGTTAAATTAGTTGGAGACAGTTCAACCCTTCTGAGTTTGTTTTTAAGAGGTATGAGGTGGCATCTGAGGAGTATTTAGTCTAGGACTAATTTTAAATTTCTTTCTTTTTACTAATGCATTTTGTTATTTCCCATGCTTGTGAATCATCTTGTTTACTAGTCTGGCTAGTGCAAAAAGGCATTATTCTGACCTTGTGTAAGTGCTAGGCACTGCTCCCTCTAATATTCTCTCATCATTCTTTTCCTGGCCTCAGGTGGTTTCCTCATATGCATACACCGGATAGCACTCAGTTAAGTATTATCTCCAGAATTATTTCTCTGTGCAATACTCTCCTGTTAAGTCTATGTCCTGTGAACTCTAGCCTCCTTGGTCTCCCTGGACACTGAGCCTTGTCTCAACTCAGGGCATCTGCTGGGCTCTATTTGGTTTCCACCTTGCACTGCATATTGTCAACTCTGTCAAGGGAGAAAGTTAGGGCAATAGTAGAGCCCACTTCATTTGTTCTCCATCTCTCAGTTATCACTGACCTTTGTTCCCTAATCTATTGTGTTTTGAGAATGGTAGTTTCATGTATTTTGTTTGTTGCCTGTTTTTGTTGTCATTTCAGATGGGAGGGTAAATCTTGCTCCTGTAAGTCAATCTATTACAGAAGCACAGGTCATTGTGTTTTTATTATGTTGTTTTTGTTTTATTACAGATTATCATTTCTTAATGGTTAGTGCTTTTAATGGCCTGTTTAAGGAACCTTTGAATATTCCAAGGTATTAAAGATATTCTCTTTGTTTTCACATTAAAGCTTTATTTGTTTTACCTCTTGCATTTAGTGTGCAATCAATATGGAATTGATTTTTGTATACGGTGAAAAGTAGGGGTCAAGAAACTTTTTTTTTTTTGTATGGATATGCAATTGACCCATCACTACTTACTGAAAAGACCATACTTTCTGCACTTCACTGGAGTGTCACCTTTGTCATAAATCAGGTAACTGGACATATATTATTTTGTTTATAAACTTGTTCTGTTCCATTTTCAGGCTTCCTATAATGCCACACTTCTATAATTAGTATAGTTCATAGTGTGTCTTGATATATGGTAATAAGGCCTTCAGTTTTTAAATTTACTGTTCTTAAAGACTTCCTTGTCTATTCATAAGCCTTTGCAATTCCCTATGAATTTCAGAATCATCAATTTCTGCAAAAAAGTTACTGGTTGGGATTTTAAGTGGTTTACACATTGAATTGGTAGATCAATTTAGGGTAAAGTGGATTTTTACATATTGGTTCTTTTTGTCAACGAACATGGTATATCCTCCATTTATTTACCCCCTCTCAACTTCTCTCACTAATGTTTTGTAGTTTTCAGTGTAAAAGTATTGTACATTTTGTTCTGCTCAATACCTTAAAGGTCGTCCTTATTAACAAGGATCATTGATGCATTTTCTCTCCAAATGTTTTTTAAGATTTCAAAATGGTGAGGAAAAACCAGACGTGGGTCAGTCTACATGAAGCATATAGGGTAGTGATAATAAAAAGTTTATTATATTCATAGTGCAAGTAGTAATTTTGTATCATTAAAGCAACATTGTAACACATTAAATTAATATTGAATTTTATGGATGGCATGAGTTTATTTTTGCTTTTGCATTTGTTTAGGTTTTTGGGGAATGGGACAGGAGGTGCATTTGCTTTATTGCTTAAGTTGCATATTTAAACAAATATACTAAACCTTATTTTAAAAATGTAAGGTACCCAGGGGCTCCTGAGTGGCTCAGTCATTTAAGCATCTGCCTTCAGCTCAGGTCATGATCTCAGGGTTCTGGGATCAAGCCTGCATCAGGCTCCCTGCTCAGTGGGGAGTTTGCTTCTTCCTCTCTCTCTGCCCCTCTCTCCCTGCTTGTGCTCTCTCTCTCTCATTCTATCTTAAATAAATAAATAAAATCTTCTAAAAAAATGTAAGGCACATAAAAGCCTCTGTAAGTTCCGTATTATTTTAAAATTCCTAAGGGCTAATGAAAGTATTTCTACTATAGAACTAGAGCTATCTGGAAATTCACATGATAAATTTTTTTTAATGCAGGATCCTTGAAACATTATTATATCTTACCTCATGGGACAACTGAACAGTCTCAAATCAAATGTTTGTATGTGAATAATGATTATAACTATTGTTACGTTTGCAGAAACCTTAATTAGCTTATCCGCATATGTACAGTCAGATCCTCAAATGTTAATTATATACAATCTAAAGGAAGAACAGTATGTAGGAAGATTTGGCATTTTTAGTCTTCCTTCTGTAAGTCACTCGATATTTGCAAAAGCTAATGTTATAAGATGCCAAAGACCATGGACAGATACTGTTCATATGACACCTGAATCCAGCCATCCTGATAGGTATGGTAATAGTGCCTGAATATATCGGTCAATGTTGGTAAGGAAATCATGGAGTGTTGCACTTAGCAGGCCACAGAACTTCACTTTCACTGATCTTGGGTTCTGCAAGAAGATGCAGCCTTGGATGAAGTCATCAAACAATTTGTCCCCATGATGCCTGTAAAACTTGTGAATGAGGATGTCCTGAAATTGGTCAGAGAGCTGGTACCCCGAGAGTGCTTGCCTGAGCTTGTTCTTGTCAATCATCCTAAAGTTGTCCTTGTCATAAGAGTTGAAGACGTTCTGCTAGTCTGTGATGTACTTACAGATGCCAGTGAACTTCATGAAGTTCATGCCAGACTGGTTCAAACACAGACACGATGGATCTGACAGTCAACTGATTAAATGGAGTCCATGTCCCATTGGATAGTGCTTGCTGAAGCTTGTCCAATATCACCCCGCTCTTGTCTTCACCAACCCTTTGGAAAACGTGTCACAAGGAGCTCTGGTCTGGCAGCGCCGCACCTCTGGGAGGTCCAGGGAGTAGGGTAGGTGCCATGGGCTCAGGTGCCCATCTGGGCTGAGGCACCGGGGGAACACGAGAGGTGCTTAGGTTTTATTATATGAAATCAACAGATTTGATTACATCATGATAAAAATAATTTAATGTTGCGGGATCCACAAGAACATTTTTCCTTTTGTAAAATGTCTATATCACTGAAATTTGAAAAACTGTTTAAGAAAATTATTTTCGCTTAATTCAAGTTAATTGTCAAATTGAATGTCAAATATGTAGGTATAATTGTGGACAAAGTAACTCAAGGAACTTTCTAGAAATAGCCTCTAAACCTTTAGTTAAAAAGTTTAGCTACTGATAGAGTTTTTTCCTGAAGGTAGCAGAGGAAAATCTTCTACTAAAAAACTCTTTTACTAAATGAAGTGTCAGAGGAAAGATTCTGACATATCGAAGGTAGAGGATAAGCTCCAATTCTCACAATCCATGAAAACTTAACTTGTGGTTTTTAGTCATTTGTATTTGGGTCATTGTTCATGCCTGGTTGAAACACTGATGTTATCTTGGTAGTGTACATCTGAGAAACAAGAAGTGTACAAATACAAGAGCTATTTGTTTGGGACTGAGCTCAAAACCAGTGGATTTTAAGAAGATTTTTGTTGAGGGACTGTTTTTGTTTTTAATATTAGGTCTAACAGGATCTCTGGAACATTATACTATGAGCACTTGGGTGAGGGAATCAAGTGTAAAGTAAGGCAAGATGCAAGGTATATCTATATAATAATATTTGGGTGAAAAGTGAAGAACTTAATTGATCAGATTTTTCCAAATACATATATTTGACATTATGAAATTTAAATACTCTGATCTACTACCAGTTTCTCCTCTTTTCCTACAGATATTTGCATCAATAACTTGATGATAATCTCAAATTCCAGGCACTGTGTTTCATGAATATGTGTTGAATTGAAATAAATTTTGTTTATAAATGCAGAGAAAATCTTGTTTCTTGTCAAAAAGACAAAAGTATACTGTTAACCCGAGAAAAAGCCGTGTTAAAAATAATTTATGTAAAGGTAATAGTCATCTTACTATATCATCTATAGGCTCATTATGAAAGACCTAAAAATGTGATACCTTTGAAATCAGGGGAAGGAAAGGCCCTGCTTTTTTCATGATGTTATTCTCCAACTAGTGTGTGACTAATAGAGGAGGTATGTGACTCCTGGGGCATCCCTGCAGGTACAGTGAATGAGCAAATTCTTAGCAGCATTATGACATCACCAGGGAGCGTGACTTGGGTCAAGAGCTTGGCAGGAGGCTTTGGGAACAGCAGAATCAACAGCAATCAGGATTGCCAAGCCAACATACTGGCCACCGTAAAACTGAAAAGAGAGCTTATTGTACCTCATGCACAGCAGCAAGTTTAACAGAAAAGTAGACATGTTTATAGTCCCAGATTTACAGCATGCCTTATAAACACCTTATTACTTAGAATCCAGTCTGCTGTCCTAGAAACTAAGAATGTGACTTTGTTAAGCAGTAGGATTTGTTGACATAAATGTCTTGACTAAGTTTGCCATTGTGGTTAACCAAAACGCATTTAGTCCTGGGAAAGTAAACACAAGCAAACAAAATGCCTCTTATACTACAATACAGTAAGTTTCAAATTGACCAAACTTAATGCTACGACATAAATATGCTTAATGTTTATGGAATTTTTTAGAAACATTTTGCCATGTTGGGCTTACCATCCGGTATAAGTCTTACTAAATGGGAATGTGTTTTCAGAATTACATGTGCTTAAAGACTTCATCAGAAATATTCAGAAAACCTGCCATGAATACTGGGGCTGACCACGCAGCAAATAAAATGGGTCATGGTCTTCTCAGACATTAACGTGGATAAATCAGTTCTACACCATGTAATAGCTACACACTGAAATGGTTACCAACAATTAAAAATAGAGAACTAATGGAAAATAATGTTGAATAAATATTATAAAACCACATGAAAATATGTTCAAGGAAGGCAAAGTATCTGGCTGGAACCCACAAAGTTGAAAAAATTCCTAGGGAAAAATGAAAATTCAGACTGATCTTCTGTTGCTGAAAAATTAATCTAAAACCCTTGGTTTGGGGGTAGATTTTTGAAATTACACACTCAAGACCATTGGACAATAACATAATCAACTTAGTAGGTTTCCTATCCTTTCAGGCTGATAGTCAACCGTCTTCAATCCTAAAAAATTCTACAGTAGAAAAGTTAAGTCATATATAAATGGTTAGCCATGATTACATAGTTTGGATCTAAAATAATAACCAGCTTTTTTGGGCAACAGAACTTATATCAATAAAGATCTACAGAAAATTAAGAAGACGGTGTCTTTGTGATTGCAGAATAAAATGTGAACAATATACGGTTGTTGGTTTACCAAATCCTACAAAGTGGATCCTATAAGTGATAAGAACATGGAAATCTTTCTAACAGAACCATGTAGTTGGCTTCATAAGTGACAACAAAGGAAAATAACCATATGAAGCCATGAAAACATTTTTACAAGTTTAAGATATGAGAGATACTGTTCTGCAGTAGCATATTCAAGAATGATATCAGGGATTTAGTTGACTAAGCTCCATGAGTCTCCTCCAAATCAAATGCAGGCCATATTAACAGAAGTAAAATGTTCAAAATGAGAGAGCTGATGGTTGCAACCAGGACAGGAATTACTGTACATAGTTCTGGGCACACAAATTTAAACTGACATTGACAAACTAAAGGAAACCCAAAGGAAAGTGATTTGAACAGAAATTAGGACTATATATTCTCACATTATGAGGAAGTTGAAAAACGTCAGAATATTTAGTTTGTAAATTTTTTTTTCAGAGAAATATGATCATTGATTCAGATACATGGAATATAGCACAATCTAATTTTGTTCTAGTTCAACATAGAAGTTATAAGGAAACAAACAAAAGAATGAACTTTCTATTTCTAAATAAACAAAGCTGTCTAAAAATAGGATGGCCTTCCTTGGGAGGATGGACATCACTGGAAATACTGAAAGGTTGAACAACCCATTGGTGGTTACTGTAGAAGAGAATAAAGCTCTGGAGGGAAGGGGGATTTGGACTATATAGAGTGGTTTTCAAATGGATTAATGGAACCTTAGCATCTGCAATGAAACAAAGAGACTGAGTAATATGTTAGAGCTCTGCCCCTCTTTTTATCCCCCCTTTATTCAAGGCAGTTTTGATCAAATCTATTTTATATATGGCACTCTACCCAAGATCTAAGTTTACAAAAATTTTGTGCTAATAAAAAATCTCACAAACCATTACAGAAGATGATTTCTGAAGTTAATTCTGATGTTATTACACGGTTCAGATGTGGAAAAATTCCATCTTTATGGTGTGACCCATTGTCATGTTTCTAAGATCAGAGGAGATCTGTTTAATGAAATGCTGGCACTTGTAGGACTCAGAGGATTATATGTGAAGGAATAGCAATTGGTTACTATCAAGACTGTGGCTTAGGCAGAAGAGAATAATTCATAGCAGGGATGTGGTGAAGGTAAATTTCTAGGAAAATCAGAAGAAAAAACCCTGCAGTCTAGAGATGTGACATACTGGAGTAATTTCTAAAACCACATGAATATTGTTCACAGTATTGTGAAAGAGAAAACATCTCTGGCTTCCAAGAGGTTTTTCAATGCTGATATTCCTTAAACTAGATTTCATTTCCAGTGAAGCACTAATTTTATGAGCTACTTGTAGAAAGCTTATGTCTCGGAGGACAGGGAAGAAGGCTGATTTCATTTTTTAGGTATCTTAGCATGTTAAGGTCACTGGCATAATTCCAGAGAAAGTGTGCATCCTTCTTTGGCCATTCTCTTCTACAGAAAAGCAGTTGATAATTTAGAAATATTTTCCTAGACATGATCTCATTTTGTCTACCAAATGATGACCTAAGGAATATAGGACATGCATTTTCGCCTTCAATTCCCAGATGAGAGAATTGTAGATCAGAAATAATCAGTGACCAGCCCAGATCACACAGCTACTACACGGGGGCCAGGATGAAATCTGTCTGGATCCCGAGTTTAAAACTCTTTTGTAATATTTTCAGCATATGAATTCTTCAACTAAGGAGCCCTAATAACGCTCAGAGTTCCCTTAAACTTTGTTCTTCTTATAATTTCTTTGTGTCGGACATATAGTAACTGCTATTTGACACAGCCTTAGTTTTGGATGTATAAGTGGACAAAAATCCTCACTTGGATTCAAATAGTAACATCTCTATTAAAAATCAACAGTTCTCTAGAAATAAACAGATCTATTAAAAAAAAAACTTAATTCAGTGACTCAGCAAATCGTGCTGTGATAGCTTTCAGTAATTACTTTTTATTTTTGTTTTTGTTTTTTTAAGTGTCTATGGTAAGAGAAGCATGCAGAAAAACGTCACACTTTGCACGCCCTTTTATTTTCATTACCTCTTCTACTACCTGAGCATGTCTGGCCTTCACCAGCCTGTGGAATTTCTGGCAGGTGGACTAGTCTTGGCAAAACACCCCAGATTGTATTAGCTGAAAACAAATGTAAAGGGCCCATAAGAAGCTAGGTTTCCCCCAAATAGTGCCCTGGAAGAGGGTTCATTTTTCTTGACTGTTTAATTTCTAGTTTGAGTCTTCAAAGTCCAGAATGACAGAGCCTTGGATGCAAGAATTATTAGTAAAAAGCAAATTCTAATATGCCCCCTAGGGGAAGCAGAGAAAAAGCCACAAAGATTTTCTTATCTCTTTTTATACTTGGACTTCACTGCGTCCCCCAAGAAGAGAGTAGATGGTATCTATTAAGAGACAGTTTACTTTTGCAGCCAACTCAGAGCAATTTCCATAAGATCAGTCCTACTTTCCTGGGTTAGTGTAGCTGAAGATAGAGTTTCTCAAAAGATAGTCCTTGAATAAAGAGATTAAGACCAGGTATGCACAGAACATGGCATTAAAGAGTTCCATTTTCAACTACATACTATATCCTTTCCATGGAAAATCATAGTGCATATGGAAAATCCTGTGGTTAAGAAATCAATTGTTCTTTGTTCAGCCCAATATTTCTCAAAGTTATTTGGCTATTGTGTTGATCCTTGCTTGCCCTTTCCCTGCTCTTCCTGTATTGCAGAGAGGTGGAAGAGTGTGGGTATTCTGGCAAGCAGTGTTTTCTTTTCAGGCTTCCATTGACAACTAGGTTCCTGTTGAGTTTGGCTAATGTCAGGCTATGGTGGTAGATTAGAAAATAGGAAGAAGGGAGAAGCCAGGGTACTCCTTCTTCCCTGCCTCATCCACTGCCTCAGTGGATTTTCCTGCAACAATGGTGTTTTCCTTCATAGTTTCAGCTTTCCCACGATATACTGTCAGCGGTTCCAACTTCTACTGGGTGGTCCAAGATCCACTTTTGTTTACAGTAAAGGTAATAAGGGATTCCTGCTATTGCTAATCTATGGGATGCTTTGCAAGTGGTGGGCCAGGTGGTTTCCAGAAATGTTGCTAGCATTCTGCATGCCAGGACTCACAGAACATGCTCACTTGTCCTGTTAGAACACTAGCTGAATAGATTTCAGAATAGTGGGAATATTGGTTATCAGCAGCATAGAATCTGCCTCTGTCTCATGTTTCTAGATCTTTGGAGATCTGTTAATCTAGATAAGCACCCTGGCCAGTTTGTTGGTAAGCAGCATGTTCTATCTAAAGGACTTTGAGCACCTGATCTGGATCCCTAGAGCTGGATCTGTTCGTGCTGCCTGGAGAGAAACTTCTGCAATCACCACTGACATCTTCTCAGCATTTGTGGGGTTTCTAACAAATGTCATCGGCCAAAGCCATAGGGGAAAAATGGATTGTACACACTAGGTCCTAAGTTCTGCCCCATAAGAATCCCACATTGAGATTGATAGTGTCCTGTTTAGGGACACTGACCTCTCCAGACAAGTCTGAGATAAAATACCAAGTCATGGATTCCTGAGTAGCACTGACTTCTATAGTTTGGCAATCTTTTGCAAGAAGCAACATCAGGTATGGTAGGCTAATAATGTCCTCCCAAAGATGCCCACACGTCCAAAGATGCCCAGAACCTGATATGCTACCTTAAACATGGCGAAGGGGACTTTGTAGATGTGATTATATTTAGGATTTTAAGATGAGAGATTATCTTGTACCATCAGGTAGGCCCAATGTAACCATAAGGGTCCTTATAAGAGGGCAACTGGAGAGTCATAGTCAGAGAAAAAGATGTAATGATGGAAGCAGAACTGGAATAATACAAAGCCATGAGTTCAAGAATGTGGGCAGCCTCTAGAAACCAGAAAAGGCAAGGAAACAGATTCTTCCCCAGAACCTCCAGAAGGAAAACAGCCCTGCTAACCCATTTTAGACTTCTTCCAGGCCTGCATATAATAAATTTGTGTCATTTTAAGCCACTAAGTGTATTATATTTGTTGCAGCAAGGGTGCTACAATACCAGCTGTGATGAAGGTAAAATAAAACTTGAGTAACTGAAGATTCTGAGGTTCTTTCAGCACCCTCACCCAGTCTAAATTTCTTCAAGAGGATTACTTTGGATCAGTCTCCCCATCTATTTGTTCGTTGGGCCTGATTTGTCATTCTCAATTCAATCATACCTTCTTTGAATACTGATCTTTGAAATAATAGCTTCTATTAATACCTGCCAGGTGATTTATAAACTCTGTGTGTGTGTGTGTGTGTGTGTAATTTTTTTTTTAACAGGGACATTTGAGATTCTCATTTGTACAAAAGATTTATTCACAAATATTCAAATTCATCATTGCCAAGAAAATAGCCATCTAATTTTCTAAGACTTTAAAAACATGAATTTCCTAAACATGAAGTAATTTATTAGCACATTGTAGAATCAAAATAAGTAATTATTAATTTATTCACCAATTTTGTAAATGCTGTAGCTAAAATTTCAAAAATACAAGTTTCTATGACATATTCTGAGATTGTGGGTCTTAAAATATTTAAAAATCTGTAATGATCATTGTAAAATCATTACATCAGAAAGAGAGAGGAAAGTAGAGACAGTAAGAGAGAGAATTTATTTACTAAAAAATTTTTTTGACCAAAAGTCATCTTTATTCCTAGTTAAGTTGGTTTTAAGAACATGGCTTGATGTGTGGCTTAGTAAGAAAGAGAATTTAAATTCTATTAAAAAAAATTTTAGGTTGTGTTGAAAAAAATATTTGGGAGTTAGCAGCCTTTGGGATCTTAATAACATAAAAATTGGAAGAAGATTAATAGGAAGAATTTCCCAGTAGAAATTATTGTGGACCTGGTTTAAGAAACAGATCTCATGATTATATATTATCATTCGGTTGTTAACTGGAGAAGTTCAAGATACTTAAAAATGTGTGCTACCTTGGATAATTTAATTTTCCTTTAACATTGTTTATATTATTATTTTCCTAAGAAGATTCCTTCTTAATAGACATTCTAGAGGGTCACTTTTGTCAAGCCTTTTTCCAAATGATGTAGATTCACTAATAGGTCTTAGTCTCAATTCACAAACTTCTCATAACTTGTTATCTTTATGTATGGAGAGATAAAGAAGTCTGTATCAAGGGCTAAAAGATCAACAACAAAGTTAATGAGTACTACAAAGATCTAATCTTGCTTTATACAGATGGGTTTATATAAATAGTTTCCTTTCTTGACATTATTGTGATTTTACTGAGCATCATAGAAGCCCTATTCTAGTTTGCAGAAATTTTCACTGGCTTAAAATTGCTTCTACCTTAAAGGAATTGTCCCCATCTTCAGTCTTGATGCAGGAAATAGCAGTGTACTCATGAGAATTATGATGTACTTATGACATCTAAGCTGCTCAGAGTCCATGCTTGTGGCAATGGAAAATGGCAAACACTTATGTAACAGTTACTATGGGTCCTGTTCCAAACAAATTAGACTTCACACAAGCAGCCAGAGTAACCCCAACCACTTAAAACACCCCTAAAATCAGTTACTGCATTACTGGCTGCTAGCTTTTTACAAAACTGTATTTTTATATTTGCAATGCAATATAGTGAAATATTATGAGCTCTGGAGTCAGTTTGGTTTTAAATTCATAAAAATTAACCTCTATGAGACTCAGTTTCCTCATCTTAAAACTGAATGGAACACCTCCCCCTCCTCCCCTTCCTACATAAAGGGACCAAGACAGGTCTGAATGGGATCACCTGTGGTGTTAGAACTGGGGTTCACGTCCTCCAGGGAGAATTTGGCAGGAAGTATCAGGGTTCAGTTGGCCAGAAGCACATTTAGAGGAATGTAAGTCAGTGTTCTTAGGGAAGATAGTTACCGATGCAAGATTTACCACCTGATGATGCCCCAGGGCTCATCAGAACCCTGAGTAGCTAAAATTACCAATTCAGCACTTATTTACTGCACAATCATTACACTGGGGTAAGAAAAGTATTGAAATTCTGTGGTTTTATAACACACACACACACACACAGAAAGAGAAGGAGAGAAACACAGAGACAGAGATTGAATGTCCTCATTAATTCAACAGACTTTAGGTGAGCAGGAGACAGTTCAATGGATTTGCTAGCACTCAGATTCCATTCTCTAAGGACAATATACATTACAATGGGGGAATTTATAAGTTGGGAAAATATCCTAGAAGACCTTTGGAAAGGGATAGGATAGTTTGGGTTTAGAGTTCACATTCACTGGGGTAACAACAAAATGACTCTCTTTTAGTTATTATTTTGGAACTACTGAAAAGAAATTCAAATAAAAAAATCACTCTCTACCATGGAAAACTGTGTCCTTAAAATAATTTTTATAGCATACCAATACTGTTCATGGTCATTTTGTCTTTATTGTCATTCATATCTTAACAATATCTTAACAATCTTAACAATTCATATCTTACAAACACAAATATATAAAAAAAATGAAATTTAAAAAAATTTCTAATTCATAAGAGTGAATACATTCTGATAAAAAATAATGAAGGGGCTAAGTATACTGAAAAAAATTTCCCACTAAAAACATGTAGAGTGCTGAATGAAGTATTTTACATTCTCCTTAAATTTGTAGCTTATTGAAACTCACAGAGAAAGTAGATGGGAAACTTGACAACCAAATCTTTAGCTGCTCTAGGCATTTGACAATCTCTATGTCCAGAGGCTTGGGTATTAAAGGCCGGGAGGAGATCTAGCAAGTAAGAACTGAGACCTCAGATTAATGCTAGGACTCCTGCAGCCCTATAACCCCAGTAAAGTCTGCTTTATTATTCTTTGTATGTCTAGAATATTTCATTATTTTCTTTAAGTTCTAGAAGGGATTAAAGGCATGGGAAACTACATTTTTCCTCTTGAGGGTTATATAAACTAATTATCATTTACTTAGCTATCTAATGGGTGAATTTTTATTTTAACAATTTAAAATTTTTTATTTTAACAATTCTTAATTTAACAATTTGGCACATAGTGGTGTAATCAACATTAAATGATCAGTTCTAAAGTATGGTGAGTGTGACATGGACAAGCCCAACTACTGGCTATCTAAAAGTAATTTCTTCCTAGGTTTTGACAGTTTCACAGTCTACTCATTCAACCAGCATAAGCAGGGTACAGGCTATTCTTACTAACTGAATATGTATAATGCATGGGTTGAAGTCTATCCAACATTCCCATTTTTTACTGTCTTTCTGGTGATCTTCAAGAAGACTTCTTTGGCTATTTCTCATCAGTGAGATAAACCCCATACCAGTGCATATGGTGCACTCTGGGAATGCAAAGCCTTGTGCACTACCAGCTCTGACAATATATACTCTTCCTCAATCTGGCTTTGGTGGTAGACCCACCTAGCAAAACCGGATGATTCTTTTTTTTTCTTTTTAGAGAGAAAGGTGGGGAGGGGCAGAAGGAGAAGGAGAGAGAGAAGCCCAAGCAGGATCCATGCCTAGTGCATGAGCCCAACTCAGGGCTTCATCTCATAACCCTTAGATCATGACCTGAGCCAAAATCAAGAGTTGGGATGCTTAACCAACTGAGCCACCCAGGTGCCACAAAACTGGATGCATCTTTACAGATACGGTGTTTCCTTGGAGAATTATCTAAAGTAAGTAAGAGTGAACACCATAATGTTAGCAGTCTTAAGGACACTGGATGTACATTTGTTTTCTTAATGGACGGCACTGGAGGAGATAATGCTAAGTGAAATAAGTCAAGTAGAGAAAGACAATTATCATATGGCTTCACTCATTTATGGAACATAAGAAGTAGGAAGATCGGTAGGAGAAGAAAGGGATAAAGAAAGGGGGGTTAATCAGAAGGGGGAATGAGGCATGAGAGATTATGGACTCTGGGAAACAAACTGAGGGCTTCAGAGGGGAGGGGCTGGGGGATTGGGATAGGCCGGTGATGGGTAGTAAGGAGGGCATGTATTGCATGGTGCACTGGGTGTTATATGTAGCTGATGAATCATGGAACTTTACATAAAAAAACCAGGGATGTACTGTATGGTGACTAACATAATAGAATAAAAAATATTATTTAAAAAAAAAGAACAGCAACCTTCATTATATGACAGGAAAAATTCTTCAGTTTATATTATTTAATCCTTGAAAGATGCCAGAAGAAAGATATAATCATTTCCATTTTCTAGATGAGGAAATTGAGGCTCAGAGATGTTAAGTATTTTGTCAACATAGTAAGATGTTGACAGAATTAACTGTGGAGCCAGGATTTGGACCAGGGCAGTTCATCTCCCCAAACACAGGATTCTAGGCCCTTTATCTTCTCAGCCATTAAGGAAGATAGCTTTGCCAGGCAGATATATGGGTATATTGGTTTTCTTCATCTTGGCTAACCTCAGAGTAAGTGCTAGGGAAATACCTAGCTTATATGAAAAGAATTTTTTTGTCCTGGTTTTGATCTAGTTCCCTGGCAGGCTTGTTAAGATTTGTCTTAACACGTACATTTCCCTTGCCAAAGCACACGTGGTATGTTTGGACATATGGTCTTATTTTTATGATCTTTTAACCTTTACATATTTTAAATACTTCATGGTGGGGTTAATTATTTGTGGTGACCAAGATTGGCAGATGGTCTGATGGGGCCATGTTTGGAATCCCTAAGGAATGAGAGGATTGATACCCTGTGGAACATACTTTCAAAGATAAATATATAAATGTAAAGAAGAAATTTTTGATATACTCATAAATGAACAGAGTCTCATGATATCTCATGATAAATCAATAAATTTATTCTAAGATTATCACTCTGTGTTTGAGATTAGTTTTACTGTGCTTCCAACCATTTTTAAAATGAATAAATATTGGGTAATGTGAATTGCTTAGAAAATGACCATTTAACTATTTTTTGTCTTTGTATGTTTTGAACACAGTTGGGTTGGAAGGGTTGAAACACTGAAAACAGTAAGACTGGCTAAAGGATTTCAACTTTATTGAGCTTTAAAAATATGCTTTAGGTAACTTGATGGTGAGATCTCTAACGTCATATAATTACAAGTAACTTTGAAGCAGTTATAACTGCAAAATGTGATAGTAAACCAAGTTCTCATCCTTCTAGAAACACTTTGACAAGGAATTTAGAATGAAATAAACAAAGGTAACAAAGCACCAAATGGAGCCAGAATGGGGAGGTGTATGCTCTCCAAAGACCTGATACAAATTAAACTTTACATGGTATATGTATATTATATACTTACCACTATTGAGTTTCAACAAACCAAGTCAGTGGACATGAGTCTGTTTTTAGAAGCAGTAAACAGGCCAAGTTCTTAGGTACAGTTTTCTGAGGTTTGGATAATGAACAAGGTTGTGTTCCTAAATCCTGGATACCTGGAAAGCTTCTTTACCTACTCTATAAACAGGAGGCAAATTTTCCCCAGAGAACATGTGGCAATGTCCGGAAAAATTTTTGTTTGTCACAACTGGGAAAGGGGGTGCCTCTGGCATCTAATAGGTAGAGGCCAGAGATGTTGTTAAACATTCAACAATGCACCAGAGAGTCCCCCACAACAAAGAATTATCAACCTCAAATGTAGTAGAGCTGAGGTTTAGAAACCCTGCCATAAATCAAGATCACCTAAGCTGGTTTTTATATATCCCAGGCTGCTTTGTGATTGGATCTTAGAAACGTCTCTCACACTGTGCAACTAATTTAAAAAGTCAATCTGAATACAGTGTCTAGGGCAGAATATAGTCTCCAGGTTGCTTAATGACTGTCCTGAAATATGTTTTAAATCTTGCTAAATTTGTTAACTGTTAACAAGGTCCTCTTTGAATAAATCTAATATATATTTTACTCCATATTTAAGAGTGAAAATACTTAATAGTTTAATATACTTTTGCTGCCTAAAAGTTATAGTTGTATTAATTTACTTTCTGAAATTTATAACAAAACTTGCTTGATAATCAGCAATTCTGAGTTTTGCAGAACAAGGTTTACATGAGGAACAGGTGGAATTTAGATAAAGCTATCTCATAAAATATCATCATTAAAAATTTCACTACATCAGGAAAAATGCAACCACACCCTACATCATTTGTGGTTTTTGACTGCATGGTCAGAAGTTGATAACTGGCTAATTGACCCAAGCTTGATGTATACTCCTTAACACTGATGCTTAGACTGTGACTGTTCCATGGCAGTCAGGATTAATAGAAATGGTCTCCAGATTAAACTCTGCATCAGGTTAAAAAGGAGATGCTCTTCCTCATCCCCACTCTCCATCCCTACTCCTACTCCTGTTTCTTATTTTGTTTCTCAATTATCTGATATTTCTCTTATAGAGCCAGGTACATTTCTCCTTTTTCAGTTTCTTAGCTTGTTTGGGCTGTTATAACAAAATACCACTTACTGGGCAGTTTATAAACAATAGAAATTTATTTTTCACAGTTCTGGGGCTCTTAACTCTTTTTGTTTGGGCTAGAAGCCTTATCTGAGATGTTCCACAGACTGCTGGCTCTGTAGTATGCTGATCAGGTTCAAATCTCAGCTTTCCATTTAACTAGCTAAAGCTGGTTAATATATTTTTCCATATTTTTATGCTGCAGATTTCTCATCTATAAAGTGGAGATAATAGTACTTAACTCACAGTGTTGTTGGGGGAATAAATGAATAAATACATGTCATTAAGGACACATTCCTAGAACAGTACCAGAGACATAGTAATAAATGTCAGTTAGCTATTGTTATCCTTATTATTGATGAGGACCACCATCTCTCTCTCTCTCTTTTAACAGTGTCTTAGGTCTTTGGGTCCATTTTCACATAAACATTTATTTTAGAGGCTGAACATCGAACTTGACTCTTCCCCTTAGCACTCCAAGAGAGATGCATCTTCTTGAATTTGAGGATAGTTGAAGACCAGAGTTGGACCCTAAGTTTTATTCTCAGAGCAGCAAATATTTAAGAAGGACCGAGGAAGAATTTTTTTCTCTCCAATAAGACTTATTGGTTGGATGAAAAGAAACGTGTGTTGTAGAGAAATGACTAGTATTTCAGGGGTCCTGAATCCACTGTAACACTTCATAGAGCATGACAATAATGAAAGGAAGAATAAATATAGTCAAGACGACAAGATTCTAATCTAAACTCTGTTCTCAACTAGCTGTGTGACCTTGAACAACTGAGCACAATCATACAACTGGAGGCGAACAACTGAGCACAATCATACAACTGGAGGCACTCAGTTAAATAATCTGTGAAGCACCTTCTAGCATTAATATTCTATAGTTTAGGGTATATTTTCTACTTTCCATGCTTTACACTGGGTTGTAAACTATGGAGGGGAAGAAAGCACATTTGGGGAAAAAAGAGAAAGAGAAATATAAGGGGAAATAAACATAGAGGAGGAGTAGGTTATTAGGAAAGGAGTACAGTAAGAAATAGAAGGTAAAGGTAAATAGGTTCAGACAACCAGTTGATACTTTTAAATTAAACATCCACAGTATGCTAGCCTGGGGATATGATGATGGACAAGCCCTTGTAGAATGTACAGATGATTGAAGAATATGTAAACAGACAGCCACAAAGAGAACACCAGAAGCTAACATCAACTGGAGAGTAAAGGGGGTATTCTCTGAAAAAGAGTGCTGGAGGCTGGGGGTAGAGCATTCTAGGTAGAGAAAATAGCATTTGCAAAAACTGTGAGATAGGAAAGAACCTGTATAGTAGTGAGGGATTTCATGTGTGGTTGTGACCAGGGAGAAAATGAAGTGAAAAAAGATAAGCATATCCTCTAAAAACCAACTAGTGGGTGCAGATGAAAATCATTCCATTTCATCCCCTAACATGTCTGCTGTAGTGTGAGATGGCCACATGTGTTTTTACCTTCCCCAGTTGACTATCCCTCACCCTATATAATAAGCAGTAATACAAATCCTAGCCTGGTCATCCCCATAGAATCCCTTCCAGGTCATCTGGGGGCAAAAGAGAACACTGTGTTTTGACAGGGGGAAATCCCTCAGTAGAGAAAAGAAGGAGAGAATGTTAAATATGTCTCCATATGTTTCCTCCTTGCCCTCATTCTTGCATCTCATGCAAAGTGTTCCCTATTTCCTTAGATTCTAACTTCCACCCTCTAGAAAAACTGCCCCCCCTTTTTTCTTTTCTTTTCCCCCTTTTGGCTCAAATCATAGTATTGAAAATGTAAAACCTGCAGTTTTGGGTANTGTTCTCAGTTTTCTCAGTAGAGAAAAGTGTTTTCTCAGTAGAGAAAAGAAGCAAAGTGTTCCCTATTTCCTTAGATTCTAACTTCCACCCTCTAGAAAAACTGCCCCCCCTTTTTTCTTTTCTTTTCCCCCTTTTGGCTCAAATCATAGTATTGAAAATGTAAAACCTGCAGTTTTGGGTATGTTACCAAAGGAAACAGTTTTATTTAAAATCTGGTTTTTTGCCAAAATATTTTCAAAGTAGCTGGAGAGTTGTCAAACCACAGTGGCTCTCAGCTGTGTTTCCTTCTAGCATTTCCCCAGGTTCTCCCAGCACAGCACTCAGTAATTGGATATTATTTGAAGAGAGGGGGAAAATGCTGCACGAGACAGTTTGCAGGTTTAGGAATTATACTGTGGGTGCTGAAGGCCAGAGGAGCAGAGGTGCTCAGCTGCCAAACTCCAGGGCTGCATGACTGTGTGTCATTCCTGGATGTAGCTTTCGGTAAGGACACCTAGAGGAAACCATGCTGGTCACCATCAATATTTAGACTGTCATTCCAAAGTCTTTAGATTGTTTTCTTCTTTAGTCACGTGGCTTTACCAAAAGAATCTATTCTGATAAACAAAATATTACTGAACACATCTTGAACTGACATGCATTTTGTCCTTGCAGGTACTGACGGTCTTCCCCTGTCCCTATCCATCTCTTCTAATTCTAGCTAGCACTTGTGCATTTTATGTACCAGTAGCATTATTTAACAGTAAGCAATCAGCCTTTGTTCTCCCCTAACAACTTTATTCCAAGACCCCAGAGGAGATACAAACTCATTATTTAAGGACTTCTAGAAGCAAAGGCAGTAGTTACCATGTCTACTTAACTTATCTAGAAACTGAAGTTCAGAAAAGTAACATGGCTTATTCTAAGGACAAGTCAAAGCTGTTTTTTCTTTGTAATATGCTTCTAATCCATTTGATTGCAAGATGGAATAAAATAGAGCAAATGAAAGTATAATAATTTTAATGACTATATAGAAATTATAATTATCAATAATCACTACATGACAACAGATTAGACCTCAGGGTTTAAGTGCTATTACTCTAATCTATTTTTACTAGAGCTACCATTATATCATTAGGGTCCTGGCAGAAAACAGATGGCATACTCGAAAGCAGTAAAAGAACGGAGTTAAATAGAGTGGACAGAATCAAGGGAATCAACGAGAGGTGGTAAAGCATTCGGGGCTGGTAATAGTGAGAAGCAGTTGTCAGACCATCATTCCTAGGTCTAGAGGGCCAGGGAAGGAGCAGTGACCAGAGCCTGGTGAAACCATTTAGAATAGCAGAGGGGCTGCCTGACATGGACATGAGCTGGGGGACTTCCCCAAACCCATGACCTTGCTTTTCTCTTCTCTGCTCTCCTGCAAGTGACTCCCATTGGCCAAAACCAATAAGAAGCATGGGCGATGCTATCTGGAGTGCTTGGATTTCTTTTCTTTATATACTATTTATATGCTGGTGACTGCTAGGTTTTTATTTGGACTCTTTTAAATCTAAGTTCAATGAACTGAATTTCAGTTTCTACTAGGTATTTCCTAACTGAGCACCTGAGCTCCTGTCCCCCCACCCATTTCTGTTCCTCCTACAGTCTTCCCCATATCAGCTGTTACTTGTTTCTTACCAGTTGCAGTTCAAAAATCTTGGTGATATCCCTAACTCCCTTCTTTCTCATGACCAACATCCTGACATTCAGCAAATCTTAAGACCTTCCTTCAGCATCTATCTGGAATCCTACGACTTCTTACTGTTTTAATACAACCACCACAGTCTGAGTCTTAACCATCATTTGCCTGGAATATTACACTGGATTCGCTGCTTCCACCCTTACTCTCTTCATTTCTACACAGAAATGAAAGTGAACATTTGAAAAATATAAATTACACCATGTCAGGTTTCTATTCAGAATGTCTAATAGCCTCCTATTTCACTCAAATTAGAGAAAGTCAAATTCTTAAAATGGCCTACAAGATCTGCCCATCCACTCTTAATTCTTTGGCATCATTTCTTACCACCTCCTCTTTTATCCATTCTGCTAACACCAAACTCTGTACCATGCCCAAAACAAACTGGGTACACTTTCACCTCAAAACAGTGTTTGCACTTGCTGTTTACTCTTCGTGGTACACTCTTCCTCCAAATATCTGCACAGCTCAGTCCCAAATCTTCACATTTTGTTCAAATGTCACCTTCTCAATAAGGCCTTTCCTGTCTACCTTATAGTAAAATGCAATCTCCCCCACCCTAGAATTCTCAACCCACTTCTCTATTTCACTTTTCTCCATAGCACTTATGACCATCTGACACATTTTGCATTTAGTTTAGTCTTCTCCTGCTTATACCACCATCTCCACCATAGTAAAAGATCTATCATGCTCACAGGACTATGAAGAGACAGAAGCAATTATCAAAGGTAGAAAGAAGTCTACTTTTTTTTGTCTTCTTCATAGTACTTGACTTGATAGTACTTGGCACAGGGATATATAAATGCTCCCTAGCTTGAACCAGAGAGTTTTAAATATATTCAGAGTAGCCTAGTGCCAAGGGGTTTAAATTTGAAATCAAGGAAACATTTGAGCCCTTTCTGTAGAAACGAGTTACAGGGATTCTAGAGATTTCCCTGGAAGCTGGGAGAACGAAAGAGAGGCCTCTTTCATAAAAATATTATCAGTAACTCTCAGACCAGCACCCGCAAGACAGCAGACTGAGTCAGTGAGCCTGGGAACGCCCGTGTCCAAACTGAAAACAGGAGCTCCCGACCACACACTCGAACTAGAGTGAAACCAAGAGCTCAGGAGTGCAAGCGCAACCAGACTGAAAACTGGCGCTCCAGAGCACAGGCGAACCATACTGAAACAGGGAGCTCGGGAGCTCGGGAGCGCGCGGGGTGGCTGGAGGCTGGTGGGGTTAGAAACACAAAGGACAGAGACGCGCCAGCCCTGGAAGTGAGGGCTGGGACGCCGGGTGTNGGGTGCACAACCCGGGATGCTGCAGGGTTGAGCAGCACCAACAGAAACAGAGTTAAAGTGGCCAAAACATCAGTGGAGAATGGGCCGCAATCTCTCCATTCTGAGACAGAGGCTGAATTTCGGCCGCTACTGCTCTGGCTCTCAGAAGAGGCACAGCAGACCACCGGGGAAAGCCGCCAGAGAACAAAAGCCTGGAAATACCGGCTCACAGGGTGCCCACCATCCCCCCACGCAGGGGACACGGAGACTCTACCCAAACAGGGTTGCCTGAGTATCGGCGCAGCAGGACCCTCCCCCAGAAGGCAGGCTGAAAAATCAAGAAGCCCACAACCCAGGGCGCCTGAGTGGCGCCGTCATTAAGCGCCTGTCTTTGGATTAGGATGTGATCACAGCATTCCGGAAAAGAGTCCCTCATCGGGCTTCTCCGCTGGGAGCCTGCTTCTTCCTCTCCCACTCCCCTGCTTGTGTTCCCTTTCTTCCTGACTGTCTCTCTCTCTCAAATAAATAAAAAAAATCTTTAAAGAAGAAGCGCACATCCCTAAGATCTCTATAAAACAAGGGCGCACGGCCTGGGTCCCAGTCAACACTTGGGCTCTGGACAACCCTGCAATCTCTCTTCATCAGAATGACGAGAAGGAGAAGTCCCCCCCAGCAAAGAAAAGATAATGAGTCTGTGGCCTCTGCCACAGAATTGGCCTCGGCCACAGAATTAATACATATGGATGTATCCCAATTATCAGAAATGGAATTCAGAGCAACAATGGTCAAGATGATGAGTAAACTTGAAAAAAGCATCAGAGAAAGCGTTGCTGAGAATATAGAATCCCTAAGGGCAGAAATGAGAGCGAATCTGACAGAAATTAAAAATTCTATGAGCCAAATGCAGTCAAAACTAGAGGCTCTGACGGCCAGGGTCACCGAGGCAGAGGAACGCGTTAGCGAATTGGAGGATGGGTTAGTAGAAGAAAAAACGAAAATAGAAGCTGGTCTTAAAAAAATCCACGCCCACGAATGTAGATTACGGGAGATTACTGACTCTATGAAACGATCCAATGTCAGAATCATCGGCATCCCTGAAGGGGTGGAGAAAAACAGAGGTCTAGAAGAGATATTTGAACAAATTGTAGCTGAAAACTTCCCTAATCTAGCAAGGGAAACAAGCATTCGTGTCCAAGAGGCAGAGAGGACCCCATCCAAGCTCAACCAGGACAAACCTACGCCACGGCATGTCATAGTGCAATTCGCAAATATTAGATCCAAGGATACAGTATTGAAAGCGGCCAGGGCAAAGAAATTTCTCACGTACCAAGGCAAAGGTATCAGGATTACGTCAGACCTGTCTACAGAGACCTGGAATGAGAGAAAGGCTTGGGGGGGCATTTTTAAAGCTCTTTCAGAGAAAAACATGCAGCCAAGGATCCTTTATCCAGCAAAGCTGTCATTCAGAATTGATGGAGAAATAAAGACGTTCCAAAATCGCCAATCATTAACCAATTTCGTAACCACGAAACCAGCCCTACAGGAGATATTAAGGGGGGCTCTATAAAGGTAAAAAGGCCCCAAGAGTGATACAGAGCAGCAAGTCACAACCGATACAAAGACTTTAAAGAGAAATGGCATCATTAAAATCATATCTGTCAATAATCTCTATCAATCTAAATGGCTTAAACTCTCCCATAAAACGCCACAGGGTTGCAGATTGGATAAAAAGACATGACCCATCCATTTGCTGTCTACAAGAGACTCATTTTGAACCCAAAGATGCATTCAGACTTAGAGTAAGGGGATGGAGTACCATCTTCCACGCAAATGGACCTCAAAAGAAAGCTGGAGTAGCAATTCTCATATCAGATAGACTGGATTTTAAACTAGAGGCCATAGAGAGAGATACAGAAGGGCACTATATTATTCTTAAAGGAAGTATTCAACAAGTGGATATGACAATTATTAATATATATGCCCCCAACAGGGGAGCAGCAAGATACACAAGCCAACTCTTAACCAAAATAAAGAGACATATAGATAAGAACACAGTAATAGTAGGGGACCTCAACACCCCACTATCAGAAATAGACAGAACACCCTGGCAAAAACTAAGCAAAGAATCAAAGGCTTTGAATGCCATACTCGACGAGTTGGACCTCATAGATATATATAGAACACTACACCCCAGAACCAAAGAATACTCATTCTATTCAAATGCCCATGGAACATTCTCAAGAATAGATCATGCTCTGGGACACAAAACAGGTCTCAGCCAATACCAAAAGATTGAAATTATCCCCTGCATATTCTCAGACCACAACGCTCTGAAATTGGAACTCAACCACAAGGAAAAACCTGGAAGAAACTCAAACACTTGGAGGCTAAGAACCATCCTGCTCAAGAATGACTCGATAAACCAGGAAATCAAAAAACAAATTAAACAATTTATGGAGACCAACGAGAATGAATACACAACGGTCCAAAACCTATGGGATACTGCAAAGGCAGTCCTAAGGGGGAAATACATAGCCATCCAAGCCTCACTCAAAAGAATAGAAAAATCTAAAATGCAGTTTCTATATTCTCACCTCAAGAAACTGGAACAGCAACAGAGGGACAGGCCTAACCCACTGACAAGGAAGGAGTTGACCAAGATTAGAGCAGAAATCAATGAATTAGAAACCAGAAGCACAGTAGAGCAGATCAACAGGACTAGAAGCTGGTTCTTTGAGAGAATCCATAAAATTGATAGACCACTGGCAAAACTTGTCCAAAAACAAAGAGAAAGGACTGAGATTATTAAAATTATGACTGAAAAGGGAGAGGTCACGACCAGCACCATTGAAATTGCAAGGATTATTAGAAACTTTTATCAACAGCTATATGCCAAAAAACTAAACAATCTGGAAGAGATGGAGGCCTTCCTGGAAACCTATAAACTACCAAGACTGAAACAGGAAGAAATAGATTTCTTAAATAGGCCAATTAACTATGAAGAAATTGAGTCAGTGATAAACAACCTTCCAAATAATAAAACTCCAGGCCCAGACGGTTTTCCTGGGGAATTCTACCAAACATTCAAAGAAGAAATAATACCTATTCTCCTAAAGCTATTTCAAAAAATAGAAACAGAAGGAAAGCTACCAAACTCATTCTATGAGGCTAATATTACCTTGATCCCCAAACCAGGCAAAGACCCCCTCAAAAAGGAGAATTACAGACCGATTTCTCTAATGAATATGGATGCCAAAATCCTCAACAAGATCCTTGCTAATAGAATCCAACAGTACATTAAAAGGATTATCCATCATGACCAAGTGGGATTCATACCTGGGATGCAAGCATGGTTCAACACTCGCAAATCAATCAATGTGATACATCATATCAACAAGAAAAGACTCAAGAACCATATGATCCTCTCAATTGATGCAGAAAAA
The DNA here is from genome assembly GCF_002007445.2 of Ailuropoda melanoleuca. NCBI lineage: Eukaryota > Metazoa > Chordata > Mammalia > Carnivora > Ursidae > Ailuropoda > Ailuropoda melanoleuca. The sequence continues at coordinate 121,780,354 of NC_048220.1, read as the reverse complement.
GCATTTGACAAAATACAGCATCCTTTCCTGATTAAAACCCTTCAGAGTGTAGGAATAGAGGGTACATTTCTCAATCTCATAAAAGCCATCTATGAAAAGCCTACTGCAAGCATTATTCTCAATGGGGAAAAGCTGGAAGCCTTTCCCTTAAGATCAGGAACACGACAAGGATGCCCACTCTCGCCACTATTATTCAACATAGTACTAGAAGTCCTTGCAACTGCGAATAGACGACAAAAAGGGATCAAAGGTATCCAAATTGGCAAAGAAGAAGTCAAAATGTCTCTCTTCGTAGATGACATGATACTCTATATGGAAAACCCAAAGGAATCCACTCCCAAACTATTAGAAGTTATAGAACAATTCAGTAAGGTGGCAGGATACAAAATCAATGCCCAGAAATCAGTTGCATTTCTATACACGAATAACGAGACTGAAGAAAGAGAAATTAGGGAATCCATCCCATTTACAATAACACCAAAAACCATGCGTTACCTTGGAATTNTGGAATTAACTTAACCAGAGATCTAAAGGATCTATATTCTAGAAACTATAAATCACTCTTGAAAGACATTGAGGAAGACACAAAAAGATTGAAAAATATTCCATGCTCATGGATTGGAAGAATTAACATAGTTAAAATGTCCATGCTACCCAGAGCAATCTACACTTTCAATGCTATCCCGATCAAAATACCGCTGATATTTTTCAAAGAACTGGAACAAATAGTCCTTAAATTTGTATGGAACCAGAAAAGGCCCCAAATCTCCAAGGAACTGTTGAAAAGGAAAAACAAAGCTGGGGGCATCACAATGCCGGATTTCGAGCTGTACTACAAAGCTGTGATCACAAAGACACCATGGTACTGGCACAAAAACAGACCCATAGACCAATGGAATAGAATAGAGAACCCAGAAATGGACCCCCGACTCTTTGGGCAACTAATCTTTGTTAAAGCAGGAAAAAACATCCAGTGGAAAAAAGACAGTCTCTTCAATAAATGGTGCTGGGAAAATTGGACAGCTACATGCAAAAGAATGAAACTTGACCACTCTCTCACACCATACACAAAAATAAACTCCAAATGGATGAAAGACCTCAATGTGAGACAGGAATCCATCAAAATTCTAGAGGAGAACATAGGCAACAACTTCTATGACATCGGCCAGAGCAACCTTTTTCACGACACATCTCCAAAGGCAAGAGAAATAAAAGATAAAATGAACTTATGGGACTTTATCAGGATAAAGAGCTTCTGCACAGCCAAGGAAACAGTCAAAAAAACTGAGAGGCAGCCCACAGAATGGGAGAATATATTTGCAAAGGACACTACAGATAAGGGACTGGTATCCAAGATCTACAAAGAACTTCTCAAACTCAATACACGAGAAACAAATAAACAAATCATAAAATGGGCAGAAGATATGAACAGACACTTTTCCAATGAAGACATACAAATGGCTAACAGACACATGAAAAAATGTTCAAAATCATTAGCCATCAGGGAAATTCAAATCAAAACCACACTGAGATACCACCTTACGCCAGTTAGAATGGCAAAAATAGACAAGGCAAGAAACAACAATTGTTGGAGAGGATGTGGAGAAAGGGGATCCCTCCTACATTGTTGGTGGGAATGCAAGTTGGTACAGCCACTCTGGAAAACAGTATGGAAGTCCCTTAAAAAGTTAAACATTGAGCTACCCTATGTCCCAGCCATCGCACTACTGGGTGTTTACCCCAAAGATACAGACGTAGTGAAGAGAAGGGCCATATGCACCCCAATGTTCATAGCAGCATTGTCCACAATAGCTAAATCGTGGAAGGAGCCAAGATGCCCCTCAACAGATGACTGGATTAAAAAGCTGTGGTCCATATATACAATGGAATATTACTCAGCTACAAGAAAGAACGAATTCTCAACATTTGCTTCAACATGGACGGCCCTGGAGGAGATAATGCTAAGTGAAATAAATCGAGCAGAGAAAGACAATTATCATATGATTTCTCTCATCTATGCAACATAACAACTAGTAAGATCGGTAGGGGAAGAAAGGGATAAAGAAAGGGGGGTAATCAGAAGGGGTAATTAAACATGAGGGACTATGGACTAGGAGAAAGAAACAAACTGGGGACTTCAGAGGGGAGGGGGGTGGGGGAATGGGAAAGGCTGGTGATGGGTGGTAAGGAGGGCACGTATTGCATGGTGCACTGGGTGTTATGTGCAACTGGTGGAGCATCGAGCTTTGTGTCGGAATCCGGGGATGTACTGTATGGTGACTAACATAATATAATAAAAAATCATTAAAAAAAATGAAAGGCAAAAAAAAATATTATCAGTAGATTATCTGAAATTGCTCAGGGCCAGAGCTTACTCCAGNATCGAGCTTTGTGTCGGAATCCGGGGATGTACTGTATGGTGACTAACATAATATAATAAAAAATCATTAAAAAAAATGAAAGGCAAAAAAAAAAATATTATCAGTAGATTATCTGAAATTGCTCAGGGCCAGAGCTTACTCCAAGAACAAAGTATGCACTACAGCTTGCTGAAGTCTGAGCCAATGTCACAGGTTAGGTTTCAAGAACTATGAGTAAAGGAGACAGACTTCATAGCAGAAGCCATGGACGATTCAATATGTTCTATCAAGTCTTGGCAAATGGTCAGTCAAAAAAACTCCCAGACTATATTTTTCAGCCTCATTTTAAATATTTTAATATATAAGGCCTTAAAAAGTAGTAGAGTATATAAGGCTTCACATAACCTGGAGACCAAAACCAATAAAATGATAAAGTTGTTGAAAAATAATTCTGACTTTTTCTCCACTACTGTGTAAAGAAATATCAGTAAGTTGATATTTGCTGAATAAATACAAATACAAATAAATAAATAAATATCAGTAAGTTGATATTTGCTGATATTTGTTCAATTTCAGCAGAATGGAAAACCTGGGAAGCAATTAATTACCACTGGGGGTTTTCTTTATGTAAAGAATAGAATTAAGCATTAGCCAAGTAATATGATTTCAGGGGCTCAAGAGGACTCAACATGAAAGAAATCCCTTCTATAAGCTTGCTGATTCCTCAAGTCCTATATTCCACAATCTAACTCTTTTACTTAAGGATTTAATCCCAGTTAAATGTAACTACTCCCTGGGTGAGGTCCCTCACCAGTTATTTATTCCTCAGAGTAAAAAAAGAATTGAGACAGGTTTTGCCAAAAGGAATAGTGTGGGATACAAGGATCTTGAGAAGCCTGTCATCCAAGAAACAAAGGATTAAGAGACTCAGACAACAAACTTCACCTATCTCATAGTTTTGCCTGGATTCAGCATCACTACATCTGTTTTAAAGATTCCTAATCTCCAAGATGAAATGTCTTTTTGGGTAGTTTGTCACTTCAGAGACTGAGGTAAGCTTTCATATATATATTTATCTGGACATGGGGATAGGGAATGGTAGGAGAGTGGTGCCCATCAGATGTGTAAATTACACAGTCCTCTCTTTATTCCCTATCTGACCCTCATACCTCTCATCTGTGTCTTTGTAATTTATTCAGCACAATCAATGAGACCACTAGAAATTTAGTCATGGAAAAAACTGACATTAATGACTAAAATCCATTCAGTACCCCAGTACATGAGTGGATTTCCATTACTCAGCCTCTTTTTCCAGTTATTCAAATTACCACACTGGAAGACACTCACATTAAGGTTTGAGTTCATTATGCTCATCTTCCTAGCAGTTTTCCCTGAAGAAATCCAGGTTTGCTTGATCAATATGAGATACTGAATTATATTAAAGGACTTATTGGAAAGACAACAGAGTCAATGTAGGATTACAGAAGCTTCCACCCTAAACGATTAATGAATATAAATAACAGGAGCAAAGAAAACAGAAATAGTACTCTAACAAGAATAGTACTCTAACATGAATTCTAAATTTTATAGAGTATCTTTGAATAATGGAGATTTTGAGAAGAATGCATCATTTCCCTACCGACTACCTCCCCCTCCAAATAACACACACACACACACACACACACACACACACACACACACACACACACATTGAGAGAAAGAGAGAACAAGCAGAGCTGTATTATGGGGAGGAAAGTGAGTGGACAAATTCCTGAAAAGTCTCTTGATGGCCCAGGAGAAAGAACTGAAAGGTAGGTGAATGAGAAGCTGAAATTACTAAAAAAAAAGTCAGAATTTAGTTTTTTTCTGGCTTAGAGCAACATGAGAGAAATACCTCAGGAAGAATTGTCCAGAACCAATTGTCTATAATAAATACAAGTTTGGCAAAATAAAAGATGAGAATAAAAAGAAAATACCACTCCTCAAACCACTGGATATTTTTCCATAGTAGCTAAAAAGCATCACATTGATTTGTTGGAAGAACTTCTGAATTTTGAGTTTTTCCCCAATATAACCACAACTGTGGGCAGGGAAGGAAAATGGCTGGGGAATGGTGAGTTAAGTAGTGGTGTTTTCAGATAGCCAAAGACTTAATGAAGCTAAACTGAAGGACTCACTCTAAAAATGGGGTGATAGTCCAATACCATCATGGATCTGGAGGTGCCCCCCAAAGAGTAAAATCTGGCAAAAGATGTTTAACAAACTTCTAAGTTTGTTAACAAACTTAGAGATTAAAGACAAAATATGGAATTTGAATCACGGCACACCTCTAGCTCTTTTCTCTCACCTCAACCCTACCACTCTCCTCCTCTAGGTAAATTAAAAGCCAAATATAGAATCGTGGCAAAGGTTGAGGGAGATTACAAAAAAGACCAGATAAAGTAGAAAGTTGGCAAGGAGAAACTATCCATACATTTGGGAAAATAGATGGAAAAGTGAAAAAGAGCCATTATACCAAAACAAAACAGAAACACAAAACAAAATTAAAACAAACAAACAAACAAAATGTAAGCACATATATTGCAACCCAGGAAATTAATTCACTCTGGATGAAGACACCAGTAATCCAAAAAATCTTCATGAATTAAATAAAATTAAAGAAAAGATGAAATTTTTGGAAGAAGAAACCCTTGGTGAAATAATGACAACAAAATAAGGTAAAAATGAGACTGGAGAATGAACTGGAGGCAAAATTATATTAAAACCAATTAATTATTTATGAATAGCAATTAATGAATGAGAACAGCAAAAGACCAAAGGTGATGAAGAGCTCTAGAAAATGTTACAGAATGCAGTTAAAATAGACAAAATGATAAAAGGAAGCAAAGAGGAGCTATGGTGATAGACAACAGAGACCAATTATATATAAATAAGTTGGTGTCCTTGAGGTAGAGTGTACAGAAATAATGGAACAGAGAAAAAATTTCAAAGATAAAATGAAAGAACTGAATTTGCCATTTGCAAGTGCAGTATACTGTTCTAGGATAATTTCACAGAAAATGATCACTACTGAGACATATTCTACTGAAAAGACTGGACTTAAAGTATTAAAAAAAAATCCAACTTCCAGTTTTAGTTCCACAAGTAAAGAGCTTAAAAGTCATCACTCCTATCCTTACAACAAGAAAATGGTTGAGCGAACTGCATATCAATGACACTCCTTGGGCCTATTAGAGAAGGAAGTCACAGGGCAAACTACTAACCACACCCTCTGCAGCAACAGGCAAGTACAGAGGACCCCAGCTGAGATCAGTTTACCTGAACAGAGACTGCTAAAGTCACAAACTGGTAGTGATGAGGGAGCAAAAGACTAGCTAAGGACAAAGCACAAGCTGGGTGGGATACATGACATTCCTCTAGGAAACTTCCAACTATCTTAAGGTTAATACCTTGCTAAAAGAAAAAACAACCTTAACTTGACAATGGCAAGGCCTCCTATCCTGTGAGTCTTAAACATATGAAAATCCTTTTGAAACTTCCCTTTTCTTTAGCTCCCCTAACTGCCAAGTATATAATCAGCCACCCCTCATAACCTCGGGGCAGCATCTCTTGTTGCCCACAGGTCCTATCCCTGTGGATAGGACCACCATTTTGCACCAAAGACGTCTCAAGGATTCTTTCTTGGTTGTCAGTTCTGGACCTTACCCTACCAAACCTCACCTATATATCAAACCATAATCAGTAGGAACACTTAAGCGGTAATTCTGATGAACTGCTGACTCCTTAGTGTGGACTAGCATGAATGAAAAATTCCTGGGGGGTCACAGTCTAAGGGGGAACCTGCCTTTCATGGCTTTTACTTCAGGAATCCCACCAATTCTCAGGTGAAAAACAAGAAAAATCCCCTAGTATTTCTGGCAGTGGGAGGTGAAAAGTAACCATTTTGAAACATACTCAGAGCATTCTCCATAAAAAGGCTTATTCTTCAAAACAAAAGATTACCATAGCCTTATTTCACTTGGGGGAGGGGCAGGGGGAAGGGCAATTACTCAACTCCAGCCCCCCCAGACTTCCAGACTCACCTAAGAGGAAAAAACCAAGAAACACTTGTAAAGGTCACAACCCAGGGATATAAACTTATGAAAAGCCAGATTTAATCACAGACTAAATCACAATTTACCCCCAGATTATTGCCACATTGACAGGGCTCCAGTATGATAACAGTGGATTATAGATGAAAGAGCTGCAAGTAGCAAACTTTATTCATAAAAGGGATTCTTAGGGTAACCCAAAGATAACAGGAGAGACAAAAGCAACGACAGCAGAGGAAATCGAAGGTTCTGGCATCTACACCTAGAACAAACAGGCACAATCCAATTCCCAACCAGATTAATATAAAACCTGACACTAAAGGCATATTTACCTCAGTTTCTATCACCTGATACATCATGTCCAGCTTTCAACAACAACAAAAATCACAAGTTATGATAAAAGGCAAGAAAAAAAAAACAGTCTGAAGAGACAAAGCAAGCAAGGGGTAAATTCTCCAAGAAGACATAATCTTTAACCAGTGTGTACAGAACAATAGAGCATAAAAACACACAAGGCAAAAACCAACAGACCTCTAGGAGAAATAGACAAATCCACTATTATAGTTGGAAACTTCCAACACCCCTCTTTTAGAAATGGATACATCAAGCAGGAAGAAAATCAGTAAGGAAAGAGCCGACTGTTAGAGTACCATCAATCAACTGGGTTTAACTGACATTTATAGAATCCTCCAACCTACAACAGAAGAATACATATTCTTCTTAAGCTCACATGGAACATTCACCAAGATAGACCACATTCTGGGACATAAAAGAAATCTTAAAAAACAGAACTCCTACAAAGTGTTTTCAGACTGCAGTGGAATTAAACTAGAAATCAATAACAAGATAAGATAGCTATAAAGAAAGATAGCTGTAAATCCCCCAAGTATTTGAGGATTAAGCAACAAACTTCTAAGTAACACCTGGATCAATGAAGAAGTCTCAAGAAAACCTAAAACTGGAGTAGCTGCATTACCTCTCTTACACACACACACACACACACACACCCCTAAACACACACACAGTCCTAGCGGTTCTGCTTCTCTGATTAAACGCTGCATGTTACAGAATTTAGTAAGAAAAGCGGTTCTTAAAGAACGTAATCTTAAATATGAGTTCCTAAATTGATTCTGGGGTTTTTGGTTCTCTGATCTGGTTAGATTTAAAGGCATGAATGAATATTTCTAGCAGTAAAGGCAATACTGGTAGTTGATGGCATGCAGTGGCAAAACAGTTACTCAAATTATTACCTGGAGACGTCTGTAATAATGTGCCTATAGAAGGCAAGGCTTTGGGTTACAAAATATTTTCTGCCACAGAAAAGGTTAGTGAAAATAAGTATAATGGAGTTGGTTGATTGCTTCTAAGTGTGCTGGAGAATTCAAGGAAAGACAATCATGAAAGCAAGGCTTTAAATTCCCAGCTCAAAATACTGCTTCTATGACAACTCTGAAAGAAACTCCTATATCCTGTAGTTGCAAGGCTGATATTTCTGAAAACCAAACCCAAAGTCCAATCCTATGTGTACCTGAATTACAAAACAAATTGAATTCTCAAACTCATAGAGTCTCTTTTGTTAAAGTTAAGATGCTGATTGGGAAGAAGTGGGATTCTGAAAATCATTATGGGATGGTTGGGCAGATTCTAATAAAGCTGGGGTCTCTGAATACCTAAATTCCTTCAAACTATCTTTGCCAGTAGAAGCAGCCCTATCACTCTGGCCACACTGACTCAAATGACACTATTCCTGGAGACCAAAACATCATTGTGTTCCTATCAGATGATCCATGGAGTTTTGGCTCAGGTCTACTGTACAGTGAACGAGCCCAGTGGGTCCCTGGATTCACATGTGATGATTTGCTAAGTTTTGGGATGCATAATGGGAAGAACATTATTCAACCATTGGCAGAGGAGCCATAGTGGTTCCTTGACCCATGGAATAGAGCTTTTAAGGTAGAAAAAGTCAAATGTAAACCATTAGAACTGCTTCCATCTATGAAAACAGTAAACTCTTGGGGCATCTGGGCAGCTCAGTCGCTTAAGCATCTGACTTTGGCTCAGTCATGATCTCAGGTCCCTGGGATAGATCCCTACACTGGGTTCCATGCTAAGCAGGGAGAGTTTGCTTCTCCCTCTCCCTCTGCCCCTCCCCCCACTCATGCTCTCTCTCTCTCTCTCCCTCCCTCCCTCAAATGAATTTAAAAAATAGTTTGAAAATAGTAAATCCAAAGCAATACTACGTTCCTGGAGGATTATAGAGATTAGTGCCCACCACATCTCTCTTCAAATTGATTAGCTGGCCTGTGCAGAACACAGATAGATCTTGAGAATGACAGACAACTTATAATTATCATAATTTTAATCAGGTAATAACTCCAATTACAGCAAAGAAAACTGCGTCATTAGCTAACCCAGAATCACCCAAATTCAGATATCATATGGTTGGCAACTGGTTCTAATTCTCACTCTCATATGGGGGTAGTTCTCATCTTATGGTGTGGGGTGGGGCATAGAGTGGAGGGTCAGGCAGGTATATGGCAGGAAACCCTGTGTCTAAAGACACACAGAAACACAATGTGAGTCCCTATGTCCTCATAATTCTTGTGGGCCAACATTCCCAGATCTGGCTAACAAAAGAGATACAAAATAACTAAGAAATTTGGAATCGCTGCTGGCTATGCTGTAAATTCTAACCAGTCATCAGATTCAGAATTTTCTTCACTGATATTTAAGTGAGAATGGCAACTGCCATCTCATATGGATTTGGATTTCGTATGAGGACATTAGAACTCCCAACTGGCCACCTATATAGACCTGCCTCATTAACCTCACAATAGTATCTCACACATTGTATACAGCTGAAATTCTTGAACCCATTTGTTGTGCTGTGGCAAAGTTTAGCTAATAAATATAATTCCAAAAAAGTTGTTATTTATAAAATTGATCCAAAAATCAATGGTTCTTCTATGCTTAAACAATTACAAAAAATATAATGCAAATATGCCTTTCAAAATTGCAACTACAGAGAGAAAATACCCAGTAATAAATTTCTTCTATAAGAAGAAAATTAAAATGCTTCATAGGGTGCCTGGGTGGCTCAGTCAATTAAGTGTCCCACTCTTCATTTTGGCTCAGGTCATGATCTCAAGGTCATGAGATTGAGCCCCATGTCTGGCTCTGCACTTAGCAGGAAGTCTGCTTGATATTCTCTCCCTCTCCTTGTGCCCCTCTCCCCACTCTCATGCATGCTTTCTCTCTCTCTCTAAAATAAATAAATCTTAAAAAAAAGAAAATTAAAATGTTTCAGTTTTCTTCTTCAATTAGTAAAAAATGTCTTGTTTAAGAAAGGTCTAGATGTTGTGAAGATGTCAATTCACATAAATTAATCTATAAATTTAATAGCTACTGAGTAAAATACTAATAAATGCCTTGGGATTTTATTGTATTTTGTACATGGGGTGGGGGGATTTGACAAAATGATTCAAAACCCAGATATCAGTTGGAGTTTCCTCAACTAGTGAGATATTTTTAGGATTGCCTCCACCTGTTAATTTCATAATCTAACAAAGTCCTAAACCCTTCCTAAGATTTCTATAAGTCTATGGGATCTATATATCCCATGACCTTTTTGTTTTGGGGCCCTATATCTTTGAGTAGTTTTTTTTTTTTCCTGTAGCACACTGATCTCACTTTGATACTCAGCTCCTATTTAGTTTCTACAACTGAACTAGTCTCTTCAAGAAGTAGTATATTCAGAAGACTTAAACTAAAATCAGAAGAACAGCATGCAGAAGAAGGACTTACATCCCACCAATGTAAATGCTTTATATTCAATCCCTCTCAGACTGAATTTTCCCTTCCAAAGTCCACGAACTTCTGTGTCATACAGTGGTAGCATTCTTTTCCGATGTCTTGGTATCTGCAGTGACTTGGGTACCTCTTAGGAAATATATTAAGGTATTTCCTTCAAAGCACTGAATATCTCTTAAATAAAAATTCTGTATATAAAAATCTTACATTATTATGGATTGTTCAATACAAATCAAAAAAATCTGGGGGAAAAAAGGATAATGGGCCTACTCTTACCTGATACAAAGATGTTAAGTGTATGTTAATTAGAAAAGAATAGCACTGGCACAGAGAAAACTCATAGTGAGGGGAATAAAATATAAAAATCTAGATATGAAGAATCTATTGGGATTGATGGTACCATAACGGGGAGTTTGGCAGACACCACCAGTTTGCCCCTAATAGTCTCTTGTTGACTTTTCCCATAGTTCTATCATAGTGGGCACATGCATGCTCAAAATGAAGAATACTTTTTCCAGCATCTTTTGCTGAATGTGTATCTAAGAGAATAAAATTTGGTCAACGAAATTTAAGCTGAAGTGTTATGTAGCAGCTTTTGGGAAACTGCCTTAAAAATAATTAATCTCTATACGTTTTCTTGTTTTCTTCTTCATCCTATCCTTCATCCTGCTGCTTAGCATATAAATGAAACCACTGTGAACCAAAAAGCACCACATTTTGATTCCCATTTGATCTGGACCCAAAAGCCCCACATTTTAGAGGTAGTAGGTCAGTGAGATAGCGTGTGCCTCTGAGGATTTAATTGAGCAGAGCCACTATATAAACTCCAGAATACAGGCCTCTACTGTAATGGAGAAATACACTTTTTCTTGGCATGTCAATTTTATTTTTAGTATCTAACTCAATAGGTAAATCTAATCCTGATTCAGATGATGAATCTGATCAGTGGGTAGAAAGATGGATTATCCAGTAAGCAGTATGAGAGAAACCAACTATGTATATAGGAAAAACTCTTGCTACTTCGCTTTTCAAAGTCTTTCTAAGTAGAATGGGAAACAAAAAATGCATAAAGGAATATAATCAATTTGAATACACATGTTTAAAAAATTGTAGGTTTCTGTATGGAAATATACATACACATTCTACAAGTAAAATAAAGAATGGATAAAAATACTTTCAATATAAATGACAATGGACTAATTGTACAAAGACAATGGACTAATGTACAAGGAAAGATGAGCAATTTAATTAGATAATAAAGGATATGAACAGAGAATCTGTAATAAAAAATCTGTAACCATTTAAAAAAGTGTTTATTTTCATTCATAATGAAATAAATAAAAAAATTAAAGATACCTAACAGAGAAAAAGATTAAAAATATAAGTATAAAAATATATTTAAAAATGTATAAATATAAAATAAATAGTAATGTGAGGGGTCTATCATAATTGTAGTATATGTTACAAAATGAGGGGGAAAGGGATCTAAAAAAATGTTAAAAAAAATAATGGCCCCAAATTTGCCACATTTGATGAAAGCTATAAACTTGTAGATCTAAAAGTTCCAGGCAGGATAAACAAAAAGAAAACCATATCAAAGCAAATCACAAATTGCTGTAAACAGGCACTGAAATGAAAAATTTTAAAGCAACTGAAGAAAAAAAAGACAAAAAAAGGAACAAAGAGAACATAGAAAGGAGCAAAGATAAGGATTCACAGAATGCTTGCTTCAACTATGTAAGCCAAAGTAAAATAAGAAGATTCTTTTAAGTGTTCAAAGAAAAAAAAAATCCATCCACATGGAATTCTATGCAAAACTATCCCTCTAAAATGAAAAATAATAACTCTTTCAAACCTAAAGGAAAAAGCAGTACCAGTAAATTCATTATCAGAGAACTTACACTATTTGAAATGTTAAAAGATATTCTTCAAGTAGAAGGAAAATGACACCAAATAGAACTATATCTATGCGAAGGAATGAACAGTGCCACAAATAGTAAAAATGTGGGTAAGAAATTGATATTTAGCATTTAAAATTATCTTTAAAAGATAATTGTTTCAAGCAAAAATAATGACTTATTGAAATTTGGTAACACATAGAAGCAGAATAGATGACAACAAGAGCAAAGGGATGGGGGGAATATATATGTAGTGTTGTGAGGTTCTTATATACATATTTGGTATAATGTTATTTGATGGTAGAATGTGATAGGTAAATTAAAAGACCATATTGTAAAACCTATAGAAGCCACTAGAAATGAATAAGCCAGTAGTAGAGATAAAACTGAATTCTAGAAAATACTTAAATTTTTAAAAAGGCAGGAAAAGGGCAAAAATTGGGAAAAAACAGAAAATAAAAGAAAGATGGTAGTTCTAAACTCAACAACCTTAATATGATATGGCCTAAATACTCCAAGTAAAGGACAGTGGTTGTCCTCATGGATAAAACAGCTGATAAAACAGCAAGATTCTACCATATCTGTCTATAAGTAAACCGCTTCTAACATAAGGTCACAGATAGATTTAAAGTAAAATGATGGATATATAGATGCCATGATAACTAGTAGAAAGAAAGCTGCAGTGGCCATTTTATCATTAGACAAAATAGATTTCAAATAAGGTATATTATCAGAGATAAAAAGATATGTTTCAAAATGATAAGTAGGTTAATTAAAAATGGGCCAGGAAAGGTAGTAATTCTAATGTGTACATCCCCTATAACAGAGCTTCAAAATTCATGAGGTAAAAAAAAATGATAAACCTGAAAGGAGAAATAAGACAAGTCTACACTTATAGCTGCAGGTTTCAACTCTCTTTTCTCAGCAATTATTCAAACATACATACATGAAATGTGTAAGATTATAAAGATGTGAACAACACTATCAACCATCTTGACCTATTTCATACTTATAGACATTCTATAGAATATCAATAATTTTATGTTCTTGTGGTCCATCATCTGGGCCATAAAACAAGTCTCAACAAATTTTAAAAGACTGAAATCAAGCCAAGCAAAGTCTCTGACAATAAGAAAATTAAATTATAAATCAATAATGAAAAGATACTTGGAAAAAGCTTTTTGGAGGAATCAGCATAGTCAATAAGGCACTTAGAGAAAACATTTCCATTAAAGTGTGAGGCAGATAAAAGAACAATAAAGTCAATTCAAGAGGATCTAAAAATGTTTTGAGCAATTCATACTGTTCCTAATCAGGAAGCATGTAATATTTCCCTACACACTTTTATTTATATTTCCCATTGAGTAAATGAACCCGCTTGGCCAATTTAAGGAAAAGATGTGTCTGTCATATAAATGGGTGTTATATGTAACTAATGAATCACTACATCAAAAACTAATGATATGCTGTCTAATTGAACTTAATAAAAAAAAATGTATTATTTTGAAAGACTTGGGAATTTGTAGAATTCCATTCATTTTGGCAGAAAAACAACTATTTAGGGGAATGGAAGGGGGTAAGGGGATGAGGATGATCTTTTCCTCATGTGTACCTCAGTAAAAGATAAATATTATAGGGGTGCCTAGGTGGGTCAGTCAGTTAAGCATCTGACTTTTGATTTCACCTCAGGTCATGATCTCAGGGTTGTGAGATGGATCCCTATGCTGGGCTCTGTCTGAGCTGGGTGTGGAGCTTGCTTGGGATTCTCTCTCTCCCTCTCCCTCTGCGCCTCCCCACCTCTAAAAAAAAAAGATAAATATTATATCATTAAAGGAGAAATACCAAGAATTCCATCTTGGAGTGGGTAACCACTGAAAGTTCAGATGCTAGAATCTCTTGTGGGCTTCATTACAGAAACAACTACACCAGAAACTCAGTTTGAAAATGTGAAGTTGCAATTATACAACTAAAATGGGTCAAGTCAGTCTCTGGAGGACTTATTTTCCCAGTCTGGTTTAATACTACGGTGAGCAGTCCATTACATCAGAGCTCAACAATGAGTCCTTAGGCAAAATTTAGAAGGTAGCTCACTTCATCTTTGGAACCTTCTCATCTCTACCTTTTAGTGTCTCTCTCTTCCTTGCAAGAAATTTAGTTCATGTTTATCAGTTCAGCATCTTGCTCTCAGAAAATCTAAAACATTTATAGAGAATATTCCTATGGTAGTGGGAACCAAGTGAGGATAGATTTATATACCGTCAAGTTAAAGAGGCTATGAGATCAACAGAAACCAAACCTTTCCTGTACAACTTTTTATGTTTCATATCTAATTGATTTTAAGTTTACCTCTTTCTTCTGTGACTTAAGAAATTGTACACTCTGAAAATACTGATATGGACAAGTACAATCCTTAATTATTACTGAATAGAAAACCAGAAACTTAGAGTACATTAGTCTTAGCAGTCTGGATAGTGATGAACCCCGGCGTTCCTAATTATATAAGGTCAAAGAGTTCCATTGGTTAAGAATACAGAGCCTCCAGACACCAAACTCAGCAGGGAATATATACCTCAAACTCCTTGAAGGTTTGTTCAATTTTTAAAAAGACTTTTATTTTCTTAGAGCGGTTTTAGGTTTACAACAATTGAGAGGGAGGTACTGAGACTTCTCATATACTTGGTGCCCTCACAAATGCACAGTTTTCCCCATTATCACTCATCAGAATGGAACTTTTTTTTTCCCCCAAGAATGAATCTACAGTGACATATCATAATCAGCTAAAGTCCATAGTTTACCGTAGGATTCTGTCTTGATGCTGCACACCCTATGGATTTGGACAAATGTATAAAGAAATACATGCATCATTATAATATCATAACAGAGTATTTTCACTGCTCCAAAAATCCTCTGTGCTCTGGCAACCAGTAATCTTTTTACTATCTCCATAGTTTAGCCTTTTCTAAAGTGTAATATAGTTGGAATCATACAGTATATAGCCTTTTCAGATTGGTTTCTTTCACTTAGTAATGTGCATTTACGTTTTCTTTGTGCCTTTTCCATGGCTTGATAGCTTATTTATTTTTAGTGCTGAATAATATTTCATTGTATGTACTACAGTTTATTCATTCCCACACTGAAAAACATCTTGGTTGTTTCCAAGCTTCGGCCATTATGAACAAAGCTGCTATAAACATCTGTGTGTAGGTTTTTGTATGGACATAAGCTTTCAACTCCTTTAGGTTAATACTAAGAAGTGCATTTGCTGCATCATATAGTAAGAATTTATCATTTTGTAAAAAAACAAAACAAAACAAAAAAACAACCACCAAACTGTCTTTGAAAATGGCTATACTATTTTGCACTCCCACCAGCAAAGTATGAGCGTTCCTGTTGCTCCCCATCCTAACCAGTATTTAGTTTTGTCAGTGTTTCAGATTTTGGCCATTCCAATAGGCATATAGTAGTATCTCATCATCGTTTTAATGTGTATTTCCCTGATGACATATTATGTAGAGCTGTTTTATTTTTTCAAACATATCTGATCAAATATTAATGATCAACCATTATAATAACAATAAAAAAGGACTCCCATTTGGCACATGGATTTAATGTGTGTACATGGTCAAAGAGTAAAGAATATCTGTGTATTTGTCATTCTGATAATCATAAGTTTGAGGAATTATACCTTCTAGTGAATACAGGCATGACTGTAAGTCTTAGTTTATACCTTTAGTTCCAGCATCCCTTCTGGTTTAGCATTTCAGATTTCTAATCTCTTAATGAAGCATTATCATTAATACTTGCATTTAAGTAAGCTTCTTATACAGAGAAATGTCAATTTATGAGCTTAACAATTTCAAATTTAATACCCAAAAATGTAGTTTTGAAGGCTTGATCAAACCAATTTTATGAAAGAGTTTTTTTTTTAAATAAGGCCACATTAAAACATACTCTTCAAAAAAAGTCAGAGACACAGTATAGAGATGGATATGGTTAAGAAACAGATTAAAGTATATTAACTGAATTGAGGATAATTATTCTGTTCATGTAATTTTTGATGTTCAGGCAATCAATAGAAAGTTTTTAAAATTTTTGCTTTAATACCCATGGATATGCTATTTTCACTTCTTGGAGCTAGAACTTGATTTTGGAAATAGTTTGGGAATAGAACCATTTTGTAGTTCTACCAATTGTGTAAAATTTATTTTTCAGTCAACAAACATTTCAAAAATTATAGAATTTTAATAATATTAGCAACTCCTTTTACTTTCAAGTGTATCTTGGCTTGGGAGATAAATTATAAAGTCACTCTAGTAATGATCAATATAATTTAAACTATACAGGAATGAGGTGGTGAAGTACTTGTTTTTATGCTTTCAAAAAAGAAAGCTAGAAGTTCAGAAACCAGCAGTAAGTTAAAAAATATTATGATAAAAAATAAGAGAAAAATGCTTATAGCTCTCATCTAAATGTAACCATTCTTCTGAAAGAAATGAGATTCTTCTGATAGTAAAAATGTCTGCATTTTTCTAAAAAAACATATCTAGTAGATCCAACAGTATCTTACTGTATAAGGTGTCCCCAGTGCTTCATGTAGGAATTTTAAACTTATACATGTCTGCATTTTGAGGTGAGAGTATTCCTTTACTAAGTGTAACACAAGAGGTATTAAAATTCAATAGCTCTTGCTGTGCAACATGTTCAGATCATGCTGTCTCCTGGAGAACAAGGGAGATGGATGGTATGTTCTGAGGTCCCTCAAAAATCTGACTGGAGTCCTAGGTTTTAGGTTCTAAATAGAGCTAGAACTTTCTCCTGCATTCAGTTTCTATTTGCGTGTTATTTCCACTTCTGAAGCTTCAAGTAAGGAGCTTATAAGTCTATAAGTTATTTTAAGAATTTTTTCTCTAACAATATAGTTCTATCCAATTTTGTCCTGTAGTTTCATGTTTATTTCAACCTGGTAAAACTCAGGTAGGTTAAAAGTAGTTGGTCCATTTAAAAGAAATGAGAGCTTCCTACAGCTTTGGAAAAACGCAACACCGTCAATTCTAATGATATTCTAAACTTGATATGTCGGCTATTTTCCATTTGCTAGCAAGCTCCTTCCCCTCATTTCTCAGCTTTTCTGCCTTGTTTTGGGGTTGGAGGCTGACCTCTATGGAGTAGTTAACCAAGGTCCTTTATTTCCTGGCTTTCTTTTAGGTTTTGCCAATGAGCAGCACCAGTGGGAGATTGGAGGAAGGTTGGGATACTCATTCCCCTTGTTCTGTCCCTGTTGTACTACAGTTCTGGTAGTTGCTCAGCCCCTAAGGCCACAATTCCTCTCAGATAGCCTTTTCCTACAGTTTTAGTTCTCATCAGCCTTTGTTAGTAGAACTGTCCTCTGTTGTTGCCTCTTGAGGCCTTGTAGTGACAATGATTTCTTGTTAATAGTCCCCATGTACTTCAATCACACGTTTCTGGTTGCCCTGGCCCTGCTTACACCTCTGTAAATAATCTCTTCCAAAATTTGTTCAATTCAACCCCTTTGACTATGTCATTTGTTTCCTGTAGAACTCTGACTGGTAGGCCTGGTATCACCAAAATGAATGTCTCTGAATTTAACTTCTAATTCCACACTGCTTCTACATTGCTCTTAGAAGTATGAAGTACTGGTAGTTCAGGGGTTTGTTCTGGAATCACCAGCAAGTGGAAATTAAATTTCATTAAAAATGGGCAAAGTAACATGATTTAACCTGCCTTCTAGATATTTCTGAAAGCACAAGAAATAGGGGGTATTCTCAATCTATACTACAACACTGCCACTTAATAATGAAGATTCTAGGAAATTTAGTTTAGGAAAACTTCTCACTCATTGAACCACAAGTGCTGCTTTAAGCAGAAATTGTGAGTTGCCATAGGTTTTCACTAAATTAAAAATTTGAAGGCAACAATCCTGAGAGACATCCAGACTGAACCACCTTCATAAAGTTGATTAAAATGTTTACCATTATGCCAGGCTACTCTGTGGCAGTTCCAGTGATGACAAGGCATTTTGCTCTCATCCCTTCATTGGGAAAAAAACAAATGTAACCCAGATGTCACTTGGGACTGCCCTGACCCTTATAAAGTTTGCCAAATCCCCAGTTTCAGAACCCGGAATGTCCAGTGGCCTCCCAGTGACCTCTGCAAGTATCTGACAAACATCTAGTGGATCTTTTGTTTTCATTCCTGCATCAATTAGATTCAGCATCTTGCACAAACTGAACACAAAATTTTTCTCCATTCCTGCTTCTGCAGGAAACCCAAACACATGAACCACATTATGATTTGTAGATTTAACAAAAAATTCTGAGATCACCGTGAAGAAATCACACTGAAAAATATACTGCCAACTTCTCTTTGCTACCCCCCTCCCTTCTTGTCTTTCCTCACTCTCCCCTCCATTTTCTCTCCTGCTCTTTCACTTCCCCTTTTCCTTCTGCTCTCTCTCCCTTCTTCATGCTGTTTCTTCCATAAGTATTCACTACATATGACTGCATCTCTGCCTTTAGTGATGGTACCTATAATCCACATTTTCATATCCACTACCTTTCAAAGGAAATTCTGTTGAATATATTTTTTCTCTGCTTTAATGCACAAATAATGTATGTGAATACACTTACTGGGAAAAATGCCCAATTAATTGCTCAGAGAAATCTAAAGCTCTATTACAAAGAGAATATGTCTTTAAGAAATTAACCAGAGAAGAAAGCTTAATAAAAGTACATGTTGAACCTCTCAATAATCAAGAGTCTCAGATCTTTAAAATATAAAGTATTTCCAAGTATTTTGTGATGATCAGAGTCTGTGAATTAATAAATCTTGGCAAAACCCTTTAGAATAAACAACTATGTACTACATGTTGGGGGCAGATTAGGGATGCAAAGATGGTACCATCAGAATTTGCCTTTCTGAGTCAGAATCATTTTGCAGATATGCTAGTCATCCCTGTCATAGGTTGAGTTCCCAGGGAAAGGACCACAAGAAGAAAATTTATGTACAAAAATGTATTAAGGGAAAAAAGGGGAAAAAAAAGAAACCAAACAAGGGTGTGTTTTTAAGCAAAGTTCTATGGAGGGTAGCTTTTTTTTAATCTGAAGGATCAGAATGTGAGTTATGTTCCACCCTGTGAAAAAGGGTTTCCTCATGTCAACTTTCAGGCACTTCTGGCCTGGGAACAAAGTGACTCGACCTGAGGGTAGTCCTCCAGGGGAGAGTCACAGGGCAGGCTCTTGCAAGCAAAAGTACCCCAGAGCCAGGGGGAGGAGCACTGTGGTAATTTAAAAATTTTAATCTTTACAAAGTCTCCAACACTCTTCCCACAAAAGGGAGCCAAATTCTTCTTCTTTTAAATAGGGCTTGCCCTAATGACTCACTTCTAATGAACAAAATGCAGCAGACCCAACACTGTGTGAATTCCAAGCCTAGCTTCAAAAAGGTGTTATACCCGACTGATTCTGACTCCTCTTGGACTAGTCTTGCCATTAGAATTGAAGTACCATGTAACGAGGAAGCCCAGGCCACATGGAGATGTCTGGCTGACAGCTCCAACTAAGATCTAAGCCTGCAGCCAGCATCAACCACAGACATGTGAATAAGGTGGATTTCCAAGGATTCCATCTCTCATTCCTTCTGGTTGTTACCCCAGACATTGTCAGCAGAGGCCTTTCTGTCCCTGCCATGCCTGGTTCAAACTCCTGAACTTCAGAATCCATGAGCATAATAAGTGGTCTTCTGCCACTGAATTGTGGGGTAATTTGTTACACAGCCATAGGATCTGGAACAGTCAGAGAGAATGTAAACATTTCTGTGAGAGGTTTCTGAAGGAGTATGGGTGGAATACCGAAATCTGTGACAGTGCTAATGATATTCTTTGACCAAGGGATTGTGAATGCCATTTCTGCCTCAGATATCTGGATAGACTCATGGGATAGTGTGATTTAGGGGAAAGAACACTGGCTATGGAGTCATAAGACCTGGGTTCAAATTCCAGTTTGGCCACAAGTTTCTGAATCTCTTATAAAAGTTTTGTTTTGTTTTGTTTGTTGTTTTGAGTAATATACACATAATTATCCCTATCTGACAAGGTTGTTTTTGAGGACCAAATAAGACAAGATATGCAAGAGTATCTGAGACACAGATACCGTGTGTAGAATCTCAGTGAGTCTACTTTCTCCATCAAACTGTGTGCCCACTGCA
This sequence comes from Ailuropoda melanoleuca, assembly GCF_002007445.2. Taxonomy (NCBI): domain Eukaryota; kingdom Metazoa; phylum Chordata; class Mammalia; order Carnivora; family Ursidae; genus Ailuropoda; species Ailuropoda melanoleuca. The sequence goes on along the minus strand of NC_048220.1, from coordinate 121,759,972 downwards.
TAAAGACCAATGCTATTTTACCAATTCTTGCACAGATGAACAGTTCTATTTGTTAATAGAGGAGAGGTTCAGACTTTTTCTTTGACTTAGGACTTTTTCTAAGTTAGAAACCCTTTTTCTACTCTGTTAATGATCTCAAAGGACACTCTCATCAACTTATTTCTCCAATACTAAATAGATGGTCTGTGCAGGTAATATCTTAAAGAGCATTTACAGTCCTCCTCTTAGGGTGCCATTATTATTAAATAATGTGGCATTTTCCATTATAGAAACCATCTTGACTGTTGGAAACATTGTCAAAACCATATTTGGTAAACCAGGAATGAAACGCATCCTTATTAAGTTATTCAACAATTTTAAAGTTTGCATTTGGAACCATTCACAGAGTTCTTTTTAAGCTATTAATTTCACATGAGGCAAGAAGACATGTCTAGACAAATGTTCCTCAAAGGAAGTATTTTAAAATAAAGCCTTTTCTGACATGGCTATATACTTTTTTGCCCGAACATTTTACTTTGAACTCACTGCGATATTTGCTTTCTTGAAAGCAAGCTAATGTTCTGTGAATTAACCAGACTTCAGAGAGTTCTGAATTTTACGACAAATTTTCAGGAGTGTAAAAAAACTTAGTTTTGTTAACAAAAAGCCTTTTGACAGAATATTTTTATGAAGACTTTTTTTGTTTAATGGGATTTATGGGCCTATGGACATAAAAAATAATGGGGAGACCATATGCTGGTCTTAGAAGTGTCCAATATGAATATAGTGAAAATTCAAAATAAGAACCTTTGTGATTTGTAGTGGCATATCATTTGGTTATTGGTAAAATGACCTGCCAAGACCATGAAATTTTAAAATCTTACTTGGCTTCCATACATTACTGATTTTCTCAATAAACTGTGGCCATATTAATATGACTCAAATTGTTGATGGTACAATGTAGTTAATTCAGCTGAACTCAAGGCTGTAATAAAACTGATGTGTGACTAACTTATCTCACCTGTAAGGGGCTTTCAGGCAAAAGCACTGGCATCAGTTTCAGGGCTATCTCCTGCCTAATTATTTCTGTCTTCTCCAGCACTATCTCTAGAGAAGGGCCATCATAAATCACTTCCACACAAATCTTCATACCATAGTCTGAAAGGTGACCCATAAAGATGCCCCACTGCCATCATCCCTACGGCATCAACTATGAAGAGTTGTGACTTTCTTATAACTCTGCTAACTCATTCATTCATGCACCAAATATTTACTGAGGCCTATTGTGTGCCAGGCACAGTTCTAAGCACTGAGAATATAGCAATGAACAAAACAGATAAAGATCCCAGCCTTTATGTGGTACATATTACAGGATGGGGAGACAGATGATAAGCAAACAAAAAATGTATATGTCTTATAGTATTAATTAGCATAGAGAAACATAAGACAGGAAAGTGAGCATGGAGAGTAGGAATTACTATTTTACGTGGGGTGATATAGGACAGCCTCACCTGTAAGGTAACATTTCAGCAGAGAGCTGAAGGAGATAAGGAAACAAGCCTTTCAGATACTTGAGGGAAGAAAAGTCTAAGTAAAGAGAGCATCAAATGCAAGACCTCTGAGGTGAGAGCTGGGTTGACAAATACAAGATATGCCAAAAAGTCCAGTGTGGTTGGAGCAGAGGGACAAGGGGGAGATCACAGAGGTGTGGACTAGACCTCACAGTTAAATTCATATGGTAAGCACAAGAATAAAAGGAGTTGCTGAAGACAAAGTAAGTAAGATATCAAGAATAGAATTTATAGAAATGCCTCCATTTAGAGGGTGGAGAAAGACAAGGAGGTAGTAAAGTATATTGAAGAAGATGGCAATGAGACCCCAGGAGAAAGCAGTGTCACAGCCTCTTAGTAAAAGAGGCCATTCAGCAGTATCAACTTAGTGTCAACTGTCTCATATTCTGCATGAAAACAAGGATTAAGTAAAAGTAAAAAAAGTAAAGACTACGTAAAAACCTTTCGATTTGGTAATCAGGGGTTACAAGAGATTTTTAAGAGTTTCTCTTGAGTAGTGAAAGTGAATGTCAAGGTGGGAAGTAAGAAGAGTGAGTGATGAAGAAAAGCAGGTAGCATATGTGGACTGACTGACTTCTCTGCCTCTTTCCCATCCCTCCCCCCCCCCTCCTTTTTTTTTTTTTTGGATCAATTTAGTCATAAATGGAAAAAGTGAGATAGGACTTCTGTACTTTAAAAGCACAGAAAGTATTTGCAAAAATAGCTATTGGCTTTCCATTTTTGTGAATATGTGGCCAATGAAATTACTGCAGCATTCAAAATTAGTCTGATGCTCACACTCTGTTTCAGCTAGCGAACATAAAGTAACATACAGTAACTTATGCCAAGGCTTATTAGGATGAGACACAATCTCTCCTTTAGTTGGCTCTTAAGATTACAATTAGTTTTTTTTAAAGATTTTATTTATTTATTTCACAGAAAGAGAGCACAAGCAGGGGGAACAGGAGAGGGAGAAGCAGGGTCCCTGCTGAGTAGGAAGCCTGGTGTGGAACTCGATCCCAGGTCCTTGGGATCATGACCTGAGCTGAAGACAGATGCTTAACCGACTGAGCCACCCAGGCACCCCTAAAATTAGTTTTTGTTAGGGTTTTTTATCCACCCCCACCCCTCATTCCATTGCTAATTTGACAGGAAGATTTAGTTATTCCAGTTCACTCTGGCACACTTATTAAGACGATGGGGCAAGTAAGTAGTATTTCTAAGCAGTTACTATTAAAGTAGATCAATGATAATGGACTTTGGTGAAAGTATTAGCCAAATCTTCTTGGTTATAAAGACACTTTCTAGGTCTTTTTAAAAATTTTATAATTGCTTAAAAAATCTGGCAGATGTATGTTAAGCTAACTGGCAGGCACTTTACTTTTGTGCTTTGTACAACTCCTGGGGCAATACTGACATTCAATAAATATTATATATTAATATTAATACTTTCCATGTTGCCTTCATTATGTTTTTATACCTTAATTAAATGATTATACTGGAAGCAAACCAGGTGATCAGATGATTATAAAATGTCTCACCCCCAAAAGTCAAAGATCAACGCGTTAAAATCCAATGCCGCTCTTCATAACCGACCAAAGAAAGCACATTTATGGCATTACATATAAGGTGTGATTTGCTTTTCTCTCCTAAAACTAGGGAACAAAATGAACATCAGATGATGTTTTTGGCTAGTTGTTCTTCCCAGGATGTGCTATTAGAATATCTCTGGGTCAGCTATATTTTGTTTTCATACAAACAGTAAGAAGCTGGACATGAAAACTTCAGAAGAGAAACTTTATAAGAGAAACTTAGAAGAGGAAGTTTCTATGGTAGAAACTGGTGTTATGGCTTTCTCAGGCACTGCCCCATCATAAGCTAGATCACAAAGCAGAGTAAAGGGAAGATTAATGCCAAATGTATCAATCATGCTAGTAAAGTTCTTGGTGGGGAGTACTAAGAATTGTATAGTATCTCTTACCAATTAGGAAGGGAGTCCAGCGAAACTTCCCTGCTAGAAAGATCTGTTCAAAGAAAGGGAAACTTTCCATTCCAAATAATCTAAATTAGTTCTAAATGTGAGGAAAGATGAGGGTGACAGAGGAAATAGCTTACAAAATATATATTATAAAGTCTAGGGGAAAACCCAAGGCTAACCTTAAAAACCTTAAAACACCATTTAAAATATTCTTCTGAGTGAATTTTCCAACTCTTAGAAAAAATGATGTGTCTTGCATTGGCTTGCATTTTGCTTTGTGACTCTTCAGTTATAGCATTATTTGGGTTTTGTTTTTAAAAAACTGTGGTTTTCAAAAAATATTTGTATTACAATGTCAAGTGGGGTGTTCTTAGACTTAGTTAGAATGACCCTCTAAAAGGCAGTTTTTTTTCCCCATCATACAGGGATAAACAAGATCTTTCGGATTTAACAAAGTTTTACTACAAAATGTATTACACTTTTATTGCAAATGTATTAATGATGCAATATTTGATTGACAGCAGCAAATCAGAAGTAGCTGATTAATAGTGGGGGAAAACCAGGGGAAATTTGTTATATGAATGCAAAAATCTTTGTACATCAGAGATGTCTGATTACCGTTGTGAAGAAGGGATAGGTCTTCACAGAAGTATTTGGGTGGGGATGGGAAATAGTACCATTAAGTTGTTCTTCTTTCAACAGGCTCTTGCCTTCTCTTTCCTCAGGTAAGATATATACCAGAAACTACTGATTGAAGAATTATTTTGGAATTCTGATACATTCAAATTCTAAATATGATTGATATTTGTGGTATGGAAACTTCAGATTCCTTTCTTCCTTTTTCAATGTCCCCTACCCCATGTAACACCTCCAAATTAACAATATTATAGGACAATCAGGATTACTTTTCAGACCTAAAGGAATTTTATTCTTTAAATTAGCTTTAAGAATCATGATTAAATGTACCTTTTTCCTTTCAAAAATTAACTTAGTTTTACTAGAAGATGATCATATACACTTAGAGTTAATACTGATTAGGACCGAGATCTCCTTTGGCAATGGTGAAATCTCTTCAGCACAATTTTATACGTAGTCATATTACTCTGTAAAGCAGAACTTTAATAAAATAAATAATACATATTAGAAGAAAGCTAGTTAGTCCCTCTGTAGGAAACCAATATGTTTCCTTAAGGCATTAAGGGCATTAAGAGAAGGAGGAAATTGTCATCTACATACCACTATTTTTCTGCTTCTGCCTCCTAAATAGATTTACACAGCTTTTGTCTATGTGGGCGTTGTGGGAGTTGTGATATTAATTAGTATGTAAAATTTGTTGAGAGTGATTTCCCCTTAATAGCAGAATAAAATAATTTAGCCCATTTATAGTTCCTAGCATTTTTATATCTTGTTCTACATGACTATAAATTTATTACAGAAAAGCAAAAACTATGGATGTTCTTGTATTTCATCACTCTGTAAAGAAATATTTTCTCTGTTTTAAAAGATCATTTTCAGAAACACTCCCTCCCCTTTTTTACTTTTCCCCTAAGTTACTTTACAACATATCAGGAATTCAGTTCTGTGGAGGCATTAGCAGCAAATACAGTCTGGGGCAGTGTGGTTAGATGTACAACCAGTTGATAGTTAAAAGGACTATATATATTTTAATTGACTGGTTTCCATCTCAGATTCTTATTAAATATAGTTGGTAAGGCAAAAAGCAATCGGGGCAGAAATTTTAGTTGACAACAAAGGTTGCCATGAGGTTAGAAACTTTCCTCCTCAAAATTGTCATTTGTAAGTACTGTGGATAANCTATATATATTTTAATTGACTGGTTTCCATCTCAGATTCTTATTAAATATAGTTGGTAAGGCAAAAAGCAATTTTATTTGACAACAAAGGTTGCCATGAGGTCAGAAACTTTCCTCCTCAAAATTGTCATTTGTAAGTACTGTGGATAGCAAATGTTTGATCAATCACCTCCCAAAGGAAAGTCTACATATTTAGGCTCTTAGGCTCCTAATTCCAGACATTCTTTCTTCAACATCTTCTGAAGTTGATTCTGGTACCAAACCAAAAAAGATTGTGGGTTCAAACTACTAGGAAGTAATTAGGCGTTGATGGACTGTACCGTCTGCTGGCATTATGGGGGATGAGGGCCTTGGATCTAAGATCTTAGTTCCCAAATTCAGTATGGCAGACCACCCACAAGATCAGTCTTCTGACAATCCTCAGGAAAATGCCTACTACCAGAGACCATGAGCCAAGGAACAAACGAAGCTAAGCACAGTTTCCTTTAATAGAAAATCTGTCTTTCCAAACACACTCACACACACACACACACACACACACACACCCATATGAATGTGCAATTTATAATTCATCTAATATCCTATCTTTAATCACCTCCCAAATATGGCCAAACTAATATAATGCAACAGATTTATAACATTGGTTTCAGAAAACAGGTTACATGCTAGCATCATGGAGAGTGATGCACCATGCTAAGAGAAGAATGCCAGCATGAGTAAGAAAACACTTTCTGTTTTCAAGAAACTTAGAGCTTGGCAGGTACCAAAGAAGAAAATTTTCCCTGCATGCTAAAGATAATGTATATATATAATCCAAAGTAAAATTAAAATAGTCACTTAAAGGGAAGTACAAGGTGTTAAAAGTGCTCAAAGGTGGGTGAGATATGTCTGTTTGGCTCTGTCACCCTTATGAATGCAGCATACATAACTGTNTGGGTGAGATATGTCTGTTTGGCTCTGTCACCCTTATGAATGCAGCAGCATAGCAAGGCACTTAAAATGCAGTCTTATTAAACTAATATGTCTGTTTTCTGTATGTATATAATGCCATTTATAAAATAATTTTATTAATAGATATTATCATTACTATAATAATTCCACCCATATATTGAATGTATCAGTGTATATGAGGCATTTTTTTAATTAGATTTTCAAATATTTTTGAATGACTTAATTTAGTGCTGGAAATGGAATGCCAACCAAGGAACTGGCTGATTTCAAAGCCCTTGCTCTTTTCATCACAATGTGCTACCTTTCTAAATCAGTAGTCTCAACCTTGACATCATCTAGGGATGATTTCTACACCCTGAAATCATCTAGGGAAAGTACTGGTACCGTGTCCTAAAATTCTGATTTAGGTGGTCTGGGATACAGCCTGCTCATCAGAATATTTTAAAGCTCCTCAGGTGATTCTAGTGTGAAGCAAAGGTTAAGAACCATTGTTCTAAATATACTCTTTTGAGATAAAACTACAGAGGCTCTTGTTTGTTAGACGAAAACTTTAACAATTTAAATAAGAAACACCATTTTAGCACAGAGTTTTAGGATGAATTTAAATCATCTGTATGAAATTAAACACTTTTAAACATCAAGGCTTTATAAATGCAAGAGGTAGGTGGTGCAATTAGAAGTTTCTTTAATGTTAAAAAGGCAATACCACAACCAAAAGGTAGAGATATAGTCAGGTGAATAGAACCAGCATTAATGAACTGTAATTACTTTATAAGACTTCCAGTATGAAAATGTATGTGATAATTAGGCACAAGGAGGGCTTTCTGTTATTTGTTTTAAGAATTTTATAGATGTCTTTAGCAATGCATTTGTCGGATTTGAAAAGCTTCGTCTAAATTTGAGGGTCCCTCCATCCATACTTGAGTCTGCTCTAGAAGTTCCCTGCAGACCTATCCACAGTTACTCTCTCTTATCCAATGCAGCATGTCTGGATCATATATGAAGTAACTTCATACTAGTAAATTTATTGTCCAACCTACAAAAAAGCCACATGAAAGGAGGTAAAATCTGAGATCTGTAATGTGGTCACTGCTAACTCAGCCAAAACTAACTTTTTGATATCTTTATGTTCTTAACATCTGCATTTTGCTCAGTCTCCAGAGTAGTAGTAGAGGTAATACAGGAGACAGATGAGAAAAAATGGAGGAAAAACAGTGCTCCAAAAACAGTATAATAAATTATTATAATGTATCTTCATTAATCATACTCAGCTATGGTTTCGATTATTTATTTTTCAGTGGAGGTTTCACGGTGAGTGAGTGAGGCTTTCTTTCAAGCTGCTTTATGATTCTTTAAAAATCTGGGATGGAAAAAATTCTCAGGCCTTAGCACTGAGATCCTAATTGAAGTCTCATTCCTCCCAAAGCCAACAAGAAGCAGCAGCACAGAGGTATCCTGCACCTTGGAAACTACAGATCTCTTTTAACTGATACAAGGGATCAGGTCATTGTCTTCCCTCAACTAACTAACTTGGACCTATTTTTTCTCACATTTTAGAAATGACATTTATTCTAAGGAATACAAATAGCTTACGTAAACTCTTTCATAAAATTATGGCTCGGTGGTAGAAATATCTTCCTGGACCATCTACACCTGAGTCAGTGTACAGTAGAGTGAAGCTGCTTATCCCAGGATCAGTGCAAATTATCTCTTCAGTTTTCATGGTTTTGCACCAGACTTCAACTTCTAGTCACAACATGACTTGAATAGTTTGAAAATAAGCCCTCTCTCCCATGCCAGCTGAGGGTGGCCTTTTCTGGAAGCCCACGAAAGATGGAATGTCTGAGATCCTAAAGCTTTCTCTCTGGAGTTTTAAGACAATCCACACTTCCTCAAAGATGATGCCAAATTCACCAAACTGTTCATAAGTCTGACCCAAATTATAGACTATGCACAGGGCCAATCACTAAGCCAAACTCATCTGGTTCAAATGTATAATTTCATTTGTAAAACTGGCTGCATTTGGCAAAAGGAACAGTGGAGCTGGGCACATGGTCGCATGTGAGACCAAAGCCGGGGATACACAGAGGCCCAGCAGGAAAGGAGCCTGAACTGGGCCTGGAGCTCCAGAACAACCAATGAGAGGAAAGTCAAGCAGTAGCTGGTGAAGATAATACATATTTTCACAAAACTGCTTATTTTCTTCAAGTTTGAGAAAGCTGAATAGACAAATAATAACTGACACTATTATTACCCCCAAATACTTCACAACTTTTGTAAATTGGAGCTCTGTTCCAAATGGCTAAGACTAAAAAAAAGAAGATATATCCATGAGTCTAAAAACATGGTCTTGGAAATGGTGTGGGGTGTATTCTGGGAGGGGTAACATGCAAAACAGAGCTGATGGACTGGGACAAAAGACAGGTTCAAAAGTTGAAAATAGTGAGAACATGGAGTTCTACTTCATTATATCTGGTGACCACATGTTCCCTTCATACTTTGGGATACAGGAGCAACAACTTTTCTCTATCTCTACTTAATGAATATGTTCAATGTTTCCAAAATTCATAGTCCTCATGACAACATCCACAAAAGAAAAGAAGAACCTCTGTACCTTGAAATTTCCTATTGCTCAGGTTAAGTCTTCCTCCTCCTTTACTTTGCTATCATCATCATCATCTTTAGCCATTGGCTCAGTGCAGAAGATGATTGAGCCAGGAATCTAAAAAGTGAGGGACAAGGTTTTTAAAATAAGGGCTCACCACTGATATTTACCCAAAGAAAATGAAAACACTCATTTGAAAATATATATGTATCCCTATGTTTACTGCAGCACTGTTTACAATAGTCAAGATATGGAAGTAACCTAAGTGTCCATCAACAGATGAATGGATAAAGAAGATGTGGCATATATATATATGTGTATATATATATATATAAAACAAATCAGACAAAGAAAGACAAATACCATATGATTTCACTTATATGTGGAATCTAAAAGACAAAGCAGGGGCTCCTGGGTGGCTCAGTCAGTTAACTGTCTGCCTTTGACTCAGGTCATGATCTTGGGGTCCTGGGACGGAGCCCCGCGTTGGGGGTTCCCTGCTCAGTGGGGAGTCTGATTCTCCCTCTCCCCCTCCCCACTTGCTCATTCTAGCATGCACACTCTCTCTCTAATAAATAAATAAAATCTTTAAAAAAAAAAGAGNTAGCATGCACACTCTCTCTCTAATAAATAAATAAAATCTTAAAAAAAAAAAGACAAAGCAAATAAAAAAAGCAGAAACAGACCCATTAATACAGGAAAAAACTAGTGGTTGCCAAATGAGAGGGTTTGGAGGGACAGACAAAATGGGCAGAGGAGAGTAGGAGGTACAGGCTTCCAGTTATGGAATGAATAAGTCTTGGGGATGAAAGGTACAGCATAAGAAATATAGTCAATGATATTGTAATTTTGTAGTGTTGTACAGTGACAGATGGTAGCTACACTTGTGAACACAGCATAATGTACAGAGTTGTGAAATCACTATGCTGTACACCTGAACCTAATGTAACATTGTGTGTCAAGTATACTTCAATTAAAAAAATTAGAGTGGAGAATCTAGACTTCATGCTATAATAACAGGAAACCAATAGAAAAAAAGTGAGAAGAAAAGCTTGATGAGAACTTAAACCTAGGGAACATAGACCTAAAGACCTAAAATCAGGAAGAAATCAGAATAGTTTACTTTTAAAAAGGAAAGGAAAACAAGAGAAATTATAATGGAAAACAACAGAAATTTTGCTGGAGGGGTTGAGCTTCAGGACGAATCAGGTGTCAAATATGGGAGAAAATTCAAGTATGATGATGCCCAAGACTGCTCAAAAGTCTTGGAAATTTGACATTCTCTGGAGATCATAGCAACCATAGGTTCAATGTTGTGGTAGAGGCAGGACCTGTTCTTTAGTGAATGGGCGAGCAGGCTGGAAATTAAACATTGGTACCAATATCTATTCTTTGTCCTTCTCTCTTAAGAATGCTATTTCAGAAGAAACGGGAAGCTATCACTGGAGAAGAATAAAGGTAGAAGAGTGGATTTTTATTCTTAAGAATTTATTTATACCAGAGAGTGAAAAAAATCAGTACAGAGGCAGTGGGAATAAGGAGTACCTTGCAAGATTAGCACTGGATAGTGAAAGGAAAACTCTTGTTTTGAGATCACCTGAGAATTTCAAGTAGAAATTCTGAGGGTTAAAAGAGGAATTAAGGGGGGGGTTCTTAGCTAGTGAGCTGTGTTTCTCTAAGAAGTGGGAAACCAAGCCATTTCCTATGGTGGTACAAGTAAGATAGAAAGTTATAAATATAGTCAGCTAGTGGAATGGCCAATACTGGAAGTAGGCAGACAATTAGATAGGTGTAAGTGAAAGGTTCTTGAGTATAATGGAGTCTCTAAATGTTAGGAAACGTAAGTTTGTAATAGAGCCAAATTACATGTGTCTCCCCCAAACAGTTGGCAGTCTAGGTGTAATAGTGAAAAAGGCAGATGTTTTAGTTGGTCCAGATTTGATGGTTGATGGAACAGACAGAATAAAAAGACAAAAGAATTCAGAGTACTACAAATAAAGTAGAATGAAATGTACTATAGTCTCAGCTAAGGAATCCCTAGGAAAGAGACAAAACTAAGAAAGACAGACATAGAGCTAAGCTAAGGCACAAAATCTCTGATCATTTCTGAGCTTTTACTCAAAAATGCCTTTATTTCCATTCCCTATCTTTTTTTTTATTTTTTTAAAGATTTTATTTATTTATTCGACAGAGATAGAGACAGCCAGCGAGAGAGGGAGCACAAGCAGGGGGAGTGGGAGAGGAAGAAGCAGGCTCATAGCGGAGGAGCCTGATGTGGGGCTCGATCCCAGAACGCCGGGATCACGCCCTGAGCCGAAGGCAGACGCTTAACCGCTGTGCCACCCAGGCGCCCCTTCATTCCCTACCTTTAACCCAGCAATTCTGCTTCCAGAAATTTATCTGACAAATATTCTCATACATACTTAAAGTCTATTCACTGAAGCATTGTCTGTATTAACAAAAAACTGGAGATAACATGAATTCCGTTTATAGAGATCTGGCAAATAAATTACAGTGCAATGAAAATAATGGAATCCTAAGAAGCAGTTAAATGGAATGAGGCAGATCTACGTGAGCTGATATGCAACAACGCCAAGATATATTAAATGAAAAAGCAAGATGCAAAACAGTGTATGATTTGCCACCATTTGTGTCAAATCAAAGCAACGAGCACGTACATACACTCACACATGTACATGATATCTCTGGTAGGATAGAGAAAGTTTGGATCTGGTAATTGCCCCTGGAGATGGTGCTATATGGCTGGGGGTAATGGGAGGACTTACTCTCACCTTACCATATATATTTTACATATTTTTATTTTTATTACATATACATAAAATTACCTGGACAAAAAATGTTTAAAAATTTATATGCCATCATTATATACTGTCTCCATTAGTGGTGAAGGCTAATGGGGCAACATACTTAAATACATTTGTGCTTGCTTTTACCTGAGTCCCTCTGGACTAGTCGATTTTTAGTTACAACAGATAAAATGAGGTTTTAGTATATGAAATAGTTTTTATGTCCTGAACCAGCAAGACCTGGTGTTTGAAAAAGATAGGGCTATTTCTGATAACAATGCCATGTGGAAAAGACATTCAAGTTGAATTGTCCTACTGACAAATGCTAAGCTGAAAGAGCAATCTATAGAAATACCCACCAATCTTCTTTAGAGCTTAAGGAATAGAATGAGTTTATAGGTTCAGGTACAATTCTACTGAAACTTAAATATAATGTTTTATGTAATAAACCTTTCTTGCTTATTAAGATTTCTTATGGCTTAAGGAAAAACTGTTTACTAAACATCTCTGAGGGCATACTTAACTATGAGAAAATGCACCTCATAAGTAGTGAAAACTGTCAGTACTTTTCTTCATTTATAGCAAGTTAGAGACAGTCTTCAGCTGTTCTGTGTATAAACAGCACCTACATTTCAGCCTATTTCTGAAGAGACATATGCAAGACTCTGTAACCCATGCCTTGCCAAATAAGTCTACACAGAATTCAGAATCATCTTATTGGTGGGATATTCCAAAAGTTCTATGCAGAGCGATATGATATAGGTTGTAAGATAGAAAAAACACAAATATACCTGAGGATATCCTAAAAAAAAGTATAATGTACAACACAACAGCTTTTGTAATGCCCAACTCTTGGTATGTATTCATTACTTAAACTATTAGCAATTACTGCTAAATCCCACTTTGCTATCTGTGCTGATTTATATTGTGGTCAGGGCAGGGTGCAGAGAAGAGAAAAAGAGAGAAAACTAAAGAAGTAAGAGAGAGACTGAACTTTTATAACAAATATTGGTCTCAAGTGTTTTCTTCTCTGGCTTACTGGAAATCAGATTATTTCGAACCATTTCAGTAGGCCCTATAGCCAAGCTCACATAAAGCTCACCTGAGCTTGGGCTGCCAGCTCAGAAGGTGAGCCATGGGTTCAAAGAGAAACATGGACAGCACTGCTTTTCCTATTTATAATAAATACTCATGTGCCTCTAAAACCTGAAATGTCATTCCCCCACCTTTTGTATCTGGAGAGCTGCACATTCTTCCAAGTTAGGTTCAAATGTCCTTTCTACAGTGCTCTCTCTGCTTCTCCAGGCATCATGCTTTGTGTTACTACAATGTGCTTACACATCTATTACAGCACTTCTCACAGAATTTTGTAATAATTAATTGATGTCTATACCTAGAATGATAAATATCTGCTTCACCATGTACTATGAAGTCCATGAAGGCAGAGGCCTTATGTTTTCATTTCTGCATCCCCAGCAGCTGACAGTGACTTGGCAGGCCACAGTCTCTCTCAGCTTCTGTCTCCTCATCTATAATGTAGAAAGAATAATTTCAGTCTTGGAGGGTTGTTGTAAGGATTAAAAATAATACAGGCACAGTGTTGAGAAAGGAAAACCGAGATGAACTCAAGGCTAGAAGATGCTTAGTAACCATATTCTACTCTGGGTGGTCATATTTTTTCAGGCAGCTTTAGGAGCAGAGAGAGCATCTTCAGAGAGAAGATGAACCAGACCTGCAGTGAGAAACAGGGATGGGAAATGGACTAAGGTCATCCATGGCTCACCCTACAGCTTTCTAATTCTAAGTTCCAGACTTCCTGAGGTCCACTTATATTATTCAGCATTAAAGGAATGGGCTTAGAGCATAACATGCTCAAGAAAGAAGTTTTTATTATTTGTTAAGTGATGAATAGCTTCCAAAGAGAAGAACAGAAACAGAAGTAGTAAAGTGGGAGGAGCTTATATAATGATGTTTATATAATATCTTTTGGATGTCTTACAATGATTTACTATGAGGTGCCCAAAGGTTCCCTGAAACATATCCACAAACATAAAACATGCTGGTCCTGTCCACGCTCTAGATTGTACATTATGACTTCTAGTAGTTGGCATATAAATACTCTCTGACTTGCCAGCCAGACTGCAGGATCCTAGAGAGGGGAAATTTTATCTTCTTCCTTTCTATTCCCTATAGAGCCCAACACAAAAAACTGATACTCAGTAACTTTATAAATATTTATTCAGTGAGTGAGTCAAAGTTTAATTAAGCCCTGATACATGCATGAGATTTTTATATAAGATATACAAGAGAAATCTAGAGACCAATAAATCAAAGATGGACATTTAAGCCTCTTCTCAATCTGCATACTCCTCCTGGGTGAGTCAATACATACCCAAAGTTTCAACCACTATATAGGTACTATGGTGTTCACATCTTCATCTCCAACCCAAGCCTGTAGCTTGTGCTTCAAAGTCTCATTTCCATTGCCTGCAGTAGCTGAATTTAATGGCCACAGGCATAACTGTCTCAACATCATCAAACACTAATCTTCAAATATCTCTTATACCATGCTCTCCTCCAAACTTGTCTGACTAACTGCATACCTGGTCTCAGAATATGGATCTCACCACTTGCTACCCAGTCTATCTAGTTGGAAAATTGTGGTTCATTCTTGACTCCATAATTTTCTTTCCTCCCTACTCTTAGGAGAGCAATGTGGCATACATGAAAAGACATAGGCTTAAAATTTTGACTGGCCTAGATTTTGGTTCTGCCACTTATTAGTTACGTGATATTGAAAACACTACTGTCCTGTATAAAGTAAGACTATTAATGCCTAACTTACAAGAACGTTTAACAACTAGATATAATGTACACAGAGTTGCAGACTCCAACCTCCACTGAGTGCCTGGACATGACTTTATTGAGTTATATATTAGACAACGGTTTGTTTATTTCTAAGTCCCCACTAGACTTTGAGCTATTTGAGAAGGGGACCCTAATACTTCTCTCTGATACTTTGAATTGACTGAACGTTAGCACAGTTTTTCCTAAAAACTTTGAAACTACATGTTAAAATTGAATAAAAGACACAAAAAACAATGGCAGAGTAAATAAGAATCTATCTTACTAGGCTTCATTTGTATTGTTCATATATATTTGGCATATATGTATATATATATATATATATATATATATGTTTAGCACCTATTTTTTAAAACCATTTGCAAAAAGGTAGAGAACATTATAAGAAGAGAAAAATATGCTATACTTCAGAGTGGAAGAAGACTACAAAATATCTTGATAGACAATCTAAATCAGACAGAAATCCTGTAGACAATCAAAAACATGGTTAATATGGAATGTTTGGTCTGGCTAGCTGGGGGGACGGGATGGTGGGGAAAAGTAGAGCCAAGAATTGCATTTTTGTGACTCACTGCTCCTACAAAAACGGTGGCTTCTGAGAAATACAATTTAGAAGAAAATACCTATAATAAAATGTGTGGTGCAATACCAAAAATAACACTCACTTAGAGGGGGAAGCCCTCAATTAATTTTACTTAGAGAACAGAACTTTGTAATCACTGAGAATCTACCTAAATATTTTAGAAGGTTTATATAAGCTCATTTGTTCATTTATTGGTTCATTCATTTACTCATTCAACAAATATATATTAAGTGCCAACTACAAGCCAAGGCTGTGAATAGGTATGGTGGAAAACAAAGCAAACACAATTCCTATATTAGGGAGGTTACACTATAACAGGAAAGACAGATAATTAAACAAGCAAAAACAATAACATGTAATAACATGTACAGAATATATTGTCTATTGAGCATTATATTATAGTGCTTTGGAAACAGATGGGAAGAGCACTTAACTAATCTGGGGTTAGAAGGAAACACTTTCCTCAAGGTGAAGGAGTGGAAAGATTATCAAGTAGTGGGGACAGTTTATGCAAAAACTTGAAGGCAAGAAGTACCCCAAATGGAGAAAACTTAAAGTTCAAGAAGAAACATCAGAGTAGGCTCCAGAGGGGGGTGGAAGTTAGGATATGAAAGATCTAATTTTTTTTAATGAGCTGAATTGAATTTACATTCAACAAAATGCATACATTTAAGGTCAAAGAATTCTAGCAAATGTATACATGTGTAACCTACATTCCAATCGAAATATAGAACATTTCCATCTCCTGGAAAAGTTTGCTAGTGCCCCTTTATAGTCATCTCCTCTCTTGCTCCCCCCACCTTCTGACTCAGGTAAAAATTGCTCTGCTTTTAATCACTTCTATGGTTTGATTTTACTTATTCTACAATTTCATATAAATAGATTTTTTCATATGAATTCCTGTTTTTTTTTTACTCAGCATATCTGTGAAACTCCTCCATTTTTTATGTATCAATAGTTTGTTTTGCTGAGTAGTAGTTGATTTTATGATGTACTATAATTTGTTTATCCATTCATTTACTAGAATTCATTATTATTTGGGTTGTTTGGCCACTGTAAGTAAAGTGGCTATGAACATTAATGTGCAAATCTTGTTATGGATGTAAGTTTTCACTTATTTTGCAGAAATACCCAAGAAAAGATTTGCTAGGTCATAGTATAAGTATGCTTAACTTTAGAGAAACTGGCAAATTGTTTTTAAAGTGGTCATGCCATTTTATATCTCACCATAAATGTATGAAAATTCTTGTTTTTCCATCCTTGCCAATACTTTATATTACCAGTTCTTTTAATTTTAGTCATTCTATAGTTATGAAATGGTATTTCATTATGATTTTAATTTGTATTTCTAGCAATGACCAGTAATGTTGAACATCTTCTTCCACGCTTATTGGCCATTTGTATTTTGACTTTTATAAAATTTGTTTACCTCACTTGCCATTTTAAAGATTTGGGTTGATTGGGGACACCTGAGTGGCTCAATCAGTTAAGCCTCTGACTTGATTTCAGCTCAGGTCATGATCTCAGGGTTGTGGGATTAAGCAACCTTGGTAGGGTACCTCCTCATTCAGTGGTGAGTCTGCTTGAGATTCTCTCCCTCTCGCTTTGCCCTTCCCCTTGCTTGTGTTCACATGTGTGCATGTGCACTCTCTCTCTCTCTAAAATAAATCTTTTTAAAAATTAGGTTTATTGTTTTATCATTAAGTTGTAAGAGTTCTTTATATTCAAGTTCTTTATCAGTCATATGTGTTATGAGTACTTTCTTTTAGTGTACCTTGCCATTTCACTTGAGTTATTCCTTTGAAAAGCAATTGGTTTGAATTTTCGGGGAAGTCCAATTTATCGATATTTTCTTTTATGGTTCCTGGTCTTTCTGTTTTCCTATGTTTGCTTCTACAAGATTTATTAATCTTTGCATTTAGGTATACAATCCATTTTGAGTTAATTTTGTATACGGTGTGAGGTAAGAGTTGAAATTCCCATTGAATTACTTTGTAGAAAATCAATTCTGTTTCTATTGACTTTTTTTCTTGACTATATATTACATTTCTATGTTTCCTTTTTTAATTATACTAAATATTTTAGATAATGCATTGTAGAGAATTAGGATTCTACTATCTTCCTCACTTTCTTTTTTGTAACAAGTTCAATTACTGGCTAATCCCTCTGAATTTGTATGGGCTTGATTTTACGCTTTATTAGTGAGGAACTGTGGAAAGCTCAAGGTATTTTGCCAGCCCCTTTAACTTAGTGGGACTCAATCTCCAAAAGCAGTTGCTTTATGGATCTTGTTGGAGCTCGGCATTGGAATTTCCTACGGCAATTCTATAGTACGTTTTACTTTAACGTATTGTACTTACTCCTAAGATGCATTTCTGGTGTCTCAGTTGGATGCCAGGGGTGTTAAAGAGGCTTCAGAGAAAATCTCTCTAACAAGGCTGGAACTTCAATGTCTGCAGGTATTGCTTCACTTCCATGATTTCTGTTCAGCTCAAACTTACAGCAGCTGGTAGCTATGAAGCCTTGGGTGATTTGCCCTGAACATACATCAGGTCCATGACACAGATTTCTATGATGGCTCTCTTTTCTATGATGCCCTATCCACCACATTCTAACTGCTTCAGTAATTCAGAACTGGGCAATTACGAGGCTCACTTTGTGAGTATCCCTCCTCAAGGATCACAGGTGTAAACTGGCTGCTGTGCATTGCTTAAAAAGCAGTTGCCTGACATGTTTTGTCCAGTTTTGAGATGTTTATGGCAAAAAGTCTAGCTTAGTACCATTTACTCCATGACAGCTGGAAGCTGAAACTTTATTTAGATATTTAAGCAGAGAAGTAGAGTATCCTATTTATACTTTAGAAGGGTCACTCTGACTGCAGTCACAAGTGAATCAGTGGGGAACAAGATCAGGGGCAGAAACACAACATGTGGCAGAGGCACAAATCTTGAAGAAAAATTACTTTTTTAATAAATATATATGTAGTGTTCATTACATTCTAGGCATCATTCTCGTTTTAGTATTAATTCATTTAAACATTACAAATCCTGTCATATAAGTACCATTATTATCTCCATTTTATAGACTGGAAAACTAAGGGACACAGTGGATAAGTAATTTGACCAAGGTACATAGTAGAGCTGGAATTGAACCCAGGTTGCCTGACTCCAGAGTCTATGATCTTTAATACATATAATGCCATGGTAGAGAAGCCTAGACTAAAGTAGCAGAAATGAGTGACCTTCACTTCATGTGCCTGAAAAGGATACCCTTGCCTTTCCAGACACTAATATCAGCAAACATTCTGGGTTGCTAGTGGGAATAGAATAATAGCACAGGCATTTGGGGGGATAAGGAAAGGGATTCAAAGCAGAAAAGATTCTTAGCCTAAAATCTAGATAAAGAATCTGAAAAAGACATAAAATCATGAAATAAGTAATTGTGAAATTAACATACTGCAGGGAAACTCCTGAAGGGCTAAGCAGATGCTGAGGAAAGTGACAACTGCAAGGACAGGAAAGACTATAAGTTATAAAATCAGAGTCTATTTTTACATGGGTTACTTCTGACAAAAGTCAGCCATAGTCCTAAGAGCAATAGCCAGCAAGTCTCTGATGAGAACTTGCCTTATAATTTATGAAAAGTCATTTGTCTCTGAACCAACTTCCCCAGCCATAAAATGGGACTAAAGTTGTAACAATCAAAAGCATACAACACTGAATTAATTTTCATTAAAAAAAGGACCATGAAATTCTCTGAAAATGCACTTTGATGCAACTCCTGAGGGAAATGAATTAGGAAATAATAAACTTATAATATGAAAAAAATGATGAAAATTTACTATTCTTAGATCAAAGATTGAAACAAAATATCTGTTATTTTGAAATAACTCTATTTGAGAGGTCAGCAAAAATGGCAGCTGAGGGTAAAATCAAAACTTTTGGAAAGGTTGTGAGCTCAGAACGTCTGGGTTTAGGTCAACACGTCATATGTACTAAGTTAAAGGTGTCTTCTGAATTTTTGGTGATAAAGAACCACTAAGATTAAAACATGCCATGCTGGGGTTAATGTAGAGCATGAAATCATCCATGATACTTGGCTTGCTAAAATGTAACACGGAGGCTTCTGGGTGTGAGGGAAGGTTTGGGAGAAGGGTGCAGGCCTTTGGAATGCCGAGGCCTACATGACCACTCTGCTGTGGCAACTCTGCCAGAGCAATGCCGCTGGGAGTTGCTTTCCCCAAAGCTTTCTTAGCCCAAAAAGCTGCCCTGTGAGCTAAGAGATATACACATTGTCCCCTAGGCTAAATTTAGCAGCACTCATAGAACACAGAGATTAGTATAGCAGATTAGCATATAGTATCTTTCTGTATAAATAGATCCTCCTAGTTCCAGTAAGACCCCTTGTCACAGATCACATGGTTAAGAAACAGTGATAAAGATTTATGATTATCCTGAAGGACCAATAAATGTGGGAAAAAGAAGGGCAAAGAGTCTTTGTCTCTGAGAGCTGACCCCCTTGCCTTCTCCTCTCTTTCACAGAAAAGTTTGGAGTAATCTTTCATACATCAGTACAGGAATTGCTGGCCATTCCTGGAAATGCCATAAAAATTGTGTTTTTAAAAGTGCTATTCACATTCATGTATAGAAAATTGTGTCCTGCTGATACCCCAATTATATGACTTAAGCCATCTCCTTCTTCTGCTGATATGAAAGAAAGAATGATATAAATGCCACTTACAGCAGCCATTGGTTCACTGGGAAATTGATGTTCTTTATTAGTGTTTTAACATGGGATAGTTAGGAAAAGTATGCTTCAGGCATATTCTCAAAAAGAGCTCCACTGGCATGTCTCCTGGTAAAGATAGGTTTACTTGGAGGAGCACTAGTATGATAATAGCATGCATAGTATGAAAAAAGAATGAGATTCACATTTATAGATTTCCGACTCTACTCAAAATACACATGCAATCTAGAGCTTCACATAAGAGACAGATTTTGGTGAGAGATTAATCCAGATTAAATTTTGTTTATCTAACCTTGACCAGGTTATGTGAATTTTCTGAACTTTGGTTTCTTCATCCATTAAATAAGCTTCAATGACAGTAGTGGGTTGAATGGTAGTTCCCATATGTCCATGTTCTTACCCCCAGAATCTGTGAATGTGACCTCTTTTGGAAAAGGGGGCTTTGCAGGTATAATTAAGTTAAAGATCTTGAGGCATGATTCAGGATTTTCTGAATCCAATGACGAGTGTCCTCATAAGAGACACACAGAGGAGAGACACATAGGGAGAAGAGAAGGCCATGTGAAGATGAATGTAGAGACTGGAATTATTCCACAAGCCAAGAAATGCTTGAGCCACAGGAAGCTGAAAGAGGCAAGGAAAGATATTCCACTTAGAATCTTCGAAGAGAGCACTGCCCTGCAGATCTCTTTGTTTCCATCATTTGGCCTCTAGAACTATGAAGTATAGGTGAGTTTTAAGCCACCCAGTTTATGGTAATTTGTTAGAGCAGAAAACAAATAAAATGACCTTACAGGGTCTTTGTAGGAAATGGAGATAGACCCGTATACAGCTCAAGTAAGGGTTTAATAAATATTAACTACTATAGTAATAATAAACAATATTTTAAACACAAAGCAATGTTCTCGAAGTTACCAAGTTTCCCAACATATTTTTTTTTCTGTCACACAAGGCCATATTTATGATGGTTCATCTTGAGGTGTTAAAGGTATACATATCACAAGATGTCTCATGGAACCAAGGACCAAGTGTCTTTTACTTTAATATAAGTTTATAAGGTTGGGGGTCCAGGTTATTTCTAAGGATGTTCAAAAGAAGCTAAGGAATCTTAAATTCTAGGGATATCAAGAAACTTCAATTTTCTTGGCAGCTGATAGAAAATTCACATGCAAGAAGAGGGCTACCTTTATTGAAGACAAGATTTTAAAAGTCCATTCAGAGGAGAAGCTGTGCTTCCAACACCTGAATGAGAAATAGATGTGCTTCAGATAAGACAAGAGGAAACACTTGCTGATGACTTCAGAAAAATGAAGAAGGAATGAACTGGAAGACAGAAAAGGCTCCAAGCTCAAAATCTAACCCCTCCTCCATAACCATCTTTAGGAAAACTACAGACAATGAAAAATATGACTTGAGTGATTTCCTTTCTCTTTCCCACCCCTCCTGCCTTCCCTCCCTTCTTTCCTTCCCTTGTCTATTGGTTTTTTGGTAAAAAGTGCAGAGAGACTGGTCTTCAGATCCAGAGTAACATAAAACCGAGACAGTGTTTGAAAGTAAGAATGCAAAGGCAAAATGATACATGTGTTGATTAGTCTTCCCTTAGATCCAGCCACTTCAAAGTCAAGTTAGGGTACAAGGCAAGGATTTGTGCAAAGAACTGCTGAAGATTAAGCTGAAGTTTTGATGTTCATTTTCTCTTTGTAAAACTCCATTCACCAAACATATAGTTCTGAACCAAAAATATTTTATCCATAAATGTCAAGATACCCGAAATGGAAATATTTTTTCTGTGGTGGAAAACTAACTTCTGAGGTGGAAATACCTTTCACATTCAAAAATCTAGTTACAGAATGTATATTTTTAGGGAAACATACATGTCTTGAAAGATGGTTATTTTTAACTAAGATTACTGCAGTTGAAACATGGTTAAAATTGGTTACAATCAGTTGTAGTAAAGCCAATTGATCCAATGTGTGTATGTCCCATAGAGGATTGAATGATCAGCAAAATCATATGCTATATGTAATATGACATCTTTGAAACTTCTTTTTTTAAAGATTTATTTATTTTGGGAGGGGAGAGTGCACGCAAATGGGGGGGCGGAGGAAGAGGGAGAGAGAGAATCTCAAAAAGACTCCCCACTGAGCATGGAGCTTCACATGGGACTTGATCTCAGGACCCTGAGATCATGACCTAAGCCAAAATCAAGAGTCAGACACTTAACCAAATGAGCCACCCAGGTGCCCCTTGAAATTTATTTCTTGATTAATTTAGGGGGATTCCTCACATCAAATACACATCATATTATTAGAGAAATAGTGTATGCTAAAATGTCTGAGTCTGTGGTAAATAAAATACAATTCAGGTGATACAGGATTAAATATATATTAGAATTAGGAAAGGCTTTATGGCAGAGCAGTAGATCTGAATTAAACATTGAAGAAGATTGAAGGCTATCAGCAGAGTTAAACTTCATATTAGCAAGTTAGTTAAACTCCCAGGATTGTAAAGATGAGGATAAGGAAGGGAGAAAGGGATATTAACATTCTCTCGCCTCACTGAGGACATTTGGCTGAGAACTCAGATGTTTAAATACAAAAATTATATTCAGCATTCACTTATCAAATGGGGGAAATGGCAAATGGGTAAATGAAGGCCTAGCAACTATCTAGGGTGATAGAATAAAAAAGAATAGGAGGTATATTCTCTGATACACTTAGGCTCACAAGCAAGGAGCTAAACTGCAGTGGTATACTGAGAAACTGGAAAACATTTTAAAATGAAAATGTGGCCTCCTTAGGTTGAAAATTTTGCCAGAGTGGGTAGATTGGTTAGTCTGGACCCCTGGAGACTTTTAAGCATTCCCGAAACGCCTCCAATGGGTGTAGAATGCCAAGAATGTGCACAAATTTGGTATTTAAAATTCTAGACTTGCATTTGCTAATCCAATTAAGTCTAGCTTTGCCAGACACAGGGGCTGATCTCCACTTCGAATCATGTAGCTGAAACAACAAGACTCAAAGAAGTCTGAAGAAAAACCCATTTTGAGGCCTAAAATGACTAAATAATTGAGGTCACTAACATTTCTTCAAAATTAACTATTGCTACTACCTTCAAACTTCCCCCACCCCCCAAAAAAGTTTATGTAAAATGGACAAAGTAGGTAGGAAACTGTCAGTGTTGTGAATGTATTTTATTTTTAGAACATTTTTATGTTATATTCATACCTTTACTCATATATTCCCATTCTTAAGAAGCACCTACCTTATCTATTAAACTTAATTAAGTCATCCACTTTTTTTGTTTGAGTCCGTTTCTAGTATTTTTTTAATATTTCTAATGAAATCTTTAACTCTCTCATACGATAGCATGTGTACCTTATCATCCCAACAAGATGGTAAGCACCCTAAAAGAAGAGACCATATCATATACTTCTTTAATATCCTCTTGATGCCTACTACTGTTATGTTAGACCCTGACTAATGTGTTGATTTGATTTTCATGAATTCAGTTCCTATCTAGCATTTTTCTATTAGCAGATGTTACTTTGCACTATTAGGGAATTCGCTTTATAGTAGACTGTATATGGAAATTGAAGTCTTTAAACAAAGGTAGAGAGATAGATTTGCTTCTTAAAATTCTGAAATCCTCAACTTCCTGTTAAACATGGCATTTTGAACACATATTTAATCCCTGCAATGTCCAGAAATCAATACAAAGAAGTTTCTAAGAAGTATAAACCCCACAAGAAAAAAGAATGGAGAAAGTAAAGAAAACAAGATTTAAACATAATTTTGGAAGATGGAAAATAGATAATTAAGTGGTCCCTATTTAACAGAGCAGATAAGTTAAAATTTAAGTACCAACAAAAAGTAATGTCAAATAAGAGCAGGATAAGTTATGCTGCAAAATCTAGAAATGGTCAGAAAATGGAGATACAAGATATCTATGAAAGCAGGGAATGTCCTAGAACAGGATTAGCTGACAGCTTGAATAAAGTCTGTTGCTTCATGCTAACTAAACACCAGAATATAATAACAGATTAGAAACCAAATATCAAACTTCTCAACTGGGTAAAAAGCTAGATGATAACAGAGCAATGCCTTTCTAACTAAGGACAAAAAAAAGAAATCTGTAAACAGAGTTCAAAACTGAATTATCAATGGAATAAATATACTTTCAGATATGTAAGGTAAAAAAAAATTACCTTCAATGATATCTTTCTTAGGAAGCTAATGGAAGATATGGTATATTAAGATAGATGATAGATGATAGATAGATAGATGATAGATGATAGATAGATAGATAGATAGATATAGATAGATAGATAGATAGATAGATAGATAGATAGATGATAGATAGATATAGATGATAGAAAGAAAGAGGAAGAAAGGGCCCAAGAAATAGGGGCTACAGTATGAGAGAGAGCTAAAGGGCATATTTCTGGGATGATGGTATACTGAAGTGCCAGAAAGGTGAGGAAGTCCAAGGGTGACAAGAAGCAACAGGTCTAGAGAATACCTTGTCCAGATTGGAGCAAAAGGACAGGGAGTTCTAGAAGGGATGGCTTTTCAAGAAAGCAAATTAAAAAAAAAAAACCAAAAAACAAAAACCCAGAACTGACAGTTTACCTGATGCATTTGACCATATAGAAAAAAAAAATGTAGGACTGATTTTTAAGGTGTGTTTGGAGAGTTTGAAAAGAACGAACGATATAGGTATATAGGCAACTACAAAAGAACCAAATAGGAATAATTACAGGAAGGAAGGAAGGAAGGAAGGAAGGAAGGAAGGAAGGAAGGAAGGAAGGAAGGAGAAGAGAAGAGAAAAGAAAGAAAAGAAAAGAAAAAAGAAAAGAAAAGAAAAGAAAGAACAAAAGAAAGAAAAAGAAAGAAAGAAAGAAAAAGAGGGAAAGAAATGAGAAAGAAAAGTTATATTAAGCAAAGAAAATAATCATAGTATACAACATGGTTCAACAATATTTTCAGGGCTGTAATAATACAAACACTGAATACTGATCCATCCAAAAACTGAAAAAACTATATAGGGAAAAGGTGGAAGGGAAATGAGAACACATATGTAGCTCACAAGAGAGGTACATGATAGAGTTGTATCATTACATTCTCTGGAGGAAATAAACAGATAATATCTAAAACTGGGGAAAAAATCCAGAGTGGCAGTATAAACATATTAGTTAGGTATACTATAACTATAGATAAAAGAATTAAAAGTAGTTACAACTGGAGAACAGGAGTCAGAGGTAGGAAAGGGAAGGGAAAGGAACACCATTCTTTTTATAAAGTTGTACCAATATTTGTCTTTTAAACTATGTAGAGGTATTACTTTGAAGAATAAAATTATGTTACAAAACAGTAAAATCAAAGAAAAGAAAAGCAGAACAAAATTAAGAAACAAGCTCATAAAATTTTGAAATCTCCAAATATTGAATATACTATGATTTAAACTTATAGTAAAATAACCCATAGGTTAAACGGGTTTCTTTAAAAGGAAGGTGGTTTTTCTGATTTTATAAAGAATTGCCAGATTCCTGGCATTTCCAGAGAAAGGATACCATGATAATCAAAGTTCTGATCTAACACATAAACCAGATGACATTATGTTCAAAGCCTACAGTCCAATGACTTTCTTACATGGAGTCAAGCCACAGTCCTTAGAATGACCATCACCATTCTGGAAGAGCTGCATACCAACCTCCCTGATCTCATCTCCAAATCCTTCCCCTTGCCCATTCTATTCTAGCCCTGTGGTCTTCCTTGTTTCTTGACCACACCAAGCACATTCTGCTGTAAGGCTTTTGCATTTGCTGTTTCCTCTGCTTAGAATAATCTTCTCTCAGATATGTCTGTCGATCTCTCTTCATTTCTGTCAAATCTCCTCTATGACAGAGGAATCCCCTGGCCATTGTATATGAAATAGTACTTCCCACCCCTCACACATACGTATCTCCCTTTAATACTGTTTTATTTTTCTTCAAAGTCCTTTATCACCACTTGGGCTGATAAGAATGCATTGAGGGTTGGAGTTGAACAAATACAAGAAATGAGAGAACACCAGGGAAGCAAAGGAAACAAAGCTGAAGAGGTAAGCATGACAAGAAACGTTTACGGGACAGTGAATAGACCCATCCGACTGATGCTGGAATTACATTTGAAAGGTGAGGACGAGACAAATTAGTAAAACAGTTTTGGTCCAATTCTGGAGAATCTTTATGTCCTATATAATGAAATACATTTGGAAGTTTTCAATCAGGATTTAATATGAAAATATTTTAGTGATATGAACTGGTACTTATAAATAGGACAGCTTAGGGAAGAAGGGGGTTGGAAGCCTAGCAACCAGTTAACAGGCAACTGCTCAGGTAGAGGTAATGTCAAATATAACAGAAAGGATGAAAAGAATCAGGACTTCATGACTCACTATAAAAAAAGAAAAAGAAAAGGGATTAATCAAAGCACTATGAAGTTTAAACTGAATATATTAAGAAAGTAACGCTGCCAAAGACTGGAATAAGTATGTCAAAAGACAGAGTCATTTTTGATGAGAAGGTTGAAAGTATGGTTCTTGTCCCAATTGTATTTTGGGATGACACTGAGGTTTTAAAGAGGAAATGATGAGCTGGAAAATAAAAATACAGAAAAAAAAATCAGGGCTATCAATACAGAGAGAGAAATTTATCTATTTAGAAATGATAATTATAGTGAGAGAAGACTTCTAAGAAAGACTGTAAAGAGAGTAGAATATTTCAAATTGCACCTTGGAAAATGTCACCTTGGGAAATTGGGGGCAGAAAGAAGAGCCAAGAAAGCAGGAAAACAGTTGTTGAAGAAGTGAATGAAAAAATAGATCACTGTAATGTTGTGGAAGCTAGAAAAGAGGAAAATTTCTTAAAGAAGTTTCCAAATGCTGCATATGCTCCAAATGCTGCATAAAAGTCAAAGGGAATGACTGAAAAAGTCTTTGAGGTAATCAAGGTTAAGATCCTGAAAAAAAACAAAAACAAAAATGAACTGCAGCATACCCTTAACAGTGTCTAAGCCTTAATTTCTCAAGTTTCCATGATAACACATTACTCTTCAACTCTAAAAACTGGGGATTTTAATGTCTACTTAATAGAGTTGTTAGAAGAAGTAAATAAGTTACTATACTAAAATATAAAAGGCAAATCTGTGTTGAGATCAGATTCTAGACAAGTGGTTAGACACAGTCATTAGATAAATGTTCTGGTTACCTACTGTTGTGTAATAAACCATCCGAAACTCAGCAGCTGAAAGGAAACCCAAATGTTTCATTATGATTCTCTCTCATGAGTCTCAGGGTTGACTGCGCTCAGCTAGGCAGTTTCTGCTCAGGGTATCTTATGTGGTTACAGTCAGACAATGGCTGGGGACTGGAGTCATCTTATGTGTCTAGTAGTTTATGCTGGCCTTTGGCTGAGACTTCAGCTCGGATACTGGTCAAAACACCTTGACATGGACTCTCCATATGGCCTGAGATTCCTCACAGCATGAGGCTGGGTTCCAAAAGAAAGCATCCCAAGAAGAAAAGAGACAGATCACCTTATAGCATCTGACCTTGAATATAATGAGGGGTCATTTCTGCCATATTCTATTTGTTAAAAGCAAGTCATTAAGGCAAGCCCTTATTCATGGGAAGAATTAGATTCCACTTCTTGATGGGAAGAGTAGCAAAGAATTTGTGATATGTTTCAAACTACCACAGTAAGTGACTTTCTCTTAACCACAGCCCTGCATGTTTAATGTAAATTCATGCCTCAGGAGAATTACTAACTCTTAGGAAGACCTTGGAGAATTCTTATGAATATCTGAATCTGTGAATATTAAGTCTATATATTCCAAGTGTTTACTATATTTAAAAGCACAATACTAAGGAGTTGTTGAAGCTCCCTTCTGTTCCCTCCCCTTGGAGGTGGCAGTTTGACCATGAGATGTGGAGGTGGCAGCATGCCCAAGGGCTAAAAGAGATGGCAGAGAACCCGAAAAAGCAGCAGTGAGGCTAAGGTCTTGAGGACATGTTTGGTATGGTTGGAAGACTGGTTAAATACAGGTGAAACTGAGCATGTTGGTAAATATTTTGAGGCTAGAGAAAGGGATTTACAAATATAGAAAGGAAGAGTGTTGGAAAATTCTTAGGTCAGTGTCTTAGGTGCTAGATGGGAATTGAGAGTATTGGTTTGCTGGTGGGAACTCATTTTTTAAAACACACACACATACACATAAATATACACATACATAGGTAGATTTAAAAGCACAGATAAATGTGTATGTAAATACATAAATAGATACTTTTCCTACCTCTTTCTGCTGAGTGGATCTAGCAACAATACCACCCCAGTAACAGTAAGCATGTTAAACACCAAGATCTTTAATTCTAAACACCATCTTTTGCTAAGAGAAATCAGACCTTCTTAGAGAAACAGCTAAATTTCAGGGCTAGGGAGAGAAAGTATAAAGTGAGCCTGGGATAGCTTGTTAAGCCAGAAAAAAAAAGTCCGTAAAAGAAAAATACAAGCATGTCAAGTGACACAGGTATCAGTTTAAAGTAGCAATCACAAACTAAATCTGAGACAATTCGAGCACCAAAATAATGATAGTAATATATACATGAAATCCATTGAAAAAACAAGAATCTATGCATCCATACTGATATAAATGAATGAGAGAGAGGGAACATATGGTTAATTTTATGTGTCAACGTGACTGGGCCACAGAGTGCCTTGATATTTGGCCAACCATTATTCTGGGTATGTCTAGGAGGGCATTTCTGGATGAAATTAGTATTTGAATTGGTAGACTGAGGACAGAAGATTGTTCTACCTAAAGTGGATGGGCTTTATCTAATCCACTGGAAGCCTGACTAGAAAAAGAGAAAGGACTTGGACTGGAGCTTACACCATTAGCAATTAGATTCAGGCCAAAATTTTACTATGAGCTCTCCTGAGTCTCCAAGCTTACCGAACGAAGACTGTGGGACTTCTCAGCCTCTAAAACAACATAAACCAATTCCTTATGATCTCTTTAGATCTGTGTCTCGCTCTCTGTGTGTATGTCTTGCATCCTACTGGGTTCAGTTTCTCTGGAGAACCCAGACTAGAACAGAATTTTAAGGATGATTTTTCTAGATTGGTTCTAGGCTTTCCAGAATTGCATCTCTAACCTGATTAAATTTGGAGACACTAATGACTCTATTTCTGGAAGTAAAGATGGCACCGATAGTCCATGATACTATAGAATACTCCTAATCAACCATTTATAAGAAGTAAGGGGCTGAGAAACTGTGCATATGATACTTCTGAACATTACTGGAAAACTGAAAAATATATTGAGATTTCTGGTTGCTCCCAATTAGCTGGACAAAATAGTGAAAGAAAAGGATGAACTCAGGGATTCAAATTCTCAGCTCAAGCATAAAAACCTGAAAGCTTCTCTGGGTGTCCTGAAAAGAGACCCCTATCTCCAATAGTTGCAGGACTGAGATTGCTGAGAATCAAACAATGAGATGATCTCATTCTGCATCTGGCTGAATTACACTACAAGTTGAACACCCACTCTCACAGGGTGGGATCCTGTAAGTTGGAATAAAGATGTGTGGGAAGACTAATGAAGCTAGGGACATTGAGCCCCAAATTCTAATGAGTCTTCTTTGGCAGTGAAAGAAGCCATCAATCTTAATAAAATGCTGCATACAGATCTTCTTCACTTTATCTCCTGTTACGGCATACTTACTAACCCTTAGGAAAATGATGAGAGGGAGACATTCTCTCAGCTTATGGGGACCAGTAGGTGGGCAAGGAGCAAACACACCCGTCAGTTTATCCAACATCCAATGCTTTGGAGCTGCTTACACGCTTCAGATGCTTTTTGGGACCATAAGCCATGGCTG
Organism: Ailuropoda melanoleuca; assembly: GCF_002007445.2. Taxonomy (NCBI): domain Eukaryota; kingdom Metazoa; phylum Chordata; class Mammalia; order Carnivora; family Ursidae; genus Ailuropoda; species Ailuropoda melanoleuca. Next base: position 121,730,173 of record NC_048220.1, on the reverse strand, counting down.
CACTAGACATGAAAAGAGGCTATACCTAGACTCATCACAGCAGGCCCCTAAAAGTGAGGTATGAAGTATAACTCACGAGGAAGTATACTATATTCCGAAAGAACTACTTACGTTTCCTAATGTATATAGACAGAAATATGTGGAGTATGTGTGTAAAACAATATTGAAGGTGTGGGATAATGTTGGAAGGAACATAAATTTGGATTAGGCTAAATTTATTGATAAAATCTCAGTAAGCAGAGATTCTGCATTTAATGTTGCAAATTAGGGAGTTAGGAAGGGCTCTCATAGTTTGTTTGTTTGGTTGGCTGAAACATGGACTAAAAGGCGGCCTATAGTGAACAAATTAGAAATGCCAGACCTGACTTGGCTTAATGGAAAAGGATTCAAAGTCTTAGAAATATTGGAATGTTAGAGTAAATTTGTCATTTAAGACCTACTCACTCACACTGAGAAGGTTTTAAAGGCATGCCTTTCACCATTACTATGAGAAATAAATTGGTAAGGAGAATCCTGGCATCCTTGAAGAACTCTATGATAGTTCTCTATAGATTAGACATTACAGTGGGAATTAGTTACTGAATTAGGAAATCAAAATACAATGGGAGTAATTGGGTTTCAGGGAGGCAGGGGCCAAGTAGTGGCACTCAATCACCAAAGGCAAGGTTGGCATGGTTATGGTAATGGGTGACAGAAACAAAGGAGCAATTAGAAAAGTCTGATTTACATAAACCTACGGCATTGAGTATTTGATTGTGGTGTTCCTGAAAGTGGAATAAATATTTAAAAAAAAAAACTTAAATTCTACTTGATTTGTATAAGCAGAAAAATTCTAGGTCAAATAAACAAAAGTTTAATCTGAACATAAAAACAGAGTCACAGCCCCTCAATCAATTCCCAGACTTGAGCCAGTTTATCAATCCAAAACCTGAATGAAGGGGAGGCCTGACAAAAATTTATACTGCTAATATTTCTCCCATCCCTCTCCAAAGGGACCTACAGCTTTTTGTCAGGGTAACTCACTGGAGAAAAGTAAATAATCAAGCCTTTCTGGACTACTGGACACTGGCTCTGAATTGACATGAATTCCAGAAGATATAAACATCATTGTAGTCCACCAGTCAGCATAGGGGCTTATGGAGATCAAATGATCAATGGAGTATTAGCTCGAGTCCATCTCATAGTATGCTCTGTGGGTCCCCAAACACAACCTGTGGTTAATTCCCCAGTTCCAAA